>NC_047142.1:10156984-10470008 GCF_009829125.3 Periophthalmus magnuspinnatus
TGGGATGAGAGAAAGCCAAAAGGAAAAAGCCTTGTTGGTAGCTATGTTGGAAAAAGATTTAGTTATTGTCTTTGTGCAATTATTACAAAACTATCATCAGTGGTGGAACTGTATAAGCAGTAAAGTACTGTACTTAAGTAGAATTTTTAGGTGTCTGTGCTTAACTTAAGTCAAGTTGACAATGAATACTTTTTAATTTTACTTCATTACATTTGAGAGCAGTATCTGTACTTTCTGGGCTGAAGAGTTTAAAGTACTTTTCACGTGATTTGAGGGGTTATTTTTACCTTGTTCGTGTTAACATCCTGACTAAAGTTTTTGAGTTCAAGCTTCGGCTTTGAGGAAACAAAAATAAATACACAACATCCATAAGAAAAAAATAAGAAATTGACTCGTGTTGATACTGTTGACCAAAATGTGCATCATTTTTAAATTAATGACACTTGTGTGAAATACTTTTACTATTTACTCTAAAAGTACATTTTAAATGGGTATTTAAATACTTTTACTTAAATACTTTTTCATGTGATACTTTTACTTTTACTTGAGTAACTTTTTACCTCCTCTATCTGTACTTTTACTTAAGTAACAAAACTGAGTACTTCATCCACCACTCACTAACAAACTAAAATATGAATTGCTAAACTAATACAAAAATCATATTAGTTTCGAGACATGTTTGTTTGTTTTCCTTTTAATTTCCAGCTTAGCAATTCAATTACATTACTAATTCACGCTAACAATGCACTTTTTAACAATTAGCCTGTTCAGTCCAATCCAAATTTGGTTCCAATTTGTATAATTTTCAACCCACGAAAGATCGAGTTAATTAAATTTAAACTGTTTACTGCCAGTGTTTCAAACTCATTCCTCACTTTGCAAATTAATTCTTAGCATCCTAATTCTTCACAGGGATGAGTTTATAAGTGTGTTTGTTGAATTTCAGGTGTCAACATGGCCTTTCATTATCACAGCACTGCTAACAACAACTCGCTAACACTGCACCATCGCTACGTCCTGGTTTACAGTTGATAAAAACACTTTGTAATTAGACGATTAGAGGCTTTTGATCCTGTAACTGTTTCCAATATACTGTAGTGGGGCCAAACCATAGACTGTATAAAGACGTGGACTAAGTGAGTGTGACGTCAAATGAAACTCATCGAGGCTAGCAGTTTTGGGAAGAGTTTGGAGCTGGGTTCCATATTTGGAATTGGTCGGAATTTTGCCCACGAGTATCATAGCAACGAAAGGGCCAATCTGAAGTGAGTCTGTTGACGGTAAAGCCCCTTCCCGTACGGACACAATAGCGAAATAAAAATACCAAGAACACATGAGTGGGTTAATGAACATTTTAAGAACAAAATGGCGAGAGTTACAGCAGCAGTTACAGAGAGAGGGGCAACAATTTTCCAATATAAAGTGAATTGGAGCCAGAGTTGATGGAGCCAGAAACATGTCGGCTAGCACGTTAGCTCTGTCCATTTATATATACAGTCTATGGGCAATACTAATTTTCTTTTACTTCCTAAGAGTATACTGTCCCTTTAATAATGCCATAACCTTCCAACGCACCTTTTATAAACACAACACAATATACAATCCAATACATATACTTTTAACTGGATTCTCTTAATCGCTGATGCTGTATTTGCGTGTCCTGTCCCTTTAAGAGCAGCTCCTGTCTGTCACTCCTCTCATTATTGGTGTCTGTGTTAGTTCCTGATCACTCATCACGCCTCGGATATGTTCAGATGAGCAGCTGTGAATCGTCCGCTCAACCCCTGACACCGGAGAGGCTGCTGGGACATGACCTATGACCTTATATGTATTAGTACTTTATCAATAATGCACAACTAGCAGGTGTTTTGTGTGACGTAAGAGTTTGGGAGAGCGAACAGGAGCTATGTGGGCAGATGATCTTTTACTATTGATAAACTGTTGTATTATGCTGTATGCTGTCGAATTAATGTGACGCAAGGATGAAATATAGCACATTTAATAAGAGTCATATTTGCGTAATATAGGACCTTTTATTATTAGATTTTATTGGTGAAATTATCTGAATGACTTTTTTTGTATGTGTGTAGAGATGGGTACTGAAATGTAACCAGGGCCAAGCCTTAACGATATGTATGTATATGATATGATAAGTGTAGTAGTATTGAGAAATCCTTAACGATACCCATCCCTGTATGTTTGTGAATGTAAACAATGCTGACCTATCACAAATTGAGTTCAAATACTGTATTTCCGGACTATAAGCTGCACTTTTTTCAGTAGTTAGTTTGGCCGGGGATGCGACTTATACTCAGATGTGATTTATATGTGAAATATATGTTTTTTTCTTCATTATTATACATTTTTCGGCTGGTGCAACTTATATTCCAGTGCGACTTATACTCTGGTGCAAAATATCCTGTCTTTTTATAGAAACATCTTTTTGTACGTGTAGTTTAGACCTCTACAAACATCTTTTCAAACTCATGGGATTCTAGATTGTTTTCAGAAAAATTACATTTCGATTTCCCCCCAAAATAGTGCACTTTGGAGCACTATTGCTTCAGACCAAATGGAGACTGTCTACTATTTCAAACCAAAACAACATCTGGGTAATTTTTGATAAGGAAACCGCATTATAACATCACTAAAATATTTCAAACGTTTATTTTGTATTTGTCATATTGAACCTCTTTAAAGCTGAACCAACATTTGTGTCTTTGCCTGAACTGAACTGAGAGTAAAAGTAAAAGAGTTTCTATAGATGTGGCCCACAGAGAAGACGTCATCATACAGTGAAGAAATACTCAGGCTGCTGTCAGGACACTGCGGTCACTCCAGGACCCACATGTCAGCCCCATGGAGGCAGGCCAGGCTCCTCTTTCACACTCAAATTAAATACTAGCATAAAGTCTGTGGTCTAGTGTACTTTTTACACATATTATGTCTAACTATAGCAATGTATAGAGCTGGAAAGTTTAGTAGCATTAGTAGTAGCAGCAGTAATAGCAGTAGCAGTGGTAGCAGTAGTAGTAGCAGTAGTAGTAGTAGCAGTAGCAGTGGTAGCAGCTGTAGTAGTAGTAGTAGCAGTAGTAGTAGCAGTAGCAGTAGCAGTAGTAGTAGTAGCAGTAGTAGTAGCAGTAGCAGTAGCAGTAGTAGTAGTAGCAGTAGTAGTAGCAGTAGTAGCAGTGGTAGCAGCAGCAGGAGTAGTAGTAGTAGTCTGTAAGCAAGAATAATGTAGTTGTCGTAGTAGTAGTACCAGCAGCAGTAGTAGTAGTCTGTAAGCAAGAATAGTGTAGTAGTAGTAGCAGTAATAGTAGCAGTAATAGTAGTAGTACTAGTAGTAGTAGTAGTAGTAGTAGTAGTAGTAGTAGTAGTAGTAGTAGTAGTAGTAGTAGTAGTAGTAGTAGTAGTAGTAGTAGTAGTAGTATAGAAAGACTAATAGTAGTTGTAATGCAAGCAGTACTCATAATTGCAGTAGATCATGCCCTTAATGAAGCTTTGATTTGAAAGTAGCGGATAATGACTTACCTACATACTTTTACTTGTACTTTAGTAATATTTGGTGAATAAGTAATTACGTATTATCTTGTTTATAACAGCCATGTCTGGATAAACTCTTCATGTTCTGCAAATGCCTGTGTTTGAATATTGATGTAAGCTTTAAACGTGGCGGTTGTTGTCTGCGTAAATATGGAACCCAAATAAACCACTTTTGTACAGTCCAAGCACTTTTTTCTGATAATGACACATCCCCTTCTCTCTTTTTGAATTATAAAGTGTGTTTGGTCTGGCACTTACCATTAGTATTAAGGTAAGCTTGGTATGTTCGCCTACATATGAGAAATTACATCTATAACTGTTGGTACTTGAGGTTTTGCGAAAGCGTTCATTACACTGGCCATGCGATCCATCACATTAAGCTTTAAAATCACACTGGAACACTAAAATGGTATGATCCATCCAGTCACCTTTTAGTCCAGCCCGGCTTAGCTCACGGAGTTTCAAAGCTCTTAATGAGGAATGCTTAACTGTAAACATACTGGACCCTTTATACCCTTGTACGTGGAAAAATACTTGTGGATTAAGAGCATGTACCTGATTTTTTCCATATATTCCCTCAGTACATTTATAAAGCAAAAGCAGCTCTTGAAGTCAAAATTACCGCACTGTGTACTGTACGTCTTATTAGAAAGTGTTTTAATGATCCGAGAATGATGGAAGACCGCTGTTAGCATGCTAGCTGTGTTTAGCTTTAACGTGACAGCTCTTCTGGCTTCTGAAAGTTGTGAATAGAGCTTATAAACTCATTGCTATGGATAATGAGGATGCTCAGGTGAAATCATCGGTTTGCTCGGGTCACTGTGTGCTTAGAAGTGCATGCAAATGAGATCACAACGGCAAACTTTTAGAACACTGCTTTAACTAGGGCTGTCCAAACTACGGCCCAGGGGCCAAATGCGGCCCTCAGACAAATTTCTGTAGGCCTTCTTGCCAAAGTTTGGACACCCCTGACTTTAACTAAACAGATCAGAATTCGCTTTAAGCTTTTTCCAAGATTCATTTGGAGATTTATAACTCGGAAAATGCCACATAGTACCTACTTTGTCAGTCAAATCTAGTGAATACAGTTTTGAACACTTAGAGCCAATTATGCTTTATGTTTTTATGCTTCAACCCAAAACAAAAACAAAAAAAATAGGTAAACATGTAGGCCTTTCTTGATAATCACTACATCAACTTATCGTTCAATATATGAAGCTCGAACAATATTATTTTGTGGTCAGTATTTATCATGTGTGCATTTTCTTTGCACTACTGGGACAATTTTGGTTATTTTTTGGCTACATGATGAAATTTAAGCCGTAAAAGATTGAATTTATATATATATGACTCATTACAGGTACAAACTAACGACTTAAGTGTTTCATTCTGCTGTTTATTTATCGCAGCTCATGATTTTTTAACAATATTGTAGATTCTGAATAGTTTTTGTGGTTTAAATTTGCTCTTGGGTTGTTGTGTCAGTGGCAAAAATTTATTTCAATATTATCGTTTATTGTCTAAATTTACTTGATCTGGAGGAGACTCCCCAGGTGCAGCTCCTGAGTCCTAAAGAATGGGTGAAATTTTTTTTTGTGATATTAGACAATAGAAGTTGATGTTGTATCTATAGAATTTGATGTTGTAATTGGAAAGTTGATGTTTAAATCATATTGTGCACCACTATACATTGCCCACTCATTATAAAAAAGCCACTCTCCAAAGGGATTATAGTGGATTATAATGACGCTTTACTGGTGCTCTTGAGGAGGCCGCGATGGACTAGTGCAACCGAGATGTTTGTCACTGCACGAGAGAACACTTTGCTGTACTAAGAACTTTAATGTACAGTTTTATTTGCAGCTGAATAAGTCAGAAAATGAAATAATAATGTCACTCACAAACATAAGATTCAGTGCAATCCGCTTCAGTCCAAGATGTGGAAACACTGATATGGCTGTGTTTTTAAATTTGTATTGTCACTGTTTTTAAAAATTGACCATGAGTTTGCAATAAAGATTAATTGAAAAATATAAACAATAAAAGACATGAGATATTTTGACTTGAGGGAGAGGGGAGGTGAGATATTAAGAATGGCATATGTTCTTCTTATCTTCTTATATGGGAGTGTAAGTGTGTGTGTGTAGGGGTGTGTGTGCGTGTGTGTGTGTGTGTGTGTGTGTGGGAAGGTAAGTAATACAACTAAAATAAAACTAAAGAAATAAGAAGAAAGGGGCAGGAAATCGAGTTATTACCTAATTTGGTGCGGTTCCAATGTATTTGTTTTTTTTTATTGAAATTGTAATTCGACACAAAGCATATCACAAAGTACCATCATTCCCTCCACTTTCCTCCACAAACAACAACACCTCCTGTTCACTCTGCATATAAACTGCTCCCCCTGTACTTTAGATCTGCACAAACACGTTCTGAAATATAATTCTTCTATTAGTTTGTCTTGTGGATGCATTTAAAAAGACATCGTTCAGCCCTAACCTTCCCCTTACTCGAACATGTAAAAAGCCTGGTAGTACATTTCCACACGCATAATCTGTCATTTGAAGAGGAAACAGTGAAATGATAGGTTTGAGTAAAAAGCGCTCGTGAAGTGAATGGAGATTATTATTTGTGGAACATCAGACAGAGGTTGAAGCACTTTCATTATGTGTGCCCTGCCCGCTCTCTTTCTATTGGTTCAGTCATATTCAAACACACACAAGCACGGCACGCTGGGTTACACTGTAAAAAAGAACTCACATTATCAAAACGGCTGACTGCAGATCTGTACAAACACTCAACATTATAATTCTTTAATAAATGAACCGATACCAATAGTAGTCCATAGTGTATTCCACCTTCTATATTTACTACTGTTACTTCTATGTAATACCAGATAGTACATGTTTATTTTGTGGAAATTGTGTGGAAATTCACCTAAAATTGGGTACTTAAGGTCTTTGTAAGATGGCAGAACCTCTTCATTCCTAAGTTTTGAATTCATTTTGGTATAGCAACGGTAGCCTTAATCAGTAGGTTAACGATAGTAAAAACATGCCTTACATTGTGATTGTCTGATAGATTTTACAGAAAATTTGCAACAACAAAAAACACACCCTCTTTTACCCAAACAGCTTGGTAAAAAAAAAAAAAAAAAAGCTTAGTACTTTCAGATTACATGACTCTGGTGTCTGGGTGGAAAAAAAAAGTTTGCTAAACTCTGACAAAACTAGATTTCTGTCATAAATAATGATCAGATTCAACTTGCCCACAAATATTTATGGACTAATAATAACCATACAAACTTTTGTCAAGCTGGGTCTCACATAAACAGGCTGGATTTTTTTTATTTTTTGTATGAGATGTGGAAATTATCGCTCTTTTAACAGCTCAAGGTAAGGTAAGGGGTTAGAGGTTAAGGGGGGCTTCATCTAGTTAAAGACCTGTCGCTATCCGCTGTTGTTTTTCTGACTCTCTCAATGCATTGTGGTCTATATGAACCATTCTGGTTATCACTGCTTTTCAAGGTGCATTGTGGGAAATTTTGATTGCACCCCTTGGCCACTCGGACACCACTAAAAATGACTCCGTGACTCCTAAATAGTGCCCGAAGTAGGGAATAGCGTGGACATCCTGATTTGTTTTTAGAGTGCGGCTCATGTAAACAGTCCCTGCTAGCTTAATCGTTAACCTTCCCTCTTCTTATCTCTGTCTGAAGATTAGCTACAAATCAACTTTTAGCTTGTCTCGTGTGTGGACGTGTGTGGAGCCATTAAGTTTTCACGGCACACAAAGCAGAAGTCGTAAAAACTAAAGGTAGTTTTGGACACCTGCGCTCCAGATCTGTGCATTAAAAACACAAGGAGCCCCATGTTTGCGTACACAGTCACACAGCCGCCACCTGCCTCACGATTGTGTTCAGCTATAAATGAGGCCAGGACTATCACATTAAACACGGAAGAAAGAAAGTGAACACCTGCACTGAACAAAACGAAACGAAGGACAATACACCGGAGTCAAGCACTGACTGAGGCTCTGGATGATCCTTTTATTTTTCTCATAGACTGTTCAAAAAAAAAAAAAAAGAAAAAGAAATCTATGTGGAAACGAATGACGACGAGACCTACTTTATTTCAAATCTGTTACTAAAACTTTATAAACTGCTAAAACATGTTGTAGAATTGTAGAGTTAGCACATCGGGCAACAGTAGCTCAGTTGGTAAAGTGTTTGTCTTTGTCACTGATCTGAAGGTTGGAGGTTCAAATCCCGGTCTCGACTTAAACACCATCGGTTGAGTGGTCAGATCCACTTTATTTTTGGATTTTACTTACTAGGCGCACCACAGCTAACATGCGCGCAGTAACTAGCAGAATACTTTTGGATGTGTATTGTACCAGATGCCCTCCCTGACACATTTCTCTACATTTATCCAAGCATACCATGTTCTGGCCTTGTTTTTGCAGTTAAAACCCCTAAAATAATACAAAAAGCTTATACTTATACCCATAGAAGCAGAACACCTGCCTTTTAATCCACGTGTTAGCTTTAAGTAGATTTTATTTCACCTGGCTTCAAACACTTTTCCTCTTTGATGGAACCACAATATTATGCTGATCACGTAGATAATCCTTGTACCACCTGGATTGTGCGGAAAACATTGAAGCATCTCTCAAAATGTCAAAGTCAAATCTTTTACACTTGACATAAAAGCGGTTTTCAGAAGACCTCCCCTTTCTTCTCTATCTTGAGCTAACTGAAGCGTAGACAGTCATTTCTGATCCCTCTTTTTGATATGTCCACATGAAAAACACCACCTCTGTGCAGTGTGCATGTGGGCCTTGTATAAACACTTTGTTCCACTCCACTGGTGCAGGGTCCTGGGAACGCTCATCCAGCCACTGCCCGGGAAAATGGAGAATATCTGGATCTGTCGTTTAGTTTGGATGAGAAAATGTTTGTGATGAACTCTGCAATGTTTGAGGAAACGGAGCTGGTTTCAAGCTTAGGTTTGAATGTCTGTTTATACTACGCTTTTTCCTGATCTAAGTTATAATGTTGTTTCCTGATCAAAAACATACCCGGAGTTGTCTTTTGTTTCATTCACACATGTTTGACACAGAAATTCTTCAGTCCTTCTCTCAAACTAAAAACACTCTGTTCCACTTTGTGATGTCCTGTGGTAATACAAGAAGTGTTAAAGTTCACAAGAGTCAATTTTGTGTAATATAGGACCTTTTAAACTGTACTTTGGTGAAGTAAACAGGCCTTGGGTATGTTGGGAACTGATTGCAGCTCTGATGACATTGACACTGATGGCATTGTGTCCTTGAACATATGAATATCCATGTGCATGAGTGGAAACATAACATAACCTTTTCACACGCAGTTCTCCAGTGCTCAACAATGTATTTCTTGCTAATAGCTATTGTGTTTAACCCTATTTAAATGGCTTCACTCCAAACCATGTACCCTCTGTAAATGCTGTATTGAACTATAATTACTGTCCCATTGGGTATATGTAGCGAGATATCATCAGGTAGACTGCATAGAGTTTGACATGAACCGTTACCATAGAAATCCGCCATGATTCTGACAGTGGTGCAAAACTCTGGGATGCATTAGCCAAAACAATGTGCAAAATCAAATAAAGCCCAGTGGAACAACCCAATAAACTGCTGTATCAGTGCTAGTAAATACATTTATTGTTCTATAGCATCAGAATACTTTTGAATGAATGCTAAGGCTAGGATTTAACATCTTAAAATCTCCATTGGTTCAACTTTAGGCTCACTGAAAATCCTGATGATGTGTGACGTCACAATCCCGAGCTACATGTATTGCTTTGCACCTTTAATTCACTTGTACAATGGTGATGAAAATATTGGCGCGTTCACTAACTCTGTCAAATCTTGTCACTTTATTCACCCATAGAGCCACACTTCCTTCCTCTCTTCCTTTCCCTTCACCCTGCGGTCACGTCCCAGTCCCAGGCCTGAGGTCCGGCTCGGCGGCTCTGGTCCGAAGCGCTGACCCTTGAGCCGCTCGTGTTTTCCCTGTCACAGCTCCACATGTAGAGGCTAACGCTGTCTCCGCGGGACGTCCTGTGTGTGCGGGGGCTAGAGGGGAGTCGGGGAGGGAGGGAGGGGGGCTGAAGGGGGTGGGTGGAGGTTCCAGGGGGGCAGCAGCTGTCTCTTAAACAGATTCCACTTCCTCCCAGTAACAAGCGTGGGTCTGTGTCCGTGCCTGTGTCTGAAGCATTGACGAACACTGCTGGCTTTGAGGCACGCCTGGTATGTGGCTACTTCGAACAACTGCTCTCTCTCCCTCTCTGGTTTACATGGACGTTAGCTGATTATATGCCGTGTTAAATTCACAGACAATTGGCCTGGATTGTCACACAGATGATTTTTAAAAACCCACTGTTGCCTGTCTGTAAAGTTACCATTCATTCCCATTGGTGTGTTTTGAAACAAGTCAAACAGTCATTGCGATCTTATTTTGCAGCTTTGGAAAATGTTTACCTTGATGTTAGCTTTGTGCTAGGCCTGGATCATAGACTGTATATATAAATGGACATAGCTAATGCGTTGGGTGTCATATTCCAAATAGGAGGTGCTTATTGGCGCACTTCAGACTACATCGAATTTGGCTCCAATTCACTTTTTATTGAAAATTTCGCCCCTCTTTCCGTAACTGCTGCAGTGAGCCGTGTCATTTTGGTTTTAAAATGTTTGCATTAACCCCAACTCTACATGATCCTTGTATTTTTATTTCACTATTGTGGCCGTAAATGAAGACATGAACATTAATAACCAGGCGCCTTCTTTCCCTGAGGTCGCTCCTATTGGTCTTAGCAACAGGTTTGATTGACAGCATTGCTAAGTGCTAAACTAGTGGTGTGGGTGTTAAGGGGCGTTACCTTCAACATCCTCACTCCAAATTATCTCTTTGGTTGCTATGATACTCGATGAGCTTCACTTAGTCCACTTCTGTACACATAGTCTATGGTCGGGATACATGGAGAGGGTTGTGTTATAGGTTAAAATAAAAACACTGCCAAATGATGAACCTCAGAAGCACATTTTATGAAAGGCAAATTGTCTCTTCACAAACATTTAGTCTGGGATTGGGGTTTGACCAATTCAATAAGCATAATTGTTTCCTCAAAATGTATTTATTCACCACTGGGGCTAAAACCCTCCAGGTATCAATAAATATTTCCATGATCCCACAAATAGTAATGTGCCCGTGGATTTTTCCCTTCTCTTTTTTGTTAATTTTCAATAGGGTCTTTCTTCTTGATTCAAAATGACATGTTTGATTGGGTCCAGATTTAATAAACGCAATTCAATCATGGAAATATAATTCAGAAGTTAACTAAAAGTTCACTGACTGGGCCTGCGCCGTATCATTTAGTTTGGTTATCTAAAATGCCTAGGTGCATGTTGACGTAGATGCCATTGCTCTACCATTTAGTGGTTCTCAAACAGATGTGATATCGACCTTTTGCAACGGATTTGAGTTTGAATAGGTCATGGACATAGTTTAGCCTTCATTTAATTGAAGTAGTCTGCTTTAAGACATATAGTTCAAGTTTGGCTCTTGTGATTGCTCAGTTTGAGTCAGAACCAAATTTGCGTCAAAATCTGATGTGTATGCCCAGATGCCCATATAAAAACATGAAATTTAACTTAAATCATTGGTGTACTAAGGCTGCAACTGATAAAAGTTAGCATTTTTAATACTAACGCTAATACTAAAACTAGTATCAAGACTAGATACTCATTTGAGCAGGTACCCATGCTTAAAAAGTCACATTCACAGGATAGAAATCAACCTTTCCTGAATAAAGAGTGCATTTTATTATCATCTTGCCATCAGAATCGGTGTTGAGTATCAAGTCCATTCCTTAGTATCGAAATCGTGTTTGAAATTTTAGTCTCGTGACAACACTAGTGAGCACTTTCTCAGTTTTATAAGCCAACAAAAAAGATTCAAAATGGTCATTATAGGTCCCTAACATGGTGACTGTGCTATTTTCGTGATCCTGACTCATCCACACTCGCTCCTTACGCGCCCACTTGATGGTTTAGCGAGCTTGAACTTGCTTGTTTTGATGGTGGCTCTGGTTGGCTGGACAGCTGCTGGTTGATCCACTGCTGTGTAAGTTTCCCATGAAGCCCACTCAGCCCTCCTCTGCTCTTGGGCTGACCTCCCTCCAGCCCCCTTTCATGTGTCGTGGTTCAAGCTTTCCTCACTATTCCTGGGTGGATCCTTTGAAGATATTTTTGAGAGGGTTATAGGCCTTGATAGTCGCTTGAGGTTTTCTCTAATGACGACTGAAGCTTTGAGTCATAGTAAAGCGATCTGGTTGGAAGCCTCGTGGACTTGCCCGGTCTGGTCCCCACACCTTCCGTTACACCTCGAGCTCGACCAAACACAATCACGCAATCCGATTCAGTTTTCATACATTTGCAAAGAAAATTACATCAGTGATTCTTTTTTCCTTGTAAACAGCCATATTTGTTTTGATACAGACAGACCATGCTTATCCCTGATTGGCTAATCCACCTGTCAATCACGACCATCTGAACTTTAGTAGATTCACCAGTGACCAGAGTCACATCTTCGTAAAATATTGAAGAAGTGTGTACTCTAGATCCTAGTGGACATTCATAGCATCGCATATCGGGCATGTTGTTATGTTGAGATTGCTATAAAAGTATTTTCTGTACTTTGTCATGTACTGTTACAAATATGACAATGAAAGAACCCTCTATTGGTAACACTTACTAGGAATGGAACCACATACGATAATACTGCCAATCTTGATGAAAAATGTTGACATTTGTGGTACAGTTTGTATAGCCAAAACTGAAATTATATAAACTCTCTACAGAAATACAAATAACTGTGGGATGATAACTGCTTCTTCTTGGTACTGTGGTCCAAAGCAAGAAAAAGAAATGATCTGATGAAGACTTTTTGCTGAAATGTTATCTAAAAAAAAAGTTTTGGACATCGGCCATCTGAGTGTGCTATGTTGGTAGAGTGTTTGTTCAATGATCTGAAGGTTGGTGCTTCGAATCCTGCTTTCAACACAAACATCATTCGTCATTGAGCTTTCAGATTCACAGGTTGGCGGTGCGATTCCAGCTCCTGAAGAAGCTGGAAAAGCATTATATAATAAAGTGTTCATTTATAAGGACTTTGGTTTCTTTCGATACTAACTTCTTAACACTGGTCTAACTCCCATAACCGCAACCACAATCTTGTATATTGTGCCATGAATTCCTATTAGTATTTTATTTTACTTGTGGATTATCTCTGGTCAGACCCAGACGCGGCCCTGGCTGTGACCTTTGACCCTGGGGAGCGCTGGAGGAATGTGCCTGTAAACAGCACACGCCTCTCTTTATGCGCACTGTCACAATGGAAGCGCTTCCTTTGTTTAGGTCCTTTATGAACAATCAAAGCCCCAGACATCAGACAAACAGCAGGTACAGAGCCCACGGACTTTGGGGAAGGGATATTTTTAGAAACTGCTCCAGAATTTAGCAATTTGTTCAATATATTTTAGTGGATCTAACAAATTATGCCAGGTGTTCAGTGCTCAGTGGCATAGGGGTTAAGCTACAGCACTCATTGCTCACTGATGGAAGAGGGTCCCATTCTGGCCCCTTAGACCCTGGGGCCCAGGACAACTGACCCCTTTGTCATCCCTGTTGACTCCCCTGTGGATAAGTCATTTTTTTCTGCACATTAAGGTGATATAAGGATTATCACGATTATATAAAGTGTCCCGTGAACGATTATTGTGCACCTTTTTATCATGACAAATGATATTATTGTTTATTGCTCCATCCCTAAGGTCACTCTGCACTCTTCCCACAATTTCACAATATACCGTTTGGTCCAATAAAAAACAAAAATAAAACTAGAAACATGATCGGACTCATTTGAACAGATATCATGTTCATATTAAGTGAACAAAATTTGACCTTTTCTGAATAGTTTTAGGATGATCTTGGTGTACATGAGCTTGTAAAACCACATGGTGATTCTAAAGACACTATTATTTCAGTTAAGGGTCTACAATCTGCTGGTCTCTAGTGTCCTTTTGCTTGGAATGTTCCACTATATGGCATTAAATTCATAAAACTCTGTGGAGACCAGGAGGTGGCAATACCAGGTCAAGGTATAGGCCAAATCTGTGTAGGGCTATTTTGAACAGTAAAAACACTACTAATAATGCAAGATAGGTAAGTTTGATACGGTGGGAAACAGCTTAGAAAAATACAGTAACATCTCCATGGTGACAAGTAGGTGGCGTACATCCATTTACCCCATAGGTTTGATGCATTTTGCCAGTTTTCTAATTAGAAAGTAGGTCAAAAGGACAACACTAGCTTGAATATCTCATTGAATGTGATTTTGGCTGGATCAGATGTTAACTTGCGGTGCTTTGGCCAGGGGGAAAAGTGCACAGAGAGGATAGAATGAACTCAAGAGGAGGTTTAAACCAGGAGGTGCAGACTCAGCATTAGAGGGATCCCAGGGAGCAGACTGTTGATCTAAACCTGGTCTGAAGCAGTTCCAAACAGTCCCATGTCTCCGGAGGCCGTCCATCTGAAACGCAGAGGAAACTCACGCCAAAATCCCCCCGCTTCCTTCCTTCCTCCCTCCATGCCCGCGATTCATTTTGTAAATATGAAACAGACAATTCGGCTTTCATTATGTTTGTGCAATACATTTTCATAAGCTTGGGTTTGTTTTATTTGAGAATTGAGATGTTCAGGAACTGTTGAAATTTCGGACACGTTTTGATTCCGTCTCAGAGCAGGTCAACATTTCGGACGACCTCCTGCGTGTAGATAAGTGTGTCGTCCATTTTGTGCTATAGCATTTGATTATACAAAGCATCATACAATTTTTGAACCACAATGGGTCCCTACAGATCAACATTTCAAACTCGATTCTGATACTAAGGAAATGTCTTAACCACAAGATAAAAACATTCTCTTTCTATGAAAATCCCAATATTTTAGCACACCTGTTACTGTGGCCACTGGCACTAACAGCATCCTGCAATGTGATCTCTTGGGACACTATCGGCATCCACTTAACCCTTTCACACCTTGTAAATAGCTAGCCACATCAAAAGCTAACCTCATTTTTGAACTCATTAGATATTTTGACTTGAGGGCTGAAAATCAAGATGAGCCTGATTCCATTCAAAAAAGATGTAGCAGAAGTACTAAGTTTTGTTAAGTAAAAGTACACAGACCGGAGCAAAAAATAGTCAAGTAAAAGTATCACATGAAAAAATCTAAATCTATTAAAGTATCCATTTAAAAAGTAAAAAGTAAAAGTATTTCTTGCAGATTTTGAGGTCTTCAAATGTAGTGATTTTGATAAAGATATGTGTGAAGTAAAGTACAGATACCTACATGTTTTTACTCTAGTACAGTACTTTACAACTTTTACTTTGTTAGATCCCACCACTGGAGATTTGTAAGCACATTACTGGTTAAATTTGTCAGGCAATAAAGTCCCACGTTGTACAGTATTAGGGAATCATAAAAAAAAAAATACATAGGGATCGTTTTCAGCTGTGACACTGGTTGTCCTTGATAGTCCTTATTTACGGCGCTCATCTGGATTTGAGTTATGGAACTTGTCTGAACTTTCCAAAGCTGCCAGTGTTGAAACATTTGCGGGGCCCTCCGAGTGGATTCTAGGCTAATCGCAAAGCCACATGCGCTGTCGTTCATTAGCATGACAGGATAATGCTAACGGTCCAAAACAAACACTAGCCAACCTCGTTCAAAGCCGTGCACTCTGACACTCAGGTCTTTTTCATTCATTGGTCAAATCGACGGCCTATTTATTTCAGCTAGCCTACTTGCTAATCAAAGTTTTCAAAATGTGAGTCAATTTGTTTGGTATAAAAACGTGTTCATGTTTTTTTTACGTGGTTTTACTTTTCTGACACTTTTAAGAGTTCATTTTAAAATTCTACTTTACAAAATCCCCAAAGTTTGCAACAAAAATATATCAAATTGTAAGTAATTGTCTAAAATTTGGAGCGCCCAGCTGTTAGCCTGAGGGAGCGGCCATGGCAACCGGACACTGCGCAGGCCGACGGGAGGCAAGTGGCTAGTTAAGGGCATCCATAAACACGGAGTTTACTGGCCCACGGGGTAACCAAACCCACACGCTGCCCTGCTCTAAGCAAATAAAAAGGTCATGACTGTGCTTTCTCCATGGCAACCGCATTTAGAGCCAACGATGGTGTCATCTGAGGGCTTTATCTCCTGCAAAACAGAAAACATGGCATTAAGATCTGGTTGGAGAGAAGGCTAAAGGAGGACTGGGGGGGATTATTTACTTCTGATTTCAACAGTTTGTTTTGAAAAATTTGATACAGTCTATTTCTTTTAAATAGCTATCTTAATTTGGATTGCATATTTTTGTTGTCTTGCTGTTGTTGAACTTTGAGTTGCAACAGGAATTTCCCCATTGTGATTCTAATATAAATATCCCATATATTTCAGAATATGTTTGAATGCCTAAATTACAGGATTAGTAGGTTTTGTTTTCGCATATTAAATCTATTCAGTTTGTGATTTTGATTTGATTGTGATTATTCTTGCACATCTGATTTAAAAACCTGCTGTTTTTATTAGCTCTTTGTACTTGTTTATTGCTTGCTAAGTGTGATTGTATTTGTTGACTGGAAGAATACACCCGCTTCATTACGATGCTGGAATACATTGGGCGTAACCATGCATTTCTCTGTGTTTCCTGCAGGGGGAGCGGGTGTGGCTGCGGGAGGATGAGCAGTACCTGCCCAGCACCGTGTCGTCCTGCGCTGGTGGAGTCGTCGTCTTCTCCACCGACTATGGACAGGTAACACAGCAAAGCAATATACCGTACACGATACACTTATGTAGCACTGGCATACATCAGGAGGGCCGATCGAGGGCCATAGACTGGTGGTTAGCACAGTAAATAATTCAAATATGTGCACTTATATAAGGTTAGACAGAGCCACCAGGTCTTTATTCATGTTTAGATCCTCTATAGGGCACACAAAATATTTGATTTTGGCTTCATCAAGGTAGATTTTCAAAAACTTGATCCTTGAGGTAATATGGGCCAATTAACCTGGAATCCTGAGGGCCAAGAAAAATTGGATTGAGGGCTGCATTTGTAGTTTTGACATGCCTGGCATACATCATCCTCATATTAATATTAACAACCATGAAAAATACTCCAGCACAAGAAACACAAATCTTCTAAAAAATACTTCAACTATTCAATGGTTTCAGATGATGCATATGAGTAACTATACCAATACCAAGCTGACATAACCAGAGCCAGGTTGAGTAAATGAGTGAAAATACACTGGTAAGTATTTTGAGATTGCTGCACTTAGTAAAAATGCTGACTGGAGTTTGTTTCAGCGGTGAAAAGCAGGATGTTGGTGGGTTTACTGTCACTGGAGGAGCTTAAACTCTTAAGTGGTCTGCTCATCATTGGATCAGCTCTGGATGTGGAAATCCTCCATCTGTTTCTACATTAGCCAATGAGCCAGGCAAAACAACAAATTGACAATCCTAGTTTAGAATTTACAACTAAAAAGCTTAACGTTAAGGCTCTGTATCCTATTTATTCCCATGTATTTGAGCAAAATGTGTCTTGCCTCAGTACAGATGTGTTATATAAGCAGCTCTTGAGGTCAAAATAAGTTTGCTGTGTACTGTCTGCATCTAATTAGAAAGCATTGAATTGTCTGAATACAACAACGATATTCAAATTGTGATTCGATAAACCTTTGTAACACTAGAGATAATCTATTTAAAAATGTTCTGATCACTAGATTTCTATATCCTAAGACTTACAGTTTACGTACTGGCCCTGAACACCCCCTCTGTGTGCTCAGGGTCCTGCAGGTCTCGGAGTGAGGAGATAAGTATGTCTTAATCCTGCTGTAATCGCTGGACAATACCCCGACTCCACATGAGATGGAAGGCTGAGCGGTCAGTCCTCTCTCTGACCACAGGAAGCCTTTTTCAGATCTGAAATGACTCCAATCCTCTCCTCTCTCTACACAAGCAGGGAAGACTTGAAATAGTGCCAGGAGTAGTGGTAGGGTGATTGTGGGACAGTGGTAAATGCTTTACTATACAATGTTATTGACACACATTTTCTAGCTTACAGGTCCTATATTATGCTAAACATACTTTTTACATCTTTGGACCTTGTAATATTAAGATTTCCTGGGCAAAAACATACCTATATTTTGTTTCATTCACATCAATGCTTGCTTGTCTCCATTGGGGTGGTATTGCTTTTCCTAAAATGTTCCACAGTATTGCATTACTTTAGGTGAATTTATTGCTGGAAACCGCTCACAAAATCAATGCTTGTATGTGAGCTTGCCTCTACACAGATCTCATACTTGGTCTATACGTGTGTCACCTGCCTGTCTCCAGACGTTTAATGTCATACTCTGGAACATTCTAGGAAAAGCTATGGCATATCCATGAGGCAAGCAGGTAGCTGGTCCTCCACCAAAAAAAACAAAACATAGTACTCTTAACTACACAGTTGTGCAAATGTACTTAAAGAGTGAAAAGTCAAAGTATTTTGCGCAGATTTTGAGGTTTGATAAGGCTTCAAATTTTGTGATTTTTATATAGTGCAAAATTTTGTTCAACTGAAACAATTCAATCAGTATTTTTTTTAGCAGTTTTTATTTGTATATTGTATTTTTGTTTGCTCAAATTATGACCTTGTTAGAAATAGGTCTCAAACAATCATAAATAATACTTTTACTTTTCAATCCAATTAAAAAATGTAGTGGAGGAGAAAGCACAAATACCTGCTCTCAAATGTAGTGAAGTAGAAGTAAAAAGTATCCATTTTAAAATTGACTTAAGTAAAGTACAGATACTACTTTACGTACTACTTTTACTTTGTTACGTTCCATCAGTGTTTTCTGAATGTTTACTTGCTGGTATTTCACAGAACACAAGGTAACCTCACAAACTTTGACTTGAAATCTAATATTTAATGTGACAATCAAGCTACAATTGCCCATTAGCCCTTCACTCCTGCTCTGACAGTCGGACGCCCCATTGAACTATCCCGCAGTGTGCCGTGGGTAGCAGGTTTCAGATTCTCCTGTTCCTGCCTTCTGAGCTCCACAGACGGCCGCACAAAGGAGGACGATGAATGGGTCTTCAGCGAGCACCTGCTGGCTCTGATGGAAGGTCTGATAAAGAGGAGCACCCGAGGGCGACGGAGTTTAGGCTCCACTTACCTGCTGATGTCACCCGGTGGACAGTTTCGCGCCCGCAGACATGAGGAGTTTGATGGGTTCATAATAGAGCAGTTCTCCTGTCAGCTGACGTGTGTGAGGGAGTTTGACTGATCGCTCTGTGCTGTGGAGTGGAAGAGGACTTTTAGTTAGCGTACTGGTGTACTGTTGTCACGATACTAACATTTCAAACTCAGTGTCAATACTAAATAGACTCGCTACTGAATACCGCTTCCGATTCGATGATGATAATAAAAGACACTCTTTTTTTAGACAATAGAATGTGATTTTCAACATTAAATGGTAGTACTTTCTTTTATATTCTCATGTGACCTTATATCAGTATAATCCCTCAGTCGTCCAGGTATATTCCATAGTGATCCATGGTGTATACTAGTCTATGTGTCTTGTACTTGTTCTGATTCAGCTCAAGATCATTCTAAAACCATTCAGGAAAGGCTCATTTTTGCCCTGTTCATGTGATTTTTTTTTGTATTAATACTTGCTCAAATAAGTATCTAGTTTTGATACTAGTTTTAATATTGAAACTTTAGTTTTAGTATCTGATTTTTGATATTTTGACAACCCTGTATTGGTGTAATTTCAATATGTGATGATTATAAATTGGCTTCTTGGTTGGAAGTTTGTGGCTTAAATAGAAACATTTAATGACTTGTGTGAGATTTTTAGACATATTTTATTAATTGGTATAACTGTGGTTTGAAAAAAGAGATGGAGAAGCTTAAGGGGCTGATAATTCTGCTGCTGCGGTATAGACAGGGATGGGGAGAGGAGGTGGAGGGGAGAGAGAGTGCATTTATATGAATGGTTTTAGAAGTATTAGGCATTAATAGGCAATATCTATTATTTTTCTTTCCATCCGATACAAAGTACTATGGCGAGTATTTCGATACTGATCCGAGACTGATACCTGTGAGTTTGTTATTAAAATGCACATCAACTCGTCAACATCACAATTCTTTGCTCCACCCCAGATTGAATTGATTTAAAACATTTAATATATCTGTTTATAAAAAAAATACACAATTACACAATTTACACAAAACAAACAAAAAACATTTACATTTTTTTTATTTTAAGTATCAATATTTTTTGCAAATCAGCATATTTCGATACCTCAGTCAGAGCAACAATAACAACTGTGACAAGATGTTTGCCACTTTTGGAATCGAATCTTCCTGGTTAAAGTTAGCAGTTGTTTCATTACTTTGCACAATAGTCCTTTACAGTGCTCCACAAGTGAACCTCTTTGTATGAACCCTACAGTGTCGTCAAGTTAACCGGATCCGTCTCCATCTGTTCCTGCGTCACAGTGAATTATACTAGTCTGATCTCAATTCACTTTTGTCATCTGTTTAAGTATAAGAACAACACACGCCCCCCTCCTCACCCTCCTCACTGTCCCGGGACAGTGTCACGGCTTTGTCCCACACAGATTTACTCCTGTTAGCATCTGTCGCTTTACGGGCTTAGCGCTACAGGCTCTTTGTGTTTTTAAAAGGATAGACCCTCCTCATCTCCGCAAAGACACTGCACCAATTATGGCGCTAATGAGGTCAAAGCTACTGAGGCATGATGGGAGGAGATTACTGTGGAAAACTTGTATTAGGAATGCTTAAGTCAGCACAAATATGGATATGACTACATGGCTACAGTTAGCAACAGAGCGTGGCTAAGCACGCGTCTCTTTGTTTACCGTAAATATTGAGAAACACGTTTAGCCTGTCGCTGTTTAAATGTTTTGTAAAGTGAGATGGAAAATCACTTCACTACTTAAAAAATTTGATTACTATAAAATAGCTTACTTATTTAGTCTCAGCTGCTCTGGGACTGTCTGACAGTCATGAAGTGTCTTACCTAAGGCCATGACAACAATAGCCTATAGTGAACTGAAAACATTCAAACACAAATTTTATTTAAAGCCCTTCCACTATCACTTTGGTTGCAAAACAGGCCCATTATGTTGCTATTGTCTAAAAGTGTAATGAAATAAAATGATGTGGGCGAATGGCCAGTGACTGAATAGGCTGCATGTGTGTGCTGTCAGAGTGTAGTCAGGGAACATTGTGACAGCCATGGGTCTACAGGGATGCAAGCCTCAGTTAAAAATGTTTTCACCTTTATTTCAGGCGCCTAAAATAATGCCACTTAATAGAAGCGTATGCACATAGCATTATGTGTGCACCCTTTGAGTCTGCTCTTTGGGCTGCATTCAGGCCTGCATAGTAAGTTAAAACAAAATAACAACTTGTATTGACCTGATTATGAAGTAAAAAAAATAAAGGATCACTTTCCAGCAGGGGGTGAAGGATCAGGGCCATACAGTGTATATATAAATGGACATAGCTAACCTGCTACCCACTGCGTTCCAAATATTAAGTGCTCATGGTTACCTATGATTTACACATAGGTAACCATGAGCTTCTGGCTCCATTGACTCTGGTTTCAATTCACTTTACATTTAAATACTGTCACCCCTCTGTCTGTAACTGCTGCTGTGATCCTCCTATTTTTGGTCTTAAAATGTTCATATTGACCCTCTACATGATCCTAGTATTTTTATGTCACTATTTTGGCCGTGATTCAATGAGCTTTATTTGACTGGAGCTGAACACTATGGGTGACGTCACATTCACTTAGTCCATTTCTTTACACAGTCTATGGTCAGGATAGGCACTGGAAAATGAAGACGTTTAAATGAGGTCAGTTAGCTGTGTTATAAATAAAGGAATTTTAGCGGTGACTGTGTTGATCAGAAATAGTCCAAATGGTGTGAAGATGTCTGAAGTTTCTATTCAGTTAACCAATTGGTGTTCATAGCAGGTATACTATCTAACTTTTCCGGTAAAGGGTCCACTACCTGCTTGTCTCCATGGAGATGTCATTGCTTTGCCTGGAAAGTTCCATTATGGCATTACATTGGTGCAGTTACAGGTGTTTTATTGCTCTAAAAAATACATTGTTACTAAGAGCACTCCATCTCCTATACTTCGAAACCGTGCCCTCCACCAGAAAAGTTACATAGTTCACCTTTAAATGAAAGTTTTGACAACCACACAATACCAGCGTCTTTTTGATTCCTGTTAACAAACTGTAGGCCTGAGACGAACATCTTCCACCTGAAACACATTAAACAGTGTAAAGGTGAAGTGAGACTGACAGAGGCTTTCATGAATCATAGATGAAGGATGTTCCGACTTATTTCTCCCTGAGTTTTGTCTTCAGGCTCTCTCCCTCCTGTTGAGAGATGCTAATGTGACAATCTGCTCCCGGTTAACCCTGTGACTGCTCTCCCCGGGCCGCAGTGCATCCTGGGAAGCGTCTGCTCTGTGTTCTTCAGGACTTGTTGTACTCATGCAATGTTTATTTTAAAGTGATATGATACAGTTATGCTAATATTAGCCCCACTTGTCCCAGTCTAGTCGTCTGCTCAAGTCGACTTTCGTGCCAATGTAAGCAGTACTAAATATTGGAGAGATTGGAAATATAAGCCTTGACAAGAATCCCTGTTGTTCATAATAATAGTAGTAACATAATTTGTTTTTATAAACCTGTATATATCACTGATGTTTGGCTTTATTAAATGTGGCTTTTATAAATGTTTTCCTCACTTTCAGTTGTTCGAACCTTGTATTAACCTGAGCATTGCCAATATATTACAACTTCAGCCTCGATTTTGATACCACATGATGATAAAAACACTTTTTTTTATCACTATGTGCTTTTACAATGGATACTGAGGATGCCTGAAATACAAAAACGCAATGTGATTAAAAACGTCTATAACCACTGAGTACAATAGAACAAATCAAATTAATATATCTTATCAATTATCTTATGTAGCAGTAGCTGTTGGCAACTTTCGTCTGCCCGAATTACCATTTCGTCCATTCTATAACAGAGCGTTTTAAGTATTGTTGTAACATGGTCTTAAAGTCTCCTATGACTTCCTGTGTACAGTGTAATGTAATGTCACCTCTGCTCCACCTGCCATCTGTCTGAAACCTGAGAGTCCAGGAGTTTTATCACCGCAGCAAAGAAAGTGAACAGCCGACATGAACTCCAATATGTCAGTGTTTATTAGCACAAAGACCCAAGAACATGTGTTTTTGTATTTACACCACTCACTCCTGTTAGTCAAGGTACGCAGTTGTATGTCAGTGTGTGGGTAATTCTTACACTTTTCACTGTTGTCGCATACTATACATGTTATTTTAGGGATTCAAATGCTAACTGTCCTTGAACAAAAAAGGCAATGTAATAGATTGGGTTTATAAGTGGATTGGATCACCTGAAGCCTCGGTCACAACAGCCCGTACGAATGGCTGCAAACTATCTACAAGCTGTTTTTTTGGTTATGTACTGCAGTGTTCTTGAAGCTGCCTCTTTATAACACTGTTCGCAGCACATTTTTTAGTTCGTAGCCAGGTCAATGGTTCTATCCAAGATTTTCCACAAACAGTCTACGAATACAAATGCCCCTAAGAACAATACGCAGGCTTCATATTCCTACACTGGCTTTAAGACACTTTGCTCCCATCATGAACGTTTATGAGCTCCAGACTTCGTACGAACTGGGAAAGCAAATTATTTGTTCTGGTTATTGTTAGGCCTGTCATGATAGCATATTTTGAAGTTTGTTCTATTGCTGGCGTAAATATAGACGATAAACGATAATATCAAAATTAATTCACGCCACTGACACAAAATCCTAGAACAGATTTAAACCACAAAAACTATTCGAAATCTGCAACATTGTTAAAAAAAATCATGAGCTGCAATAAATGAACAGCAGAATGAAACATTTTAGTCATTATTTTGCGTCTGTAAAGATAAGTTATTTATTCAAGATTTTATAGCTTGAATCTTATCATATAGACAAAAAAGCTCCAGTATTGCAAAGAAAATGTTTCCCTGGACTAGAACATCATCAGAATACAGAGCTTTGTTCCAGGTTTGAGCTAAAACCCATTTAAACACATGTGTGTTCCCCTGTGTGTGTGTCTTTAGGTGTACACGTACAAGCAGAACGCCCTGACGCGGCAGAAGGTGCAGCCCATGCACGTGAGCTCGGTGCACTCTGTGGAGGACATGTCTGCTCTGGACGACCTGCACGACGGAGCCATCATGTACAACCTGTACCTGCGCTACCAGCAACGCCTCATCTACGTGAGTCTCATGCACTCTACACAGAATACAGCATTTTTACTTTTGGCTTTTTAGGAAGTACGGGCAGTGAGATTTAAAAAAGATGTTTCAGACTCAGTTGACTGGATTCCAGAAAACACACTTCATCAATGCTTTATGAAGAAGTCTGGTCACCGGTGAATCTCCCTGTTTTCAAATGGGCGTGATTGACAGGTGTATTAGCCAATCGGGACACGTTTGGTCCGTCCGTATCAGAAAAAATAAAGGAAAAAATATCACAGGATCCTGAAAAACATTGCAGCTTTCTGCAGAATTATTGAGTGAAGCAGAAAACTCTGTTAATCTGAGATGAGATCAGTTTGATTTTATGTGTAAATCATAGGTAACCAATTAGTGACCTCCTTCATTTCACATGTGTCACTGAATCTATGACGTTTGACTGGGCTTGAGAGGCAATGTGCGGGAGGATCCCAGTCTGATATCAGTCTGCATAAAACGTACTGAGAAATATTATTCTGGATTTGCCAGGCAACAGACTTAATGTATCGTTTACGAACATAACATGAATCAGACCTAGGCACCTTAGCATGTGGCCCTTGGACTGTTTTAGCTCCATGCTGCAAGTTTTTGATAATAATTATTATAGCATAGTAATAGATTACAGTAACCTACATTTCACAGAAATGTGCCTAGGAGTATTTGTTACACTAATGATCACTGGTGCATTTGAATATGGCCCTGACATGAACTGCCTGAGACTGGCCTTCTGGACCTGGGGGAGTGGAAACACTTTTGCTTTTGTCTGCTTTTGTGGCTACCAAAACCCTATATTCCTTTACGTGACCCACACCATATGTGATCTCAATAACAGAATATGAGCTGTGACAGAGGGCATAGTGTTGCAGTGGTGTAAATCAGATCAGATCTGTGTAACAAATAATGTTTTAAAATGCTGGTAGCTTTACTACCTTGTTTACAAGTTAAACCCTGTCAGTGAATTAGAAATCATGAGGTAATGATGTTTTTCGATCATTCTTGCTGACAGGCCCCAATACACCACGATAACATATTTTGAAGATGGATATATCACTGAAGTAAATATAGATGATGAATGATAATATTGAAAGACATTTATGCCACTGACACAACAACCCAAGATTTAAACCACAAAAACTATTCTAAATCTACAATATTGTTAAAAAATCAGGAGCTGCAATAAATAAACAGCAGAATGAAACACTCAGTACTCAGTTTGCCCTAGGAGTTATTAAATTCAACCTTTTGTGGCTCAAAGCTTATCGTAAAGCCCCCCAAATTATTGCCCATGGAACATATATTGCACAATACAATACAATAATTCGATGTAGTATTTATTGTGACAGGCCTGCTTCTTGCTTTTATTTAGTCCAACTCATAGAACACGTATCCTTTTTCTTATGATGGTCCAAAATGTGTTAAATTGGATGTGGCGTCAAAAAGGCAGTAAAATCTATTGCAAATCCTTCACCATTCTGGGTCTTCTGTACATTTTAAAAACAAACCGTAAGACAAACACATTCTTTCCTACACAGTTTGTAAAAAGTCAGACGAAGTTTGGAAAGTGCACCGCTGTGTTCCAAGTTCATATTGTCACACCCTTTGACCTCTCAGCCATTTTGAAAGCCGTGAATCTGAGAAGTAACTTCACAGTCGGCTGCTTCTAATAAACGCCCGAGCCAGAATGCTTTGGACAGATACCTGCAGGGAAGTCCCATTTAATCTCCACATTCCTCAAAATCATGAAGGACACAACCCTCTGCTTTGGACCTTTTGGCTTAGATCTGAACTTTAGATGACATTTTGGACTTCCAATACAGCTCCCATTGACACTGGATGATTGTATTACTCAGAGGAATTCCATAAGGTGTTTGGATATATAGGGAAATTATAGTAAAAGAAAAATATAATTCTGTCAACTGGACAAAAAAGTTGCATGAGTGAACATGTTTGACTGCTCATCCAAGCCACTTCTTCAGTTCTGGTCAGATTATTGCTGGACACTGCCTTATATATCTGAAGGGAAGAGCTAACTACACTCAAGCTAACACATCTATTGCTTACATGGGTAGATCACCAAAAATGATGATTCTGGATAAGCTCCTTCCTGTAAACTGTTGTATGGAGTTTGACTAAATATCACTGAATACCTTTCAATAATAACCCAAAACAATATACCCAAAAGTTTATGAATCTCAAATTATAGTAAAAATTTCTTGGATTAAGCCCTAATTCAACAAAGCTCCAATTTCTAGATTCTCAGTCTAGTTCTTTCAGATTTAAAATGACTTCAAGATAGCAGTCGTTTCAATTTTTTTAATATTGGTACTTTTAGACAAATATAAGGCAGTGTCCGCCAATGATCTGACCAGAACTGAAGAAGCTTGGATGAGCAGCAAAACGTCTTTTTTGATGGTAGAAAAAGGTACCAATGTTTTGCCTGTGTAATCCCTCAATTTTACTATTTCCTTTGGCAAAACAAACTGTATCATTCAGCTGAATATAGGCTAACTATATTTCAACCTTGAAAGACCCAGATATGAAAGAAACATATTAGTAGGTCTTATTATATTGAGTTATGTTTGCTGCTCAGACCTCGGCAGAAGACATTGTGATGAAAGGCGTGGCCAGTTAGATGACGTTTTGGAGATGTCTGGGGAGGTGGTGGGGCGTGGCACGAACTGAAGCGGCCATGTGTCTGATGGGGGTTTAAATAAGGCAGACTGGGCACTAGTTGGACGAAGAAGAGGTACGGCGGGCAGCGGGGAGGATTAATAGGAGGTGGTGATGAAGGCTGAGGAACAGGTAAACTCTGGAGAAGCTCTGAGTAGATTGGAGCGGAGTCTTCCAGGCTGAGTTTACGCTAGGTCCATTATCGTTCAAAATTGTGGTTTGCTGGTTAGGTTTTTGAACACATGTGTTTTTGGAGAGCAATACACTTTTGATATATGACTTAGGGTTGTCAAAAGTACTGAAAATCAGATACTAATCAATACTAACACTAATATCAAAACTAGATACTCATTTGAGCAAGTATCAATACTAAAAAAGTCACATTAACAGGACAAAATTTGAGCTTTCCTGAGCAGTTTTTGTGTCATTTTGAGCAAAGACCTCATGCTGATAAAGAAAGCACTATTATTTTGTATATGAAAATGGCATCTTTTACTAAAACAAGAAGCATATATATATCATTTTATCTTCACTGCGGTATTCGGTATCGAGTATTAAGCGAATGCCTTAATATCGAAATCAAGCTTGAAATTTTAGTATCGCGCCAACACGAGTATGACTGAGTGACCTTTCAAAATGAAATCATAAAAAAATGGGATATTAATTTTATGTCCACTTCTATGATTCTATGATACCCAGTTGCTTCAATGCATTTTGGTCATTTTTGCAGGTTTTGTTTTCAGACATAGCCTAGCCAAAATTCGAGTGATTGTATACAACAACATTATGCTGTTTGGATTTTCCCAGAGCGTCACTTTCCCTCCATCCTGCAAATTATGGCTTAATTAGACTTCAATTATGTGAAATGGCTGAATATTTACATGGCGAGGGTTTAAACGTTTCCATGTGTGCAACAAGAGCTAAATCATTTCACTTCACAGCCTATTTTCTGGTTTTAAGTATTTAAAAAAGACACCATATTGTGGCCAAATGTTTCTTAAATTGCCAAGTAGCTGATCACCTGTGGATCATAGTTTTCAATTCAATTCAATTCATTTATTTTTGTAACGCCCAAAATCACAACAACAGTTGTCTCGAAGGGCGTTCATGTTTTGGTTGATGGGGGAAACCGGAGTACCCGGAGGAAACCCATCCAGACACGGGGAGAAACATGAAAAACTCCACACAGAAAGGCCTGGTGACCCGGGGATCGAACCAGCCTTCTTGCTGTGAGACATGAGTGATGGCACTCAGTCACCGTGCCGCCAAGACACAAAAAACAAAACAACAGGAAGAATCAGACACAACAAGAAAAATCAGACACAACAGGAAAAATCAGACACAACAGGAAAAATCAGACAACATAAGAAATCGGCCAGGAGACCAGACGAGGAGGTTTTAAAAGGTTGTCAACAGAACTACGCTTAAAAGAAAGAAATATCTCTCTGGAACTTTAAAACCAAGCAATTTCAGTTAAAGTTTAAGTTATTTAAAAAGTGTTGAAGTATAGATTACTAGATCGTATACGTTTTGGAGCCCATTTCGTTCCTTCAGGTAAACTTTTGAAGACACAAACAATTCTGGTTAACGGCCTGTCATTTGCTGGTCTCCATGGAGAACAGATGTTATTGCTTGCTAAGAATTTTCCACAGTATGGCATTAATCCTATCTCGCCTGTTTGGTTCATCAAGAGTTTGGGGGTGTGAAGAAGGATGGATGATGAACCCTTACTAGAAAAGTTACGTAGTGAAGCTTTAAATGGGAGACTACTACAAATATGTTTAACTATCTTTGAAGCTCCTGAGGTGTCTTGAAAATGTGTAATTTAGTTAAGAAAATATCTTGCAAATCACAATTGTTTACAGCCTAGACACGGCGGCCGTACACAAATACCAGTTGTTTGGACTCCAAGAGCTGCTAGCCAAAAACAGGAAGCTGCTAGTGTGTTTGTATGTTAGCTTTGACGCTCTTTCTAAAGACTGTGGTTTCAATGGCTGGCCCTTATGCTGTTTGGGCGCAGGTTTGAACATTAGGAAGATGTCCAAAACCAAAATAAGACAAAAGAGGACGTGAGACAGAGTGGACATTTATTCAGCACTGAGACGACTTTAGTCTGGATTGATTTAAGACTTAAACTGACCATGAGCCAGCCTCCGGACTTCATAGACCCCAGTTGAAAAGGCATTATGTTGTTTGCCAAAAGAGCTCAATGGTAGCTAGCTTTCCTTGGTTAGCTTGCAAATTGGTGTATAAACAGTGCTAGAGTGTCCAAAGTTTATAAAGAGGCATACATTTTAATTATTCTAAATAAGTTGTGAGAAAAACTGAATTGGTGCGATGTTATTTAAGTTGGCAGTCGGTTAGCTTGGACTCGGCTAGCTTACAGCCTCATGACTCAGACTGTTTTAGCTTCTGTTTTTCCACGCTTGTTCACAGTCTTTCTCTCTCTGGCCAAGAAAAAACTCAAAGGATTCTATTTTTGTGTGTGACTGACCTAATTTGGAATGCGTTTAGTTGTAGGCTAGCGCTACAAGAACTGCGGTTTGATCGTTTAGTTCATTATATACGATTAGGAACAATAACATGAGAAAAACTGTACTGTATCATAATAACTTTTAATCAGGACTAAGCCAGGACCAAACAAGAACTTGAACGAAACCTAACTCCGGACCAAACCGTGACTGGAAGAGGACCAAACTAGCTAACGATGACCATGCTAATGTAGCTTACCGTAACTTTTCTGGTGAAGAGCCTGCTACCCACTTGTCTCCAAAGAGATGAATTTCTTTGTTTTGAATGTTTCAGAGTACGACATTTAAGGTTTCTATGTAGTGTTTACTTGTGTGTATGTGTTTTTTTAGGGAGTAAAAAAATCACATGAACATCCATTCTGACTGTGAGCAATCTCGCCTTTACACAGATGTAACGTGTAACTTGTCATGTCTCTTTGGAAATACTTTTAGTGGCATACTTTGTAACTTTTCAGGTAGAGGGTACGCTACTAGTGTGTTCCACAGTGCACTTTGAAGATTTTAACGTAACAGCCCAATAACTAGACCTATCCCACTTCCATTTTTCTGCTAGCATCACAGTTGCTCTTATATGTCCCGCGTCACACAATGGCTAATTATCACACAAAGCCCTTGCAACTCTATTGACCCAGGTCCAAAACAAAGAAACTGGGACACACATTCCAGTCTGGTCTCTGTTCTTATATAGACTAATGACCACATCTGACCCTGCACTTTTCTACGGCACAGCAACACACAGCGGAGGCCGTAAGCGGAGGACATAAGGAGCGCTTTGTTTCCCTGCCCCTGCCTCAGACCCAAAGCTTTAATCACATGTGAATGCTCCCGTGCGTATGGTCGGCATTATCCAATCAATCCATCACTAACCTGACCTACACGATTCCCTCCCACCGCCCCCGGAGCCAGCAGTCGAGACCAGGCCAGAGGAGTGGAATTTTTGGGTCACAGTATAAGCTAGCTAGAGAGCAGGTCCGGAAACATGGAAATGAATTGTGGAGGGTCAACAAAAATAAGTGTAAATTTGCTAGGCACTGACAATTAGCTTAAGATTTGAAAATTGGTCCCTGGGTTCTGCATTGCGGTCCCACTGCTCCTGACTGTTGACTGACTCCCTTAAAGGTATTGAAGGATGGGTCAAAGGTAAGGTACACTTTACTGTCCCTGTTGGGAAATTTGTCCTCTGCATTTGCCCCATCCTTCAATGATACTTGGGCAACTTGTCAGGAGCGGTTTATTGAAAGGACGGGAAACTTTGAATTGATTTTTTGCCATATCGACCAGCCCTGAGCGGGGATTGGTTGAAAGGCAAATGTAGTAGGCTGTCATATCCCTCTGTAGGCTGTAACTGCCTTCAACGCCAAAAATTTAAAGGGAAGTAGACATACTTGGAATTGATTCATGAACAAATACATGAAAGGTTCCATAGGTACATCATCCCTCACTGACTGTATACATAGCATTAACAGTATATTGGACACAGACATGAGTGAGTATGATTGTGTCCAGCTGCTGTGTGGACAGGAGGTCTCACTCTGCACCATCGAGCTCCGCACATGAGCGCATTCCACTGTTCTTCTCCTTTTACAAGTTAAACAATAACACTTCCACTCCTCTAAACACGGTCCTAAACCCAGCCCGGAGAGAGCGCATGGGGTCTGGGGACTGTCTGGGATTCATGGTGATCCCATTTGACCCAGGACTTATAAAGGAATGTCGCCGGCTTATGTGTTAGTTGTTTTTTGTGGTTGCAAGATTACCTGGCTATATCATACTTGGATAATATAAATGTTTTGTAGATAAATTTTGTAGTTAAAGGACACATATGGAAAAAATTTGCCCATGTTATAACATTGTTCCATCATCAGAAAAACACCTGGAGTTGTGTTTTGCTTCATTCACGCTTCCCCTGAACTGCCATAAAACACTTCGTGATGTAACATACAAAAGCCCAGCATAGTTTTACATTACTACTGCGTGATTATATTAGCATGTTCGTGCATGTTCTTTAACTAACATTCGTTTTTTTCTCCCATGGCAATTCCCTCTGCTGCCAGTAGATGGAGTTGGCATGAATCCAAAGTTATTCTTCACTTTTCTAATGCATTCCGAGCATCCTAATTATTCATTGTGATGAGTTGATGAGCGCTTTTCACAACTTTCAGACGACAAAGCGGCGTTTAACATCACGGTATTGCTAACAACAACTAGCATGCTAACAACACACCGGCCTTACTTCCTTTTTTGTGGAGGATTCAAACGTTTTATAATTACATACAGACAGACAAAATATTCAGTACAGCCCTCGCAATGTTTTCTTCCATTGATTCCAACAAAAGCCCACAAGGGTCAATTCTGGGTCTGAACTCAATTGCCTCTCATGCTGTTAACATCTTTAACATACATATCTCCAGGCCATAGCTACATACATATTTACATTCTAGTTACTCTGGTGAGTGCACACTCTGACATTTGTTTAAGATTCCGGTCCCTTAAATAAACATGGAGAAGCTCCCTGCGTCGCGGCGGACTCCAGACAGTGTTGACTGACAAACTGCATCAAACAACTGCTCCTGCATTTTCCCAACTCCCAGACACCGGGGATGGACCCAGGACCAGGAATGGAAGGCATGTAGGATGGATGAAATCAGGTGTAAATATAGTGCCATTAGTGTATACACTGAAATAGCTATATGTAGGTTCTGGGTTCTCTGAAGAGGATTAAAATGTGAAAAGTGAAGGAATAATAAAAGTCCATTTTGCAGAATAAGACTGCTTCAAAAGTGCACATCTGGTGGAGGGTGTCACCTTCTTGTCTTTAAGTAGATGCCATTGCTTTGCCTGGAATGTTTCACAGCAAGGGTGATTTTGTTGCTCAGAAATGAAAAAAATATGTATCCTTACTGAGAGTGGGCTCGCTTCTCTTCTCCACAGATCTGACTTGTATCTGACCTAATGGAAAGCAATTACATCTCCATGTAGACAACCAGATGGTACACTCTCCTCCAGAACATGTTTGAATTCGTCATTGTCAGTTTAAGTATAAAAAGTATTGCAAAACTTCTTGAAATATTTGTCCCCCCCCCCCAAAAAAAAATGGCAACCCCCTAAGGAGACGTCTTACAAATCTACAGTATATTAAGCAGTGGCTGATAGACTTGGCTGGGCTGAGCTTGGGCCTATTCTGTTCAATGGAGCGTGGTTGCACTGATCACTGTCAGATGTGGATGAAATCTTATCCAGCTAACGGGGCGTCGCGCTTCACCAGATCTCCTCTGTAGTCCCCTTTGTTTGGGGAATGCGCTCTGATGATGCCACTTCCTGTCTAAAATACGGACTCATCCAGCCTGTATTTTCCAGTTTGCCAAGAAAAGGTGACTTCAGAAGTTTGTTATGATTTGATGGCCTAGCTTTAAAGGTGCTATATGCGATTTCTATTGTCTTAAACTAACATCTGAAAGTTTATTTGACTTTTTTTGTCTTTACCAGTAGATGATATGTGAAACCTTACCCCCCCTCCTCCCCCATGTGTGCTCTCTGGTCTTCTTCTGTCAGGCCAAAGCACACTAGGGCCAAAGCACACTATAGGACAGAAGTAACATAGATAGCATCTAGTGGTGATATGTGAGAATGCAACTGGAGCAGGTGGGCCACCCTAATTATAGATGGTATCTTTAAAAACAGAACTAGTTCATTTGAAAGAGCTGCTCATAGAATATATCTGTACTAAGGCAAGACAAATTTTGCTCAAATACGTGGGGGGGGGGAAATATTCAATTCAAACATTTTATGATGAGGTTGCTATTTTTTGTAAACTCTAAGTCACTGTATACATCTATTAAAGGTCCTATATTACGCAAAATTGACTCTTGTGAGCTTCAATTCATGTTATAATGCTGTTACCTCTTCAAAAACAGACCTGGAATTGTGTTTCGTTTCATTCACACATGTTTGCGTAACACTTTATTATTAGTCTGTCTACATCTCCAAAGCTCAAAATGCTCTGCCAGGGCTGAAATTACCTAAATGATTCTAGTGAAGGTGTATGAAGTTTAAAAACACAGTGGAGCACTTGGAGAAATGAACAGCCTAAATATGCAAGGAGTGAAAGAAACAAAACACAACTCCGGGTATGTTTTTGATGAGGAAACATTATAACATAGATCGAAAATTGTGTAAATTAGGTTCTTTCCTGTCAATAATGCTGCACTTTTTAGTACTGTGGGGCTACAGCCTAAGAGATGTGACAACACTAACTTGTCAAACCCTGTAGTTTTCAACCCAAAAGCGTAGATTATTACTCCTGTCTGAAGCTTGAGCCTGTTGAAAGCCCTGTCACATGCTCCGCTCCCTCATCTGCTTCTGATTTGTGAGTTTGTCGCTGTAAATGCTTGTGTCTGTGCTTCTACTGTTACGAGGCCTGGCTCCTGACGCTTCACTCCAAACTTAAACAACACCACTCTTGCTCCACTCATTAATCCAAAAGTTGACTGGTTGTTCTGCCATTGCCTCCAGTGCTTGTGAAGACTAGTTAGGTCAATGTAGTCAGGTAGTTCATACTGCCTTTGTATAATTAAGCAAGACACTTCACCCACCTTCGTTATGGATGTAGTGTGTTAATAGTCCTGGCGCAGTTTGGCGGCCATTTTCGCTCCCCAGATTATGTATATAGCTAAAGAGTGGTGGATGAAGTACTCAGTTTTGTTACTTAAGTAAAAGTTCAGTGGTAAAAAGTTACTGAAGTAAAAATAAAAGTATCACATGTAAAACATCATCTTAAGTAAAAGGATTTAAATACCCATTTAAAAATGTACTTTTAGAGTAAAAAGTAGAAGTATTTCATACAAGTTTTGTTAATTTGTTAGTATTAAATGTAGTGATACTGATTAAAAATGATACATGTTTTGGCCACAGTAACAATACGAATCATTTTTCTTATAAATTTTGTGTATTTATTTTGGTTTTTTCTCAAAGATGAAGCTTCAACTCGAAAACATTACCACGAAAATGGTAAAAATAATCCCTCAAATCAAATGAAAAGTGCTTTTTTGCTTTTCAGTACAGTTCAAAGATGTAGTGGAGCAGAAAGTAGAGATACATGCTCTCAAATGTAGTGAAGTTAAAGTAAAAAGTATCCACGTTAAAATCCACACAGTAAAATACAGATACCTGAAATGTTTATTTAAGTACGGTGCTTTACTACTTTTACTTCATTACGCTCCACCACTGTAGCTAAACCCTCACAAAGTTTGGTATCTGAATGAATCATTTCTAGACATTGAGAATTTTGAGAAGCTTATTTCAGTTCACTTTTTCAAACTTTAATTTCATCGTATGCGTGTGAACCCAAAATCCGATCAGAGGTCTTCATGAGTTTAATAATACTGTTCCATCTTCACTCTGTATGTGGACAAATCTAGCATGCCTCTATGATTGAATCTGATTGTGAAAACTCAACTTAATTTGAAACGAGCCGACCTCAGGCGACGCTCATATTTCCGCAGTGTCCTGAATGCCCCACTGCCTCACTGACCCACTTCCCTGCCATGCAAATGGAGCAGACGAGCGGTTGGATATTTACATGACAAATATTGGCTGTGTTTTCCAGCGCAGGGCTTTTACGGCACCGTAAAACATGGCTGTGTATCGCTCACACGCAGACCAGTGTAAACGGCGCAGGTGAATGGAGCTGTGGGATATAAACTGTTTACAATGGGACGGGGTCTGGTGGGGCGTTCACGTGCAGCTGGTTCAGGAGATGTTTGAAGGTTTTCTGTGAGGCCTTGTTTGGAGATGTGGTTTGAAAGTATGAGCCAGTGACTAAAACAGAATCATGGGAGCTGTTCTGAATTTTTTGATAAATTGGGAATGCTCCACAGTATGGCATTAAAGGCCCCGTTTCCCATGTGTATGAGTAAAATTTGGCTTTCCCCACAACAGATATATATATCGTATAAGCAGCTCTTGAGGTCAAAATAAGCCCGCTGTGTACGGTCTGCATCTAATTTTAATCGTTTTATTGTGCGATAATCAGGAAGTACACAATAGAACGCTAGTTGTTGTTAGTATCACTGTGCAAAACTCCACACTGGTCCCTGAAAATTGTGAAAAGTGCTTGTAAACTCATTGCAGTGAATAATTACAATGTTCTGAATGCATAAGGTAAGTGAGGAATAGCTTTGGACTTATATTTTTCATGTTTTTAAGGCAAAGTAAAATCAGGTACTTTCAACTTATCCTCTATCTTGCTAAAACATGTCAAGTCTTGAAAAATATGCATTCTCAGGGCTTGCCTCTCCACAGATCTCACCTATAACCTTGGGCTGGTAGCGTCACCTGTTTGTCTAGAAGGTGTGTTTATGTTTAATGTCATACTGTGGTACATTGCAGGCAAAGCAATAACGGCTCCATGGAGATAAGCAGGTGATGGACCCTCCACCAGAAATGTTACATAGTGTAGCTTTAGCAAAACATGTCCTTCATTCTCAGATTTTTGTGAACTTTGTATGTTGCTCTTGCTCGTATCTGCATATACCAAAATTTTTGCATTTTTGTTAGACGTCTGTTTCCCTCTGATCATCACACTAAACTTGATACCTACAGCCCTGCAGAGTTGAGTTTTGTTTCACATGTTTAACACACAAAACCTGCATATTTAGGCTGAGTTCTTCTCTCAGACAGAAAACACTCTGTTCCACCTTGTGATGTCATCATGTGGTAATACAGGAAGTGCTCCACTGTGTTTTTAAACTTCATACACCTTCACTGGAATTATTTGGATAATTTCAGCCCTGGAATTGCCAATCTCTACTGAAATAAAGGTAAAAAGTAGCTGTTAATTTGAAAACTATCACTTCATGACGTCACAAGGTTGAACTAAGCATTTTGAGCTTTGGTGATGCAGACAGACAAATAATAAAGTGTTACTCAAACATGTGTGAATGAAACAAAACACAGCTCCAGGTATGTTTTTGAGGATGTAACAACATTATAACATGACTTAATGTTGTTAATGTTCATATCTTGATTTACGCACACAATAGTGAAATAAAAACACCAGGATTATGTAGAGCAGATTAATTTAACCCCAAAATGACGAAACCTGACAGCAGCAGTTACGGAAAGAGGGGTGACGAATTAGAGCCAGAGTATATGGAGCCGGAAGCGCGCTCATGATCACTTCTTATCTGGAACGTGGCAGCTAGCAGGTTAGCTATGTCCGTTTACATATTCAGTCTATGGCACCACTATTAGCGTATACCACTGAGGAGTCATAGTTGCATGAATTAGACTCAAAGTGCTTGACGCTATTAAATTATCCAGTTGAATCGTTCTAATTGTTCCAGTGACCTCGAGTGAAAATAAACAGTAGAAAACCATATGGAGCTGATTCATAATATTTACTGCTATTTCCTGACGCTATTTCATATCAGTGTGCTTGTATCTGACATATAGACGACCTCACTAACATATGAGTGCAAGTTGGAATGGTTCGAAATGTTTTCATAGTAATACGAAATACTATTTGAGGAATTTCTGTCATAAATTTTAAAGCATTGACCCTATAATGACCTGACAAGGAATCACACGACCTAACCAAGAAATACTTGTGCTTAAGGCCATAAATCACTACCATTTGGAATCAATTAAAACTGGTCCCGCCCCCTCTGCTCTTAACTGATGTCTGATTGGTTGTAAGTGGAGGTAAAAGTGCTGTGATTGGTTGGTCTCAGGTGTTTGAATGTCTTCTGCTGTGGTAGTCGGACATAACTTAGTGCTGATGTAAGGAACTTGAGATTTACATTGTGAAGGTGGTGCGTTCAAATGTCTTAAACCTGCCACTGGTTATGTGTGGGAATGAAGAATATTCGCCCACCCACAACTCTTTAAATGAACCCTATGTAAGATTTAGATTTGAAATTTCATAAACTTGACCTAATTGTGTGAGGCAGACACGTTCAAAGCAAATAAAGCCCAACTGGTAACAATTATAATGCTGATTTTTCTTAATTACAAAAACACTGGACATGTGGTCAAGTTGTTTATGTTACTACTTTGTGTTTTGGTTGTCAAGACCCATCACAAAGGAGAATGAGCCTCACATGCGTCTCTCATTTGGGTTCCTAGTTTCAATGCTGAAATCCAGTTGGTTTAAACCTAAAATGCCAGTCTCTGATCTGAATGGTCACTACCTAAACCCCAGCACCTGCAGCCAATCATGAATCAGTGCTAGTGCAGCCTGTGCAGCTCAGTGAGTGAACTCTGGAGGTTCTGAGATTTCACATGAGGCCTGTCTATTTACTGACAATGAGAAATGTTGTATGTGTCTTTATCTGTAGGTTACGACTCTTGCAACACAGGTTCAGCTGTGATTATAATACCTAAACTACAGACTGTATAAAGAAGTGGACTAAGTGATGTCACCCATAGTGTTCAGCTCCAGTCAAATGAAGCATGTCGAGGCTAACAGTTATAGGGGCGAATTTGGAGCCAAGTTCCATATTAGGAATTCTGATCGCAAGTATCATAGCAACCAAAGAGCCAATCTGGAGCGGGGCCGTTGAAGGTAATGCCCCTTCCCGCACACATCGCTGGTTTAGCAGGGCTTTTATGAAACACTCTCAAAGAAACTTGTTGCTAACCTGCACCTGATTTGTCTGTTATTACTGTTCATATCTTGATTTACGGACACAATTGGAAATAACCACCAAGGATCATGTAGAGCGGGTTAATACAAACATTTTAAGACCAAAATGACGAGCCTGACAGCAGCAGCTACAGAGAGAGAGAGGCCACAGTTTTTCAGTGTAAAGTGAATTGGAGCCAGAGTCAGTGGAGCCCAAACTGCGTCCACGCTCACTTCCTATCTGGAACGTGACGGCCAGCAGATTAGCTATGTTCATTTATATATAGAGTATATCTCTATGAAAACAAGATTTTAGTGTCATATTTTTTTGCAGTAAAAACACTAAAACATTTTAAATTGAATGAACACAACACATCTGGAGCAACCAAGATGGATAGAACTTAAACTAGTGTATTTTAAACATCTCCCCATATCTATATTTAGTTTTTGCTGCCTTATAATTACCCATTAGCTCTTTAATTCTCCATTAGCTCTTTGCCATAAGGAGTTATTTTACATGACAACTGTCCATTCTTGGTTATACATTTAAATGTTAGCAAGTCTTGTGTTTATTGCAGTGTCTGCAGGCCTAGTTCATTAATAAACAGTGTCCTCTTATAGCTCTAATGTGGTTAACGTTAATGGCATCTCACCACACAGTTCTATGAGTCCTGGTCTGTCCTCAGGGAGCGTTCAGGCGTAATTGGAGATTTGAGACACTGGGAAATTCCCCTGTTTAACGCAGCAGACACTTGAACAGCTCATAGTTGTGTTAACCCATAATCAAGTCTAATCATATTCTGTCAGAACATTTCAATAGTTTTTGAAAGTTTGGTTGAAGGCTGTTTATAAAAGCAAAGATGTGGAAAAAGCCTGAAACTGTTTCCAGTTTAGAGCAAGTTTACTGTAATTTAGATGTTTATAAGGATTTGGAGTTGTTTAGTAATTTACTGGTTAGCTTAAATTAGCTTTTAATGCTAAGGAATCTGTCAACAAACTTAGCTAGATTGGATTTTAGATTGAAGTCACATGCGTTGTTTTTCCCAGGTATTAAGTTCAGTAGTTTAGTTTAGCGAGCAGTAACACAGTGTTTACCAGCTGACAAATCAATTCTTAACAAATAAATAACTTGATAACTTGCTAATAAAATAATTTCACCCTTTATTTTAGCACTGAAAATCACATGTAAACTTTTTTTTTTCTTTTTTTTCCCTTTTTTTCCTTTTTTTAAGTCTACTGTGAATATTTTTGTAAAGAAAATGAAACTTTTGTATTGCTTTACAAATGTGTATTAACAATTAACAACAGAATATTATATATTTTTTGTGGGAAAAAGTCTTGTGGGAAAAATGTTGCATATAACAGGAAGCTGAGACGCAGGAGTAGTCAGAAGAACTTTAAAGCACACCTGTTATGCAAAATGGACTTTTCAGAGCTTTTAACTCTGCTCTAGTTGTTTCCTTTCATTTACTTGTATTTGGAGTAATTCGTGCACGTTTGAGCAATTTTTAAACACTTATTTTCAAGATGCCATTTTGCAGATCAACCCCCTTTTTCACCTCCACTGATACAGGCCGACTGTGACATAATTCATTCTTCAATTTTATTTTCTTTATTAGTTATACATTTAGGATTCAACAGCATCACAGTCATTTTGATACAAATGGAAAAAACCCCGCTGCCCTCTAGAGTGATGTGCAGCTATCTGACTGTAGCAGCTGACTGGTTTTGTGATGACGGTTACAGCGACATCAACTCCCATTGGGTACTTCAGTTTTGGACTTGTTTCTTTTATTTAGGTTGTTTTAGATGAATATTATGATTTAAAATGTGCAAATTACAACATAATGATCCAAAGGTTCATAGATTATAACTACAGAGCGGACACAAGCACAGTTAAACCTAAATATCAGAACATTCTAATTCTAAGGCGATGATACAACTCAGTTTCAGTCAAATGTCCAGTCTCCATCAGGATGTCATTAATAACTCTGTTCATATTTCCACAGTGTACCTACAATATGTCTCTGTATTCACACTGTATTCTTGTCTCCTCTCCTCAGACATACATTGGGTCCATTCTGGCTGCGGTGAACCCGTACCAGAACCTCCCGGGCCTGTACGACCGCTCTGCCGTGGACCGCTACAGCGCCCATCACCTAGGAGATATCAGCCCGCACATCTACGCCATCGCCAACGAGTGCTACCGAGCTCTGTGGAGGAGGCCGCTCAACCAGTGTGTGCTCATCAGGTCAGTGTTTACAATATACTGTGGGTTCAAATAACGGCAATAATTCACTAGATATTAGAGTTCTTATGAGTAGAGAAGGCTTCAGCTGTGGTCATCTGGACACTGTTTTTGCATCGAAGACGTTTCAGCTCCCATAGAGAAGTCATTTTACATTTGATGCTACTGGTTTGCGACACTAGGATTTATACTATTCTAAATGGACTGAAATGAGTGTACTTGAAAATACTACATTTTTGACAAATGATTAACTACCCAGGTTAAATCTGATCTGAAACAGCAATAAAACACCAAGGTCTAAACTAGTCCCACACTAAAAGATCCCCATTTTATTGTGATACTTAAAGGTACACTGTGTAACTTTTCTGGAGCCACCACCTGCTTGTTTAATGCCATACGGTTGTATGATATTAGGAGAAGCAATGAAATCTCTTTGGAGGCAAGAGGGTAGTGTTCTCTCCACCTGAAAAATTCCACTGTGCATCTGTAAAGTCCCATTGTCAAACTTTTTATCCCAAAAATAGACTAAAGTAAAACCATGTGCAGTTTTTTTTCATTTTGGATGTTTTTATAGTACAAAAAACATAGTCAAACACGCATCCTTACTGCGAACGGACTCGCACCTCCACAAACTTGACTCTTACTTGCCTGGAGGAGGGCCTCTTCCTGCTTGTTTCCATGGAAATGTTGCTCTTTTGGCTATAATATTTCACAGCATGGCATAAAAGTGTATCTATCTCCATGAAGACTGTTCTGTAGTATAGCTTTAACGTTCTGTTCAATGGAATCATGCAGATGGTGTGGATGTGCCACCTCCAGAAAGTTACACAGTGTAGCTTTAAGAGTAAGTGTCCACTTGCAATTAAGTGTGAGAACTAGGGGATCAGTTGGTTTAAAGGGCCCACATTATAATCTATGTTATAATATTGTTTCTTTATCAAAAACATATCCAGAGTTGTGTTTTTACACATTTAACACACAAACCCTGCATATTTAGTTCTTCTCTCAGACAGAAAACACTCTGTTCCACCTTGTGATGTCATGTGGTAATACAAGAAGTGCTCCACTGTGTTTTTAAAATCCTTCCTTACAATTATTTGGATAATTTCAGCCCTGGAATTGCCTATCTTTGCTGAATAAAACATAAAAGGTAGCCATTATAACACCACTTAAAGCTCACAAGAATCACTTTTGTGTATTATAGGACCTTTAAAAAACGGCATTGCGAGTTTCGTTTTATAATTTGAATATTTTCGTCAACACAAAACACTCACCTTAGCTCTAAGATCCATTCCACGTTGGCATAGTCATTGATTCCTATAGAAACCATTAGTGTTTTGTTGTAATTTGAGTCAGCATGTTTTACCATAGCTCACTTCACCATAAGTACTTTCCTACAGCGTCCTGATTGTTTCTTCATGTTTATTACCTTATTACTCTGCTTAGACCTGCTTCGCTGGCATATTCCTGCACTTTCTTCTCCTCTTGCGGTTGGGAGCAGCTCTCTTAAATTAGCCGTATATATAACTTAGGAGCTAGGCACCGCGGTCGGGCATGGCATGGGCAGGTATTAGCATTAATGAGCAGATGTAGCATGTTAGCAGTCTCGGCATCCGCTCCCTTCCTCCCTCCCTCTCTCCGGATCTGGTTACCCACAATGCCTCAGTGCGACGGGCGGGCTTCCTGGGTCTTGCGTTGTAGATTTACGGTTCTTGGACACGGCGCTGGCACATTCACTAGGCTTCTCTTGTGCGAGGGGCTGGGTTTTACGAGAAGCCACTTTGAAAATGGTGTAAATTTAAGTAGGAGATGATCTTGAGAAGTTTGTGACAGAGGAAGAAGACCTTAGGGACCTTTGGGAATGATGTAATTTATGTATGTACCAGTATAAACCATTAATTAATCACATTTAAATCAAACCAAGATCCGGTTTTACTATCATCAGTGATCAGCTTGGGTCTTTTTAAGCGGTAAAAGCGTGTAGTTTGGAGTTCAAACTTTGGAGGAAGACATATTTTTGATACTCTTTTGCGTTTGAATGGACCCGATTAATAGTATGGCTTGTTTATGTTCATGAAATTTAAATTAAAAGCGATATTTGGTCATTTTTTTATCAGACAAATCACAACATTCTGGCGTTAATTCAAGATTCGTAGAACCATAGTTACATTCGGAACATTTTGTGTTTCCATTGTAGTAGATGTAGGGCTGTAAGCCTTTAGTCGTTTAGTCATGCCTGAGTACATTTTTCTGTATAAATAGTAGTTTTGCATGAATCCCAGTGCAGGTGTAGTCTTGTGAGTGCAGTCTGGGATCAGATACATAGAGATACGGAATAGTTTTTCAGAGCTTTTGCCTCCTCGATTCGGTTGACCACGAATAACTTGGGCAACTACAGCTAGTAAATCTGTGTGACAACGAGAGCTTTGTCTTTCCAACAATAGGAGCATACTACTTTTGTGTTTAAGTTCACTCTCTTATCCTCTACGTCCTGCTGTTCAGGGGCTACTGCACAATACACTGACCATAGACAAGGCATAGACAAAGCGTAGGTGAGGGAAGTGGTAGGGGTGGGTTTAGCTCCTAACTACATTTAGCCTATTAGCCACATTAGATTAACAAAGCTAAGTTAGCACAAAGCAGAAAAAGTTTTTATTTTCAGTGTTACGATAGCGCTTCACTGCCAGAGAGAGAAAAAAGAGAGTACTACCATTTAATGCTGAAAATCACATTCTATTGTCTAAAGAAAGAGAGTTTGAAATTTTAGTATCATGACAACAGTAATATTCATTTTTAGTGTCTTAGTAGAGTAATATTTATTATGTTTAGTTGACCATGTAGGAATTCCCTTTTGTGTTCCCAGATCAATTTTCATAAACTGTTTCTTTCACGTGTTTCCAAACCCTTTCTGTGTTTCTGGTTTCTTCTTGGTGGCATTTCTCAACAGTTTGGCTCTCAGATTGGTCCCCCTCACAATTAGTGGTTATTACACTCCCTGTGTTTATAGTCCACAAACCACATAGAACAAAAGGGAAAGTGCCCAGCTGAATGCACCAGATTAAATTCACAGTGAGGCCATGGTTCTTTGGCCATTTGATTGATCTTGCAAAATTACACTATTAAACTGTTTTTGTTTTTTTATGTCATACTCCCAGATTTCACTATCCCTATGTAGTTTGCCATGAAATATCCAAAAGGTAAATTCACAAATGTTGAACCTGATCATTTCTATTAGTTCAATTCAGCTTTATTTATATAACACATTTAAAATACAACTTAAGATGCCAGGGAGAAAAGGTGGGTTTTTAGTCTGGTCTTAAACTGCACTATAGACTGAGACGATCTGACAGGCAGAGGGCGCTGTTCCATAGTCTGGACGCTGCCATAGAAAGGGCTCTGTCAGGAGCTGGTCAGTTGACCTCTGAACTCAGGGCTTTGGGTGCAGTATAGGGCTCCAGTAACTCACTCGAATAAAGAGGACCCATAGAGTGCACATATTTAAACACCATCAGTAACATTTTGAATTCTCATATAAACTCATATTAGTGACTAGACCCAAGAACTCCCTGTATTACAACAAAAAGCTGCATTTTAACAATATTCCTTTTTGCTGCCTCTGTCTGTATTAAATATGATTGGCCTATAGAATATTGTGATGTCATAGGCGAGGATGTTAATAGGATAATCGTCCAGTTTGTTACAAAAACACAAGAGATGCATTGGTTAAAACTAGAGAATGATTTTCCCACTCAATAATGCCTCATAAAATCAGTGAATTAGTGAAGTGTTAATAACTTAAAATTACAATTATGAGTTTCATCATTTGAGCAGTTTTCAAGATATTTCTACGACACCGCCTTTCGGTTTAGGTGAGATCACTGCAACTGAAAAGATGCATTTATCTCATCAAGCTGGTCAAAGTTGAAATCTGGAATTCAAGTCATTTCACTCTTTCATTGTTGTGTTTTTTGTGTTTTTTTAAATAGTGCACTATGTAACTTTTCTCGTGGAGGGCACACCACCCACTTGTCTCCACAGAGATGTTGTAATGTTCCACAGCGTGCCATTAAACTGATCTATCTTGCATTTATTCAATTACAAGTGTTTAAAATGTGAAAAAATTATTTGAAAAAACATGTATTCTTACTGTGAGTGGGGTCGCCTCTTTATAGATCTGGCTTGTAACTTCTCCTTAATGTTTACGTAGGGATAGATAAGTTTAATGTCATACTGCGGAACATTTTGGACAACATACTAGTAGCTTAGAAACAAGCCAGACTTTTTTTTTTTTCAAGAATCAACATACATTTTTTTCTAGTCAAAAAACACCTTCACCTCCCGTTACCTTGAAAAACTACAGACTTGATTACGTTACCTTTCCAAAACAATTATCTTTTTCCAATTCCATTTCAGAGTCCTGGAGCGTTATCTTGTGTTGTGTGCGCGACCCCTGACCTCTGACACTTGAGGTTGTGGGTTGAATGCTGGACCCCTCCTCATTGGTTAATTACTGCGGCATGCGGGGTCAAGGCCTGTGAAAACATACCTGCCAGATTTACTCCAGGGATTTCAAACAGCCATTTTTTTTTTTTGCAAGAGCAGCAAAGCATGATGGGAAAAGATATGGAGGTGTTTGTTTAAAGATGAACATTCTTGCGTGTCTTAGCGGGCGGCTTAATCGCTCCATGTGGAGACTGGTGGGGTATATACGGGATCTATCTAATCCAAAGTGGAGGGAGTACGGTAAGTCCATATTGTGTAGAAGTATTTCAAAATGTATATAGTCACGGTTGAAATTTTGGAGTAGAAATACAAAGCTTTGATTGGTTTCTGCTTCCTGTTTAACGGCGCCATTTTGAGGCCTTCTATTTTCATATATTTTGTTTTGCCATGGTCACTTTGAAACAAATGGATAAAAAGTATTGAATGAAATCTTACTATATGGCACTATTACTGCTTCTGTTGTACAACTTTAATCGTACTAGTACTACTGCTGCTGCATTGTACTTCAACAAAACAATCTTTCCTAGTACTGCTATTGGAGTGCTGCTTTAACTAGTACTACCATTGCTTCTCACAATTCTACTACTGCAGTTAATTGATAGTACTACTAAAAAGTATCACTACTTCATGATGCCACTAAATGTAACACTACTAAACCATATACTGGTACTACTACTACTACTACTACAAAACCTACTTGTGTCACCATTTCTATCATACTGCTGCTACTACTACTGTTGTTGCTACTGATACTGGTACTGCTGCTACTACTATTACTACTACTATTACTACTGCTACTGCTACTACTACTACTACAGCTACTACTACTACTACGGTTACTACCACTGCTGCTACTACTACTACTACGGCTACTACTACTACTGCTACTACTACTTCTACTACTACTACTGCTACTACTGCTACTGATACCTGATACTACTACTACTACTTCTACAACTACTACTGCTGCTACTACTTCTGCTACTGATACCTGATACTACTACTACTACTACTGCTGCTACTACTACTGAACTATTGTAATTACTGTACATTTTACATCTGCCTATTTTGGTCCATCATACATCAAATATACTCAACTGCTACTTCATATACCAAAACAACTATACTATTAGTATTAGTATTTCTAGATTCTTTATGCTGCTACTACAAATTCTGCAACTAGATACTATTGGTACTCCTCCTACTACTAACACTACTATTAATAATGTCACAAAATACTTGCCAAGGAGTTTTTGAATCCGTGTATTTACTTGCACTATAGTCTAAATATTTCAGTATGTGGTAGATCTTCTTAAAGCCATAGTACAATTTAAACATGTGATAGTATTTTGTTGTTTGTCTCTTCTTCGCTGTAATTTCACTCTGGTTAACACATACAATTTGTGGCCAACCCCAAAATGTTTAACCACACCAACAACAATACTCTTTTAAAATACTGGACTTCTGTCGGCCATTTTCTCCTCCTCCTCCTGTAGCACTCTCTCACGTTTTATCACCTTTTACCGTCATTTAATCTGCTTTACATTGTTGAAAACCCAAATCAGCTTATGTGAGGTCATTCTGCTCTTGTATACAATATCCAATGGCATTTTTGAGCGGATTTTCCTACACGACTGGGTCAGGTTTCCTTTAGTTCATTAGGTCTTAGGTTCTGTTTAAAGCATAGACTGTATATATAAATGGACATAGCTAACCTGCTAGCCACCGCGTTCGAAACAGGAAGTGAGCATGGGTGCACTTCCGGCTCCAACGACTCCACTTCACTTTACATGAATTCTCTGTACATTATCTTGGTATATTTATTGTGCTATTGTGTCCCTAAATCAACATATGAACATTAATAACAGACAAATCAAGCGTCTTCTTCTTCTTCTTTCGTAGCCTTAGCAACAGGTTTGATTGACACTGTTGCTAAGCGCCAGCTCCCAGCTAAAATATAGGTGCGGGCAGGAAGGGGTGTTACCTTCAACAGTCTCACTCCAGATTATCATTATCATTATCATTATCATTATTATCATTTGACTGGAGCCGAACACTATGAGTGATGTCAAACTCCCTTTGTCCACTTCTTTATACAGTCTATGGTTTAAAGTACAACTGTCAAAAGTATCATTACTTGAACTAGATACTCATGTGAGCAGGTATCAATTCTAAAAAAGTTCACAGGACAGAAATAAACCTTTCTTGAATATCTTTATAATGATCTTGAGCTGTGTCAGAACAAGTATAAGACACAGACTAGTATACACACATGGACCACTATGGAACCTACCTGGACCACTGAGGGATTACACAGATATAAGGACACATGGGAATAGAAAAGAAAGTACTACCATTTTAGTATCATGACAACACCAGTGTGAAGTTGGACAATGGGGCAGAGAGCCAGAGGTTTTAAAAGAGAGAGATTTAAAGGGGCTGTTCACAGTTGGCAGCTCGTGAGTGGAGTTTTTGTGTTGATGTAGTTGGCCTTTTCAGAGTCTTTATGTGTTCTGGTACTTGTTGGATGAAGTAGAGTTTTTGTTTATTGCTGCTGAATGGACAACAGAGACATTTAACTAACTTACAGTAGGCTTGTCAAAAGTATCGTAACTCAGACACAAACCGATATTAGGCTTTTAAAATTCAAGCAACCAACTTCTGAGACAGACTAAGATAACTGTGTGACTTTTACAGGTTACTCTCAAGTACACATAACCAATAGGGAGCGGCAATGTCTTTTATGTCCATGCATTTTATTTTTCATTTTTATTAGAGATAGATCGATAGCAGGTCAATATTTGGACTTTTTAGCATATGAGCTATAGGCCTTAAATAAGCCTTAAATCTCCAGAACAGGCCGATACTTTGTTTTGGTCGATCTGCTGCCTAAAAAATACACACAAGCTGTATATTAACATTTTAATATGAGGGAAAATAATCAAAATTGGCTCTATATACTGACCCAAAATTGGACATCAGACTACATATTCTGCTTTTTGTATCTGTGTATTTACTTGCACTATAGTCTAAATATGGCAGAACTTCTTAAAGGCAATTTTATATATACACGTACATGAAGATGCATTATAATAGTAGCCATTATGTGACAAGTACATGGTAAATCCTATTGTACTGTCTGTATAGTTATTTTCACTACTAAATACTGTTTAAGTTTGTAAAAATGAAAGCACAAAGTCATTTGTGTAGTCTTCATTATTACAAGGCCTTCTACAACAACCACTGCACAAATCTGTTTCTCACAACAATGACAGGTTTATCTTCTCTTCTGTACATAATCATTATCTTTTCATGGCACCACAGTTTGCCCAAAAGGATTACATCAACCTCAAACTGTCTATAATCTACACGTTTATGTTCAGAGCAAGGACTAGAGCTGCCGTATTCAGACTTAAATATACTGAGCAAATGAGGTCATAACTTTGTGGTGGACTCCTGGTTTAGTCCCTTATTTTAATTACTTCTGCAACTTTAGAAAAAAAAAAATACCTTGGCAAAAGTATCTGCACTAAACATGACATGCTGTTTCAGATTAGTTTAAGAGTTTGGGGACCCTTAGTGAATTGCATAAGTAAAAAATCAGATGTAAAGTGTTATCATTTGCTGTAACTACTGAGCCAGACTTTCATTCATAATATAACCTACTTTATATGTCGGAGTGACGTCAGTGTGCGTCCATTTAAAACGCGCACAGCTCCCTCTTGTGGCCCAATGGAGGAATAACAGTCACACCGCTTAAATGTAACAGGTTTGACTTTAGCTAAATAATAATGTCATAATGTATTTCAATGAACAAATGATCATTAAGCACTAGAAATGTTCATAAAGATTTTGATTTTCATTGTATACATTCAAGATTTTATCTATTTGAGCAATTTTCACAACATATGCTAATGCTATACCAGCTAAAACTACATGCTAACCAATGATTTCTTTATTTTGCTAGCATTTTCAAATTGTTTTATTCTATTTCTTAAAGCATTTTGAGCTTTGGAGATGTAGAAGACTATAAATGAAAGGTTATTTAAATAGGTGTGAGTGAAACAAAACACAACTCCAGTTATATTTTTGATGAGGTAACAACATTATAATATGGCTTAAAGCTCAAGAGTCAATGTTGGGTAATATAGGACTTTTAATAATTTGTTTCCTCCTTTTAGTCCTGACATTCATTTTACACTTGATCTGGACCTTTGCAAAAATAATTATATTCTTTTACATTGTATATTTTACAGTATTTGTCAAAATTATTTCAGTAAAATTCCAATTATTAGGAAAGTGAAGTGTAAATAATGACATACCAGTTCCCCCTGTGTCTAATCTGTATCATCTTGTCCCTTCCTGTCGTCTTTACCGCAGTGGTGAGAGTGGAGCAGGGAAAACCGAGAGCACTAAGCTGATCCTGGGCTTCCTGTCAGCCATGAGCCAGCATTCCCAGGAGCTGTCATCCAAAGACCGGACGTCCCATGTGGAGGAGGCACTTCTGGAGAGCAGGTACGCCTCATGACACACACACACAGGATTACCGGAGAATGTTTTTTGTATTTATTTTATTTTATTTTTTTTGTCAGTCCAATCATGGAGGCCTTCGGAAACGCCAAAACGGTGTACAACAATAACTCCAGCCGCTTCGGAAAGTTTGTCCAACTGCACTTCAGCCAAAAAGGCAACATCCAGGGAGGACGCATAGTAGACTGTATCCTTTACTCTGGTTTTTCTTATGTTCTAGATATAATTCTATACAAATGTGCAGATACAATGTGTAGATAGATAGATAGATAGATAGATAGATATAAACTATATTAATACCACCAAAGATGTAATTGACTTAAAAAATTCAAAAGCAATTTCAGACAGAATTTTGAAAGGGGAAATACACACACATACAAAATATATATTCATTGTTAAAGACCTTGACTGACCCTCCTCTGACCACAGACCTCTTAGAAAAAGTGAGTATTCATGTGATTCCTCAAGTTCAACAGTTAAATCAAAACTCTAAACTGCAACATAATTAAATTGTGTTTGCTTGAATTGATTACTATTTTGTTTGTGTCTCCAGAACCGAGTTGTGCGTCAGAACCCTGAGGAGAGGAACTACCACATATTTTATGCTCTGTTGGCTGGTACCAACACACAGCAGAAAGGTATGGGTCTTAACATTTAAACATAAAAAATACTCTTAATTAAAATTTGATGATAATAATAATAAGTGAAGAGACCAGTCTGAACAGATGAGTTTTGTTATATATATTCAACTTTTTAAAATTGAATAATTGAATGTGTTGTTTTGCAGAGGCCTTTGGTTTGTCCTCTCCAGAAAGTTACCACTATCTCCGTCAGTCGGGCTGCATCCACGACCAGACAATCAATGACAAATGCACTTTTAATGACGTTCTGGTACTTTTCCATAAAAACTCCTCTAAAAGCTGAAAAAATGTAGAAAATATTGTAACTTTTTTTTTGTTTTTCCAGAATGCAATGCGCACGATGCAGTTCACAGAGGAAAACATAGCTGAGGTTTTGCGTCTTCTGTCGGGGATACTCAACGCAGGAAATATCGAATTTGAAACAGCAGGGGGCGCTCAGGTTGCAACCAAATCAGGTACAAACATAGATGAGACATGACTTTTAAAAGGTTATGTACAGTATAATGATGTGCTCTTACTGGTAAAAAAAAAGTGTTACAGTCACTACTAGGAGGTGTCTTTTCAGAGTGCTTTTCTAGCAGTATACTTTTACTCGAGTGATATTTTTATTGAAGTAACAGTACTCTTACTTGAGCAAAAGTTGTGGCTACTCTTCCTGCTGTGAGTACGTCTACAAGTGACAAAAGCTTTATGTTTACAATACGAAATGATTTGAACATTTGTATTTCTTGCAGCTCCTTCAGATATAATTTGACTTTGAATTATGTTTTGCAGTTAAAATAACATTTTAACTTTGTTTCTTGGACCACTACTTCTTACTTCTGCTTGAGTTATATTATACATTTTTTAAAACAATTTTGCTCAACCCACCTCTGTTTATTTGCAGCTGGTTATAGTTGTGGGATCTGTCAACAAAAAGTGTTATTTAGAGCATAATTGTAACTTTCTGATGTGTTTGAGTAGCTCTGAATCGGACGGCGGAGCTACTGGGACTGAACTCGGAGCAGCTGTCTGAGGTGCTCACCCATCGCTCCATGATCCTCAGAGGAGAGGAGATCTGCACACCTCTCACTGTGGAGCAGGTACATACATATGTTTATTATTACTACTACTATTATTACTACTACTCACAACTGGACTATGAATTTCAACAGTTTGGTTTTACAGTACACTGCTTTTTATATCATTTTACAATTCAATACATTATAATACAATTTTCCACTAACAAATTATAAAACTTGTCTTGTCTGTTTTATAATAAGATCAGTAACAACACGTGCATGATTAGGGCTGAGAATCACAGGCTTCCTCATGATTCAGCAGTGAATCATGAGCAGTGTGATTCCAGCTCCTACAGATGAATACTGTTGTTACCTCCTTGGGCAGGACGCTTGACCCACATCGTTCCCAAACTTAGAGATATATTACTATAAATGATAATATTGAACTATTTTATGCCACTGATACAATAATAATAATGCAAGATAATCCCAGTAGACCAATTTTAAGTAGACAAAATGTCTTGAGCTGCAGCAAATAAACAGCAGAATGAAGTAATAATTAGCCACAAAACTTGATTTATTCACCCCTCCACAGCTCAAAAACCCCCCAAAAAACCCAAATCTCCCACTTAGGCAAATTTTTTTTACGCATGATAAATTTAGAGCCCCAAAATCTATTGTTCCTGCTTTTCATGTATTGATATAGTCATTATCGTGCCAAGCCGACATGTAAACTGCAAAATCTGATGTGAGTAATCTGAGGGTCCATGATCATAAACAAATGAGATGATTTTTGCTTTTTACATGTACATTTAAATAAACCTATAACTCAAAAAATGTGATATTACTCTGATTTTGAGTGTGCATGTAGTGTCAGTGTCAAATATTTGCACCTTTGCACCTTTTATAAACCTTTTATAAACTGTTAACAGGCGGTGGACTCTCGGGACTCGATGGCGATGGCACTTTACTCCCAGTGTTTCAACTGGATCATTCACAAACTCAACTCTCGCATCCAGGGCAAGAACGACTTCAGGTCCATCAGTATACTCGACATCTTCGGCTTCGAGAACTTTGAGGTATGCCCTAAGACCCCCAAAGGGCCCATATTACAGGATATGTTTCTCTGTTCTCTGTTATAATGTTGTTTCCTCATCATAGACCTGGAGTTTTGTTTTATTTCATTCACACGTTTAACACACAAGCCCTGCATATTTTTGAGTTCTTCTCTCAGATAAAAAACACTCCGTTCCACCTTGTGATGTCATGTGGTAATACAGGAAGTGCTTCACTGTGTTTTTAAACTCCACACACCTTCACTAGAATCATCTGGATAATTTCAGCACTGGAATTTCAGATCTCTACTGAACAAAAGGTAAAAGGAGCTGTTGAAAATCACAACTACATGACATCACAAGGTGGAACAGAGGGGGGTAAAGTGTTACTCAAACATGTGTGAATAAAACAAAGCACAACTCCAGGCATGTTTTTGATTAAGGAACAACTTTATAACACGGCTTAAAGCTCACAAGAGTCAATTTGGGTAATATAGATCTTTAAACTATAACTCAAAATGATTATATATATTGTTTTTGTGATTATATATACTGTTTCGTGTGATTTTGCAGGTGAACCGCTTTGAGCAGTTCAACATAAACTATGCAAACGAGAAGCTGCAAGAATACTTCAACAAACACATTTTCTCCCTTGAGCAACTTGAATACAACAAGTACGAGCACACACACGCACACACACACACACACACACACGTATTTATTATGAAACTTTAAAGGTACACTGTGTGAATTTTTTAGTGTAGGATCTACCATCTGCTTATCGCCATGGAGATGTTATTGCTTCGCTTTGCTTTGGATATTTGCCTGCATTAAACACATCTATCTTGTGTTTATTAAATGCAGTTGTTTTTATTTTTTAAAATGGCTTAAAAACATATATTCTTATCCTGAGTGCAGTCGCCTCTCCACAGAACTGACTTGTAGAGCATCTTTAACATCAAATAAATGCAATATTTTAAACATTTGATATTTTTATTTTTGGGCCAATGGGATAGTGTAAATACCAAACGAGGCAGGATATATAAGCTATACTACTATCAGACACTAGAGGGCAGCAGTTACATGCAATAAGCCACAGTGGAAGGATTATTTAGACATAAGGGCAGTGTGTACTATTATTTTTACTGCAACTACTTTGAAATGTTAAGCTATTTAATATAGTAAATTTACCAAATGGATTTTTCCTCTTTTCTTTCTTATAACTCATCATTGTCCCTGGTTACTTGATTATATATTAGTTATATTCTAATACAACAACTATGCATTTTGTGTCTCTTTGCTCTACAGGGAGGGTCTGGTCTGGGTGGACATTGACTGGATGGACAATGGAGAGTGCTTAGATCTGATTGAGAAGGTACAGTACAAACAGTATTGGCCTTACAATACTCTAAAATGTAAAGATCAATACACAGATATATTTTGTTAAAACCTTTTGTCCTTATCTCCATAGAAACTGGGTCTGTTGGCACTTATGAATGAGGAGAGCCACTTTCCCAAAGCCACAGACGGCACTCTGCTGGAGAAACTGCACTGCCAGCACTCGGTATATGGACCATTCATCTGATAAAACTATGATTATACATTTTAGATATTGCTTAGGCTTTTTGTAAAATGTTAACGTGATCATGTTTTTGTTTTAGAAAAATCCATTCTATGTGAAGCCTCGAGTTGCAGTCCACTTTTTTGGAGTGAGACACTACGCTGGGGAGGTAAATACTGTGGTTTTTAAATGAGATATTTTTGTAAGATATACATAATGGTCTGGTGTCGTGTTCAGGTGGTGTACGACGTCAGAGGCATGTTGGAGAAAAACAGAGACACGTTCAGAGACGACATCCTCAACCTACTCAGAGAGAGCAGGTCAGGGGCTAAAACACATCTGTTAGAGCTGTCACTGGTTTAAAAAGGTACTGCAATCACAAATAAAACTGGGTTGCCAGAACCTTAAAGCTGCACATACAAGTATTTCTCATCCTCTGTATATGGACAGGCCTCATGTGAAAGCTCAGAACCTCCTTAATTCACTCACTGAGGCTGCACAAGCACTAATTCAGATCAGAGAGAGTCCTTTTAGGTTTAAATCAACTGGATTTCAACATTGAAACTGGCAACCCAAGTGAGAGAGTTATTTGATTGGACAGTCCTCGAGAGAACCAAAACACCAAATTATACATAAACAACTTCATGTCCAGTGTTTTTGAAACTAAGAATAAATCAACATTCCTATCGTTTAGGATCAACAGTTGGCGACAGTCCAGACATGGCTGATTGAGCGTCCAGAGTTGACCTGTCCCCGTGATGTCCTCTGATCTCATGTATACGTTTGTGTGCCTGTGTATTTCAGGTTGGACTTTGTGTACGACCTGTTTGAACATGTGCTGAGTCGGAATAAACAGGACACTCTGAAGAGCAGCACCAAGCACCGCCGCCCCACCGTCAGCTCACAGTTTAAGGTCAGGCCACACAGATCTGTACTACACCAACACAATACATAACACTCAGTCTGGGATTATATGTGCCCTCCGTTGAAACTGACATCCATGTTAGTGTCTGTAACTTGTGGAAAGTTTGGTTCACCGATTTCTCCATGAGTTTCTGTGCCAGTTCTCTGGGTCAAATTAGGTTTTGAGTTTTTAAGTCAATCATTTGTGAATTTTAGCGTTGTTTTCTGCTTCAGTATCATCATAAACAAACAAAAAAACAGAAGGACAAACAGTTACTTTGTCAGTGATTAGGTTTTCCATGAGCTAATCAAAAAAATAAATGTTTGCATTTCTGTGTTGCAGGACTCTCTCCACTCTCTGATGGCCACCCTGAGCACATCCAACCCCTACTTCATCAGATGCATCAAACCAAACAACCAGAAGGTAAGGCTCTCCGTCCTTTATAAAACACTTGATTAAAGATGCATTATGGAACTTTTTAACCGTCCACATATGTGCACAACACATTTTGGGTTGTCTAGGCCACAACACAAATTTTTAGAAGAAGAAGAATGGCATACAAGAACAGCAACAATGCAAAAATGTTCAATTTAGAATATTTTTAAGAGTTTAGAATGTTCAGAATATTTACATTTTTTTTGTAAAGGCACATGTCTTCCTGCAGTTTTTAGCAGCACTTCAAATGAGCCACATTGTTCCAAGAGGCACAATTGTTGTTTCTCATTTTGTTTTTACGCTCAGGACAAATATGGCTGTGTTCAGGTAGTTTTTGCAAATCATTATTCAAATGTTCTATCAAAATGATTAAAACATAGAACAAATGTTTTCATATGTGGTCATTTTTCTCAGAAACTACATAATGTAAAAAGATAATTATTTGTTTTTACACTCATCAGGTCCCAATCAGCCTAAGTTGGGACCTGATGAGTGTAAAAAAACAAATAACAAAGAGAAATTAATAAAACATGCCATGCAAGAGCTCGGGTCTTAGGAGGCTGGTGAAGAGCCCCACACCTGCTTGGAATAACAATATGGCATTAGACCTGTCGATCTGTCTTGCACGTATTTATTTACAGATGTGTTTTGCTGGAACACATTAATTCTTACTGGGAGCGGGGTCGCATGTCCACAGATCTGACCTGTAACTTGGCCTGGTGGTGCCACCTGTTTTTTCTCCATGGAGATAGATGCGTTTAATGTTATAGTGTGGAGCATTCTAGTCAAAGCAATCACATATTCATAGAACTGAGCTGGTTGCAGATGCCCACTAGAAAAGTTACACAGCGAGCCTTTAAGTTACTACTTGAGATATTATTATAAGCAGTTGGACTAATACTGTGTTGGGCTAATACTACATTATTTCTACCCTTGTCTTGTTTGTTTTATAATAAAATCAGTATCAGCACATGGATGATTAGGGCTGAGAATCACAGTCTCCCTCATGATTCAATATAACACACAGTTACGTGACTTACAATAGGATAATATCACATTTTTGTGATACTTGTAATAATCTATATTGAGTGTGATATTCTGCTATCCATCATTACTTTATAAGAACCAAATACATTTTAACAACAGTATTTCACAAAGTTAATATGAAGTAAACACATTTTAAACGAATATGACAAATTTATTGCATTCACAATTTTCTTTTCTCTAAACAAGCAACAAAATTGTAGCACTTTCATGAAACTGTTTTATAAACTATACCAAAAAATACACATGATATATCAATTCGATATTTCATCCGCACAAACTAAAAGTAAAAAAGTGAGCTCTGCGCATTAAATCCATCCATTTTCTTCCACTTTATCCGGCGGCCGGGTCGCGGAGGCAGCAGTTTCAGCAGGGATGACTTCCCCCTCCACACACACTTCCTCCAGCTCTTCCGGGAGAATCCTGAGGCGTTCGCAGGCCAGCCGAGAGACATAGTCCTTCCAGCGTGTCCTGGGCCTTCCTCGGGGCCTCTTCCCGGTGTGACGTGCCCGGAACATCTCCCTAGGGAGGCATCTGAAATAGATGCCCGAGCCACCTCAACTGGCTCCTCTCGATGTGGAGGAGCAGCGGCTCTACTCCGAGCTCCTCCGGTGTGACTGAGCTCCTCACCCTATCCCTAAGGGAATGCCCAGCCACCCTGCAGAGGAAACTCATTTCGGCCGCTTGTATCCGCGATCTTGTCCTTTCGGTCATTACCCAGAGCTCATGACCATAGGTGAGGGTAGGAACGTAGATTGACCGGTAAATCGAGAGCTTTGCCTTCCGGCTCAGCTCCTTCTTTACCACAACGGTACAATACAGCGACCGCATCACTGCAGACGCTGCACCGATCCGCCTGTCAATATCACGCCCCATCCGTCCCTCACTCGTAAACAAGACCCCGAGATACTTGAACTCCTCCACTTGAGGCAAAGACTCACCACCCACCCGGAGAGAGCAAACCACCTTTTTCCAGTCGTGCATTAAATCAATCACCAAATTTACTCTATCTATCCTTTGATATTTTAGCCCACAAAATGATGAAAAATGAGGATCTTTGCCATGGTGATTAACAATTTAAAACAAAATTTTACATCTTTTGTATGGTAAAAGGTTCTCAAAATATCAGACATTGAAACCCATGACTATAAAATGATATATTTGTATGCAGGCATTGTACCACACTCACTATATCAGAAAGTGTAGCCTGTACTCTCAGACCTGACTCAGTCCACTTCTTTATGTTTTTACTCACTATGGGACCATACCTCTTCCTCCTCCTCTTCCCCCTCTTCTTCCTCCTCCTCTGACTGTTCCAGGATCACTCATTATAATCATAAATCATACGTGTAAATGTTTGATAGCCTCAGACAGGAACGAGGGGGGCTAGTCTGCACCGCTGACCCCTGACCCTGGTTACCTGGCAACAGTGGAGAATGCGAGTTAATGTACACAAATGGCGCACAGGTCGGAGAAGTGGAGGGTTCTATTGTCTGACTCCCAGCATGCCTTGCACATTTACATCATTTAGCATAATATTAATGAGTGATTATGGAGACATGGTAATTAATCATTTTGTTGTTTCATATCCATGACCAGTTTACCATGGCTATTCATGTTTCACACATTGCATTCTGGTCTAGCAGCTGGAGGTCTGCGTGAGAGAAACAATTAGCACTTTGTAAATTTACTTGTGGACAGTATGGTGCATGTTTATGTCCATGGAGATGTTATGGGTTTGCCTGGAAGGTTCCACAATATGGCATTAAACTTATAACTATACTGTATAACTATAGCTGAACGCAGTTTACGACTAGACTGAAACTCCTCCCTGGCATTTAATACTAGATAGACAGGACAGGCCATTTTGGTGTTTTATTGTTCTTTTCCTGTGTATAGTGTTATCTGTATATTGGTTTTTGTGTGTGTGAAGCACTTTGGACTGCTGTGGTTGTTTTAAATAACCTTGCATTGAAACTATTAAGCAAGTGACTCCACCAACACGAGTTACTGGTCAGATCTGTGGAGAGACTTACTGTGGGCAAAAGACTAATGTGTAGATTTTCTTATATTTTCAGTTGTGCCACATCTTTAAGTGCTTTTATATTTTGATCAGTACTTACATTCTCTTGCATCTATAATGTATTGTGTAGTTTCCAGTTTTGGCCAAAAGATGTAATTCTGCATATTTTCTTGTAGTACACTTAGAAAATGTGAACATTAAGATTAAAGATTACACGGGTTGTTGCTTGAATCGAGGATGTGTTGGCTCGGTTAGTATTCGGACCAGAGTAATCATGAATCTTCAGGTATAAAGTCCTGCATTCCGACGTTCACTGAAGCGTCTACTACAATATTATTAGCCCTTTAGCTACGCCAAATATTTCTGAATAGTAATTTCGGCACGGACACGCCCCCACCGATTGCCATGACAACAGAATGTCAGACACATGCTTTTGTTCCATGAGACAGCTCCCCTCGTCTCTGTCTGAAAGCTAACCAATGTGATTTGTACCAGTCCAGTCATCTGATCACTTATCGATCTATGTCCCAGAGTCACACAGCAGTCAGCACTAAAAATACACAATAGGTACAATGTTACCTACTGTAATATATAACATTTCAAATATAAATTTTATTCACTTCAAGATGTAAATTAACAACTCGGGCTGAACAATTTGGGAAAAATATTTAATTGCGTTTTTTCTGACAAAGGTTGTGATAAGATTACATTTGCCACTTATGTTTTAATGAAAGGATTCTGTTCAAGTTCACATATTAAACACATCCAAAAAAATTGACAAAAAGACAGGGTTACAGGGTTGGCAGCTTTTACACAGAATATGATCCCATGGAGAAGGGAGGGCATCTGACACAGAGGGACATTTCAGAACATGTTAGTACAAATCTTAACTACAAGTTTAGCAGCTTTTTTGCAGAAGAAGACAGGATATTTTGTTGTTTATGGAGGAAATAATTGTACTTAAAAATTGCAGATTTAGTAATTGTGCCCATTCAAATTGTGATTTTGATTGGACTGTGATTAATATTGCTGCTGTACTTTCAACCATAATATAAGAGGCTATGATTTGTATTGCTGTTTACACGATACAGGCTAGGAGAGGCATTCAACTGCATGAGGTAAGAAATACCCAGGAAAATATTACGCATGTGCAGTGTTGGGAAGTAACTGAATGAAAATACGTATTCTGAATAAAAATGTAATACATTTTCATTTGGTGGTATTCAGAACTTATTTAAATGGAATACTCGACGGTTCTTGATCATGCAATTTTGGCTTTGGGCTGCACAGTGTTGGTGAGAAAAAAGAGAAAACACAGCTCTTGCAAATGTTTTTTAACACTAATATAATGCGACTGGGTGTAAAAGTATTCTAAGTATTCAGAATACAGTACTCTGACTGGACTATGTACCTGAATGCAGATATTTAGTATTCAGTAACTAAATACATTTTCAAAGTTTGTTTTAGATTAGCAACAATGACAAAACTACAGTCCCTCCACCATGGCCTAGCCTGTTGTTTATTTTTTTGTCCAGCTACACTTAAGTGAAAGTGAAACCTACCAGAGCTTCAATGTGTTATTTGTAAGTTGCCCGTAAGGCATTTCGTAGCATGTCTGAAAGTCAAAAAACTCAACGTAAATGAGATGTACTTTGTCCATCCCTGCCAAAAGTGTGTATGCTAGCTGTTTTTGTTAGCAATATCAGCATAGTTTAGTGCTAATGCTAAATTTCTAGGCGCACCTGAATGTCTCAACAAATTCTACTTTTAATGTATAAATACTGAAAATGCAATTCAGATGTTTTTCTTAAACCAATATGTCAATGTAAAACTTAACACCTGATCCACTGCACACTTTTGCTCGTCCTGAACATGTGATCTATGCAACATTCAAATCCAAACACAGGCGAGAAACTCACTCAAACTACCATCTACAAACCTCGTGCTCGGGCAGCTGCACTCCTTTATGTGGCCTCTCATCCCATGTTAAACAAGGCCAGATGATGATAGGGCTTCAATGAAGCTTAAAGTAGAGGAGTAAACGCAGGGCCCCAAGGGAAAGCAGGGGTCGGGTCCCTAAAGAGGCCCCCAGAGGGGTCCTGTCATCTGCCCGCTCCATTTACAGCGACAGAAGGAGGAGAGAGTCAATATTAAATGCACAAGTGGATTCAAATGAAAAAGAGGGCACACTTTCATTTCAGGAGCCATCTGCCCGAGGAGGGTCCAAGATGTGCCCTGAGACGCTAATGGAGCTATATTATGAGATTTGGACATTGTTGGACCAGACAAAGCACGTAATGTACGCAAGACAACAAAAACAGCTCATTCTGAAACAAGATTATTTCGCTAAAGAGTAACTGGCTCTATTATGTGTGCGCTGTCTGTTAGTGCGTAGAGAACATGAAGGATTCAAACATTTAAATAAACTTAGTCATGTAACAGTAGCCTAAATACTGTGATATCGTTTCATCAAGTCTCACAATAATATCATGAGCCGTCACCATATATCGAATATGGTTAAGCCTCTTTGTTTAAATGCATTGTTTTGTTGCAGTAACAAAATGTCAGAAAAATGTCTGTATGATGTCACCCAAAGCGTTCAGCTCCAGTCAAATGAAGCTCGTTGAGGCCAGAGCAGTTATAGCAGCCAATTTGGAGCCGAGTTCCATATTAGGAATTCTGACCGTGAGTATCATAGCAACCAAAGAGCCAATCCGAAGTGAGGCTATTGAAGGTAATGCCCCTTTCTGCCCACACTGCTAGTTTAGGAGGAAGCAGCCCCTTGGCAACGCTGTCAATCAAACCTGTCACTAACGCTAGCAGGATTGACCTCGGGGAAAGAAGATGCTTGATTTGTCTGTTATTAATGTTCATATATTGATTTACAGACACAATACCAAAATAAAAATCTCAGGATCATTTAGACTGGGTTGAGACGAACATTTTAAGACCAAAATGACAAGTCTGACAGCAGCAGTTACAGAGAGAGGGGCCATGCTTTTTACATAGAAAGTGAATTTGAGCCAAAGTCGATGGAGCCGAATTGCACCCATCCTCACTTCCTATTTAGAACGCGGCAGCTAGCAGGTTAGCTCTGTCCATTTATATATCTATGGTTTCAAATCGCATCAGGGCAAAAATGTGCAATTGACAAACCTAATAGTTAACTCCGTGGCTAAAAAGTTGAATGTTGTCACTCGTCCAGGTCTGATCCATAGTAAAAAAATAAAAAAAATCCAGTTGAGAGATTTACTTTTGGCTTTTACTTTGAATGTTGGAGCTTAGATTCTTACTTCCACAAGTGCACTGTGCCATTTGGCCCATGAGCAGTACACTCATCTGTGAAGAATATCTCTTAGTGCTTTGAGTGTCTGTCAGAACAGGGAAGTAGTATTCATTACACTATTCAAAGTAATGTCCAACAGCTTCTTCTTTGGGCATGTACAGACAAACCCACACACAAAATGAGGACTTTAAGGTGTGCAAGAAAGTTAGCATAGCACTATTAACATACACATTGTTCTAAGATGTGAAATAACATTGTCCACTAGACTCTATATGAATGCACCTATTAGCACATATGACTACATATGCAAAAACAGGTTTACACTTTATAGAGGGTTCCCATTGGCGTTTGTGTATTGCATCTACGAGGTGGCAACGACTGATTACACAGATACAAGGCCACATGGTAATAAAAAAGAAAGTACTATGATTTGAAAATTACATTCTATTAACTATCTAACAAAAGAGTATATTTTATTATCATTGTGGTATCGATATCGAGTATCAAGTCTATTCCTTAGTATTGTGTTTTAAATGTTAGCATCGTGACAGCGCTAACATCTACTGCACATATTACTAAGCTCCGGTTGAGTCTGATTAGTTTGATTGTGTTACATGTACTGGTTCATTTTGAGTTGATCTGATTGATGATGTAACAGAGGAGTGAGTGTGAATTATGGGTCTTCGGCAGATGGAAATGTCAATATATTGAAAAGAGTAGACTGGGGACAGACTGGGGCTTTAGTCCAAGTCACAACGAAAAAACAAACGTCGAGCAAAATGAACCAAATCTAAACTAAATCCTGTTTGAATCAGTTTCAACACAAAAAATAGCTCTAGTCTAGCTCTATTCTAGTTTTAAAATCGATTATGTTTTAGTTTTGACAAAATTCATCAGCTATTTCATTTTATACAAGTTACGATGAAGCACATACACCTGTCACAGTAACACATTTTGAAGTACAATTTATTGCTACAGAGAAATTCACTCCATAGCTCAAATCTTACCGTCAACACAAATATGCAAAATCTCCCCAGTTTTACTAGAAAAATGACTAATGCCTAGAAGCACAGCTAGTTTTTTTTTTACTTTTCTGTTTGTCTCTGCGGGAATGTATGAAAAGTTCCACAGTTCGGCATTAAACTTCACAGTTAAGTTACTTTCTACAGAACATAAATGCCCTTGGTCAGTTGAGTAACTTGTTCATACAACTAAATACTACTATATAAACACGTAGCTGGCTTTGAGCTTTTCAAACTTTCACGTACGTTCAGTTCAGAAAATGGTATTCTAACACTGAAACTAAAATGAGTTCATAGAGGATAAATTCACCTAAAAGTTGAAAAAAATATCATGTTGAATATCACGTTGTCAGTTACTCCTAAACAAAGCTCGGACCAGTTTACAACCGAACCAGTGCATGCCCAGTCAGTTTGAATATAAACAGCCTGGAGCCGCCCAAAAAGTGACCAACACACAAATTAGCCCCCGGCAGGAGTCACGTCGTCATGGCAACCCCTACCCTTAGCCCCGCCTCCTCTCCCTCCTCTCAGACGGAGCCTTTGTTTGAACACTCCGAGGCACAGCGCTCACTTTGGGGGAGTGTACAGACGCACGCACTGCACTCTCACTACTGGAACTCAATCTGGAATTTTAGATTTGGGAATTTGGGAATTTTGAAAAAAGGAAAAAAGGTGGAATTATTAAGAAGAAGACTGGGCAGATGGAGAAATGAGAGGTGAGGTGGTTGGTGTTGTGTCTTGCTCAGTGTTAGTTATAGTCAAGTATATATCAATGGGATGATACGGTGAGTTCAGGTGTCAGCTTGTTGCATGTGATTTTAAGCTTGCTGTGTTGTATATTTTTCATTATTTTTATTATTTTAATTTGAATGCAAAATCTTGTTGTCATTTTTGGAACATTCTTTGTAATTTTGGAAATGAAAATTACATTATTAAGAATACCATTACATTTTGAGCCAGTCCAATTTTACTCTGCTTTACCACTTTAACTTTACTTGGATTTGTTCTGGACTTTTTTGACCTGTTTTTTTAATGTCACGCTTTTTTAATGTGCAACAGGTCACCACAAACTGAACTTAAAGGTGCACTATGGAACTTTTATGGTGGGGGGTCCGCTACCTGCTGGTCTCTATGATGGACATGGTATTGCTTTGCCTGAAATGTTCCACAGTGTTGTTTTAAACTTATCTGTATTGCTTTTATTCAAGTACTGGTGCTTCTGTTGCTATAACAAAATGCATTAGTGTTGTGAATGGGCTCGCTTCTCCACTGATCTGACTTGTAACTTGGCCTGGTGCTTACTTGTCTCCGTTGAGCTGCTATGTTTAATGTTATACTGTGAAACATTCCTGACACGTGCTAACCTCTCCATAGTGACAAGCAGGTGACCAACTCTCCACGGAAAAGTTACGCAGTGCGCCTTTAATCGAATGTAGTGAGGTCAGTGCATGTAGTGGTATTTTTGTTGTGGCATCTTTAAATGAAATTGTGTATATATTATTATTATTATTTTATTGAATTTTCATTTTAGTTTTGTATTTGGAAGTTTTTGGACTCTTGGCAGTATAGTGTAAATTACAAGTTTCGTAAGTCTCATTACTTTTATATGTATTCTTTTAAAAAGTAAAGATGGAGATAACACAGGATGGTCCCTAAATGCTAACGTAAACATTAGCATTTCTTACAGTTGGTAATTGTCTGCACACTCTCACTCTGGAGGAGCAGACAGGCGCAATCACACAGGCTTTTGTTATTTAAGGAGCTGCTAATGAGGATGGGAAGAACATACTTAGAAGAACACAACATCTCTTAAAAAACACAGATATGAGGTACCTGGAAGCACCCAAAGGTCACAACCTACATGATTTAGTGTTAGGGCTGTAGCCAACTAGACATAAGCAGCAGATCGATTAGTCTACTATAAACATGTGGGGAAAAAGCTCTTTAAACTATTACATATTTATGCAGAAAAAAGAACTAGGTAACAATATAAAACAGATTCAACTTCATTAACTTCTCCTTTCTGTTTTTTGTTCCATATAAACCCTTATAATAAGCTAAATAAAATAATTAATCCACGTTTTGTTAGGCTTCATTGACCAAATTATATATATATATATATATATATATATATATATATATATATATATATATATATATATATATATATATATATATATATATATATATAAAAAGTGGTCGATTTTGTCGACTTTAATAAAATGCCACATTTAATTAAAGTCTTATTTCTAAAGTTGAAGATATACAGTTTTATAACAATAATATTAAAGGCGCTGTACCTTTTCCTGTCTTTAAAATATGAAAAAATTACAATTTTTGCAGTGGTCTAAAGTTATTTCAATATAACATTCTGAACAACAACCAGTGATATATGGTCACATTTTTATATAGCGCTCTTCCACCTTTAAAGCACTCAAATTGCAGCTAGCATGCTATCGTGCACTTCCTGATTTTCTCACAATAAAACGCTTCATAATTCGATGCAGAGCTGTTTATGCTATACATCTGTACTTTGGTAAGATGAATTTCCTCAAATGCGTGGAAAAATTTGCTAAATCAGGAAATAATTCAGGCATTACATTGTTTGTTTTAATTTATTTTACAGCAAAAAAAAAAGATGCATTTGCTTTGTAATGGAAGACTTTGATAGACTGTGGAGATGTGATTATCTTGTCTCTCATTTGTTCATCTCCCTGTTACAAATTGCCCATTTAACACCATAATCGATTTTTAATTAAACCCATTACTATTCATTCCTGCTGCCATCACTCTCAATTAATCTGCAAATTGTGACAACATAGTTACATTTATAGACACATTTCTTTCAGTTTGAAGTGTTTTTTTTTACATATAGTCTTGATAGTTTTGATATAAACATAACGCGATTACTTCAGCGTTTGCATCTCTAACGTGAGGAGACAGCTTGGCATATGGAAGAGCGTGGCAGTAATTATGGTGAATTTGAATGAGGCAGATGTATGTGATGTGGGCTAATGGTATGTAGATAGAATATGTGTGACAAACAATCATAAAATCACAATATGTTTGGTTTAAGGTCATTTGAAGTGTAGCTGTCAATAACATCATGGGCATAGTATACTGGAAAAAACATGTTAATAATAGTGACAATTATAAGAAGCTTTAAGATGGTAAATTCATCGGTTAAAAAAAAGATCCTAAGATAAAATGACACATAAAACCTATATCATTTTTATTTTATTGTGTTTTATTTGTTTTATTTATTTATTTTTGCTAATGTTTGCTAAGTATGCCATTGGCCGATTCCTGTGAAAAGGTCCAAACATCAGCAAATATTCCTGTTTTGAAAGAAAATTTTAGAACCATAATTCTTGGAGCAAGTTGCCATGGTGATTTGGCTAGACGCCACTTGCGCTCCCAGTCATAACTTGCCACATACTGTTGCTGAAATATTTAGACTAATGTGAACTGGATGTCTCGCCTAAGGACGTAACATCAGAACACGCTTCAGTGAGTTTTTATCGTGCAATCCTACCGTTAATGGGTGAAAGCTTAGCCATTTGCGTTCGCTCCATAATTAAACTTGCAAAAAAGGGGCTGTAGACATGGAAAAAACAGTGGTAGTTTGCATTCCTATCATCGTTATTATTCACAGCGATGAGTTTATAAGTGTTTTTTACAACTTCCAGAGGCCAGAGCGAAGTTTTACTCGTCATACTAAGAACAATTAGCATACTAACAGCGTACCAGCCTTACTTTCTGGCTCGATGACCATAAAACCACTTTATAATTATATAGAGACAGCACACTTCAGTCTCATTTGCCGCTTGTAAAATATATCGGTACTGAGGCAAGACCAATTTTACTTTATTACATGAAAAAAATCAGATTGACCGTTTTTAATTTGTCTGATAATGATCCAAACCCGCATTAGTCATGTTGACATTCCTAATGGAAGTATAATTATCTTGTCCTCGCTCCTCCTCTTTGATTCACCCTTTGTCTTAAGTCCTGTGGAATTCTGCATCCTTCAAACGAGGGGGTCAGTGGAGCTCCCGGGCCGCTCAGGGATTTAGTGGGATTTATGTTCTTCTCGGAGCGCGGACATTGTTCCAAACTCAGAAAGGAGGAGTTACAAAAGAGACTGCAGCTAATCCTGTATTCACTGCCTTCAGGTGGCTAGCCCTGCTCACACCACTGTACAGGGCTTTGTATGCTTTCATGGGATAAAGCTGTAAGAGATGTGAGGTTCAAAGAAGTAGCAAGGTGATTTTCAAAACTTTGGTGATTTGCAAAGAGATAAAGAACTGATTTAAAGAGGATGTGAATAGAACATTTAGCAGTTTTTTCTTCTACTGATATGCCATAGATTGGTTGTCAAGGTAATAAGACTTCTATGAAATTTTTTTTTAGGATTTTTGAGAATGTTGTAGGTACTTGCGATGCAGCAGAATCAATACATACCTTAGCAGTTGTAGTTCATGTTTTATATCTTCAATAGGAGTATATTGAAAAAATCTCATCTACAGTCCTTCATATTCTGACAGAGCAGCCACCAAGGACGACCACAGCTATGAGTTTCAAAGCTGGTGCAAATGAAACAAAACTCCAACCATGTTTTTGAACTAAGAACATGATACATTTTACGTTACATCTGGCTAAACACAAGTTATTCCTCACTTACCTTATACATTCTGAACACCTTAATTATTCACAGTGATGAGTTTATAAGATCTTTTTACAACCATAAAATCTTGCTTGTGATGGTAAAACTAACAACAAATGGTGAATGGTCCTGTTTTTATATTACGCTCTTCCACCTTCAAGGCTCTCAAATTGCAACTAGCATACTAATGTGCATTTCCTGATTCTTGAACAATAAAACCCTTTATAATTCAATCCAAACAGCACACAGTGGACTAATTTTGATTTCAAGAGCTGCTTATACTTATGATAAGACACATTTTCTTAACAAATGGCTAAACACAGGTTGTTGTTTTTACAGATATATTGAATTAAACTATACCATGAGTAGCTAATTATTTAACATTTTTGTCTGAGTGTCTGACTTTTTTTCCAGATAATCACATCTAAGTCTCGGGATGTGGGTGGGCATAGGGGGTAGGTGAAAACAGAACATTTCATATCACTCAAATCTCATATGCAGGAATGTACAGGATTACTCAAATGTGCATGAATCAATCAAAATGCAGCTTTGGGTAAACTGCTGATGAGAGCGTTATAACATGGTTAAAAGCTCATACAAGTTGATTTAGCGCGTGTTCTTTACGTTACATGCATCAGTCCATAAACATGTAGTAGCACTAGTAAGTCTTCCCTGACTCCTTCCAACCTTCCGACCGGCTGCGTGGGATTTTCAACACGATTAGTTTCCTCCGTATTGTCCGAAGTGTCCAGTTGACTTTGTGTGTTTGCATTATCCCCCCATCTGCCCCACCCCTCAAACAGAGCCACGCCTCCTTTTGTACCCCTGAATGCCCCTGCTCTGGAACTATAGGAGGAAGTGGTCCTGAGAAATACACTGAGTCTGACCCCGAGGCTATTGTCACTGCTTCTATAGTGCTCCACGGCTGTGTCGGGGTGACAAAGGTCTGCTGCTGGATGGAGGAGATAAACAAGAGTAAAAGGATTTTCAGTCACTTTAACAATATTGTGCTCCTTGCAGTATACATGTTGTTGTATTACAAACCTATAAATGGAGTATATTTATTTATGTGTCGACTATAAGTGCGCCTTGAATCAGCGTGTGAAAGAACTCAGGAATCAAATTGTTTCAGGCTGTTAGGGTGTTCATGAATGTAGACATAGATTTAAACAAAATCTCTCATTGTTAAATAAAGTCCAGGCATTTTTATTTGCAGAGCACATTCTGAGCACAATGTAATCGAAACTCAAAATGTCTAAAAAATGAAGGTGCAAAACATAATATGCAGGAGTAATACGAGTAGCTCCAAGGTGCAAAGAAAGTGCAAAATAAACCACAAAATTGGACAGAGAAATTTGCGCCATCGAACCACTCGCCCACCACATTCATACAAGGCAAGGTGGGCAAAGTGTCTTGCCTAAGAGCACAGCAACAGTATACATTATAGTCACTGCTTCTCCATTGTGGCACCTGGTATTCCCAGCGATCTCTCATCCAAACACTAAACATGCCTAACATTGCTTAGGTTCTGAGATTTGCTGAGATGGGCATTATGAAAGCGGTTTATGCCACATCTCGCTGGTTCACTGTCAAACTGTCTAAATGCAATTCAGTGGGATTCCTGTCTTAAAGCTATGCAATATTTAGCCATTCATTCATATTCATATTCTAATTCATATAGTAAGTTATTCCACTATGGCAGATAGAAAAAAAAAATCTCTTGAGAATTTTGCATATTTTTGCATATTGAATTTGCACGGACCTCTTGAGCCTCAATAGCACCCAAACCGTAGCTTGAAATTCACACAAAGCATTGCAAAAATGTCAAACAAAATACAGAGTAAACCTGTCAAATCTTGCAAAGAAACTTGAACCAATGGGAGCAAAGCTATTGACAAGAGGAAGCGCCGGAGTGAAGCAGTGCCCGAGGCAGAGGGCAGCGTTGACACGGCTAGCCTTTGTGCGCGCGTATGCTAATGCCAGATATGCTAATGCCCCGGTGTCCGCAAAAGGCATCCATTCAGGCCCCCGTCTTCTTCAGAGCAGATACAAACTAGATAAAGAAGGCATTAGGGACATTTTTCATTCAAACGCCCACCGAGGTTACGGGTTTAGGGGCGCGAGCCAAGGGGACCCTCAAAGCCCTTCTGTATTCTCTGATAGGGCTGTGGCTCGTTGCAGAGATGCTGGGATTGGATAGGAGCCGGTGACGTAGGGTCGGTTGGAGCGTTGTAATGTTTTGGAAGCTGTGGAATGTAGTTTAAAGGGGGTAAAGGGACTCAAGTGACGTGGAGTTGGGAGTGGTAGACGTCATGGGCCAAGCCAGGATGCTAAATCACATATCTACCATGGAACTAGACCACAAGCTGCACGGGGAGATGTTGGAATTTTGGGGGAAAGTTGGCACAAAAGTATCAACATTTGTATGGAAAATTCTCAGATTCTCAGATCCTCTTTTCTCGGTTTGGTGGTAAGAAATTGTATGTTGCTCTTTCACTAATGTTGTGTTATTGTGTTTTGACTAATATACGTTTTCTCAAAGGTGCACTACTGAACTTGTCCCTCATCTTTACTCTTCCTCAACTTATTTATCTTATTTATTGCATTACAAGTGCTTTAAAACAATGGGAAAATATGCATTGTTGTTGTGATCTCTCTTCTGTCCTGGAGATTGTTATTTATAATGCAGTAATGTGGAACAATTCAGGCAAAGCAATCTCCACATCTTCATAGAGACAAGCAAATGGCAGGCTCTCCACCAGGAAAGTTACATAGTGCACTTTTAAATTATAAAGCTATATGGTGAAACTAATAATGCTCTATCAACCCTAATTTCTCATGTGACTTGGCTTGACATGACATACCTTGAGTTACTTTTATTTGAAACACTTCAATGTTTTTACAATCCAGCCAATATATGCACAACACCTTGAAACGCAGATGTGAATTCCAGCAAATAAATCCAGTAGTAACACAAACACTTCGAGCTGAAAATCAATCCCTATATCCCATGTTGTCACACCTCTCTGATAACAACAACACCACATCACAAGAAGTCAATACCTTGTAACAGCTCTATTGATTGGCTCTAGATGTTTTCATTCTCCTCACAGCTCCAGGCCAGTCCAGATCGTCTATTGGCGAGTATCCATTTCCTTTGGGATGTGGACATTATTAACTGCATGTGGTCTTCTCTTGGACAGATGCCGGACCAGTTTGACCAGGCCTTGGTGCTGAACCAGCTCCGGTACTCAGGCATGCTGGAGACGGTGAAGATCAGACGCACTGGTTTCCCTGTACGGAGGCCTTTCCACGAGTTCTGTGCCAGGTCTGTGTGGAGTCATATATACAAACAGGACTCATATTGCACTATTTTCTGATCTATGTTTCCTTATCACAAACAGACCTGGAGTTGTGTTTTGTTTCAGTCACACATGTTTAATACACAAATCCTGCATATGTAAGCTGAGTTTGTCTCTCAAACAGAAAACACTAATACAGAAAGTACTCCAATGTGTTTTTAAAGTCCACACACCTTCACTACCATCATTTGGATGATTTCAGCGCTGGAATTGTCAATCTCTACTGAACTAAATGTAAAAGGTAGATGTTAAGTTGAAAAGTACTGCTTCATGACATCACAAGGTGGAGTAGAGCATTTTGAGCTTTTGAGATGTAGACAGACTAATAATAAAGGGTTAGTCAAACATGTGAATGAAACAAAACACAACTCCAGATATGTTTTTGAGACGAAAATCTGATTGTTATCTGATTTATGGAGTAATCAGATTATTGCAATTTCCCTTAACAGTTAGATTTGAGGTGATTTTTTTTAAGATAGTTTAAATTCACTGTACCTTGTCTCCCTCTAATTTCTCTCGTAAAAACGCACGCATAATCAGATCTAATTATTGTGTTGTCTGGTAATTCTAGTTATCTGATTTTTACTGACCGTGTAAATATACCCAATGGCTTTTCTATGGGGAATTATTTTGCTTTGAGTTAGGGCTGTGATTATTAAAAAAAACAACTTTACCATCCAGAAAAATAGCAATTTTATCCAACCTCACACCCAGTGTCTGCGTACACTAGTGTATGCATGTGTGTGAATGGGTGAGTGGTTTGAAGGTGGAAAAGAGCTATATAAAAATGTGAGCATTTATCATTCTGCTTGTTCATATAAAATGGACTGACCTATGTGTTTTTCCCCCCAGGTACAAGGTGCTTTTGCAGAGCTCGTGGGGGCAGGACGACCCTAAGGCCTGTTGTGTGCATCTGCTGCACCTGTACGACAGCAGCGGCGCAGAGTGGCAGCTTGGAAAAACAAAGGTAAAGATTCATAACAAACAACCCACAAAGTACACTAGATGTATCTAGTGTTGTCTTGATACTAAAATTTCAAACTCAGTTTCAATACTGAGGAATAGATTCGATACTCAAGACCAATTCTGATACCACAGTGATAATAAAAAAACACTTAGACAATAGAATTTCTACTTTCTTTTATATTCCCAAATGGTCTTATATCTGTGTAATCCCTCAGTTGTCCAGGTAGGTTCCACAGTGGTCCATGGCTGTATACTAGTCTATGTGTCTTATACTTCTTCTGATACAGCTCAAAATCAGTCTAAAGATCAAATGATTATTTAGTTTCAATACTAGTTTTTGTAGCGATTAGTATCTGGTTTTCGATACTTTTGACAACCCTAGATATAACTGATCTACAGTGATTCAAAACACATTTTAATTGTCATAGTTTTCACAAAAGCAGCTAAACGGAGAGCATTTTGTATGCTAGCTTCAAATGACTACATACATCGCCTTATTTGCCAATGTGGAATCGAACCAGGGCCGTCTTGCTGTGCGCCCTAACCGCTCCACCCCCATGTCATGTTGAAAAGATAAGATAGATGTCCTTAATCTAAAAATACTGCTATTATTCAGTCATTCTACTGAGCCCACTGTTTCTGTCCCCTCTGGTCTTCATATGGTCTACTTGCCCTCCACTCTAGTGCATGTGAGCGCCATTTAGAGAGATGCTCAGGGATAATGCAAGCCCAAAGCACCTACAGCAAAACACTTATTAGATCTCCTGCAGTAAAGCCTCTCACATCTCAATATGAAGCTGTTGGCATATGAATAGATTTTACAAGTGGCTTTTAAAACACTAGACCATAGAGTGAGCTTATGATATAGACACTGCTATTTATAGTGAATGTATATGGCACATTAAAATTCCTTGTATTCGACCTTTCTTTCTGGTTGAATTAAAGCCTCCAAGCTGCCGAGATCATCACCGGTTTGGGACCTTCTGCTGTTCCATCTGTTAGCTTGTGGTGCACCGCCTAAGCTATATTCATATATATTTACCCATAATGCTTATAGATTTTTGTCTTCTGTGGGTATAATGTGGTATTAAATATGTTTTACAGTGCTGTTAAGTGTATATCCAGAATCAGAATGCCTTTACTGTCACTGTGCAAACTACATTACGGATTCAAAAATATTTATCAGGCTGGTGAAGGAATTGAAGTATTTCTTAATATATTTTAATATGATTTATTTATGTAAGTGATGGAAGCGCATAACATGAACAATTACTGAGACAATGGTCGATGGTTTATGATTTATTTTATCAAAACCGCACCGCCAACTTGTGGGTCAGTGGATCTGACTACTCAACCAATGATGTTTACGTCGAGAGTGGGATTCAAACTGCCAACTTTCGGATCAGTGGACAAACACTAACTGAGCTGTTGTAATCCTACAACTTATGGTTTCCACACATATGGAAAATCCTGAAAAACTTAAATAATTGTCTGTTTTCCAGACAATTGTCCATGCAAAACACATGGACAATGAGAAAAAAAAAGTCTGAATGTCCTGGAAAATATATATTTTGTCCTTGAAAATGGTTCCATCTTTGTTGGATTCTTGGATATCCATTCAATAGACAGTCACTGCCATAATTATAGTAAAAAAAATGCTCAACCCACCAAAATGCAGGAAGTAACACCCATCTTGTATCAAATCTCAGTTTTAAGTTCTAGGTCCCCCTGACTCATTGAGAAGCTGTTACAAATCGATTACTTGTTCCTCTGAGCTCTGAGTGCACTTTTGTCCCTGTGACAGATTTACACAGTGTGGGCCTCGTCCCCTCACACGGCACATGGCCTTCTATTGTCCTTTTACAGCCACCAGTGTCATTTTGTGGAAGTGATGCAAGTGTGCTAGGGGCCCGTTTTGCTGCTTTGCTCGGGGGCCACTATTGGGTTAATTTGCATAGCTCCGATCAATAGGATTAGCAACACAGGGCTTTGAAATGCTAATGCTACATGAGGTGGTCTTTATGTGTGGTGGTGATACACTGCGTTCAGTAAAGAGTGGTAAAGTTTAGTAAGCAACTGTATGTTTGAAATTGAGTGAGTCAGAGGATACTTGGAGATTTGGATCTGACTTGGATCTGACTCATAACTTGGCCTGGTGCCGTCTACATAAATTGAATGCCATTCTGTGGAATATTCTAGGTGAAGCAATAACACGCAGGTGGTGAACCTGAAAAGTTACTGCACCTTTATCATTCAAATATTCAAACAATGCAATAGTCATTTAAAAACCACTCAACACATGTTTTTTGACACATTATTGTAGGATCTTGGAATGTACACATTTGTTTCTGGAATATAGGTTGATAAATAAATTATAAAAATGACAACTTAGTTTAACCTGACCACATCTTGTTTTAGGTTTTCCTGCGTGAGTCACTGGAGCATCGTCTGGAGAAGCAGAGAGAGGTGGAGGTGCTCAAAGCAGCTATGATCATCCAGGCTCACATCATGGGATATATGGCCAGGTATGTTCTTTCTGATACAATAAATTAATTCATTGTCATAAAAATAAGTTACAGCTATAGACTGTATAAAGAAGTTGACTAAGTGAGTGTGATGTCACTCATAGCGTGCAGGTTCAGCCAAATGAAGCTCACTGAAGCATTTACAGGGACGAATTTGGAGTGGAGTTCCATATTTGGAATTCCGAACACGAGTATCATAGCAACCAAAGAGCGAATCAGTAGAGAGGGTGTCGAAGGTAACAGCCCTTCTAGCCCGCACCGCTGGTTTGGCAGCTGACGCTAGCGGGAGCAAAAGAGGGCAGTTCATTGATCTGCAAAATCAATATCAATATTTCCTAAAATAACTTTGGATTCATGTGTGAGTGTTTTTTTTAGTCTCCACAATGTGATAAGCACCCACTCTCAGCATCAAAATTGGAATTAAACTGGGATTAAACCTGAAACTAAATGGGACTAAACTCAGAACTAGAACAAGACTAAACCAAGTCTACATCAGGACTAAACTGGAGCCAAACTAGGACCAAAGACTCATCCTGAGACACACTTTCCCATTGGTGTTTTCACAGGAAGCAGTACCGGCGTTTGCTGCAATGTATTGTGGTCATCCAGAAGAACTACCGCGCATTCTACTGGAGGAAGCGCTACCTGCTGATGCGCTGGGCTGCCCTGACTTTCCAGAGGAGGGTCAGAGGTCAGAGGGCACGGCGAGAGTTTGTCCTACTCAGGGAGGAGAGGATGAGGAGGCTGGAGGAGGAAGAGCAGAGGAGGAGAGAGGAGGAGGAGATGGAGAGGTGAGGGGAGATAGGGTGCACCCGTACAGTAATAAACTTCTTCAACACTTTTTAGGAATCCTACTGTAATTATTTTTTATTTTGCTCATTGCTGGCCATTTCTGAGTATTTTTGTATTTACATTTTGGGGCCACAAACCAACAAAGTACTGAAGTTGCTAATATGTCACAATATAACCTACTTAGTGGAGTTAACATTAAGGAAATCATTCTTCAAATCATTTGAATCATACAGGCCCAAGAGGCTTATTAAAGGTGCTGTACCTGATGTTTACTGCTTTAAAAATGTGAACTAAAACTAACTAATTATCCTAAACATCCTAATTATTCTCCATGAAGAGTTTTTCCGAACTTTCAGGAACCAGAGTGTAGTTTTACTGTGACAAAACCAGCATGCTAACACGCACTTCCCGTTTAACAATAATAACGCACTTTATAATTAGATGCAGACAGGGTGCAGACACAGTGGACTTTTTTGACGTCAAGAGCTACTTATAAAATGTGTCTGTACTGGGGGCAAGGAACAATCTCAAATACATGGGAAAACTCAGGTACAGTGCCTTTAATATTTTGAGAGACAGTACCTAAAATAGGATCTAATCTCATATATAATGATCATCTACAGTATAATTGATGTTGTTTGTTTAAATTGAGTTATATAGTAGACTGTGCCCGGAACTGTCCATGGTGCTGATGTGGAAAGCTGATATGATCTATGTGTTTACAGAGAGAGACTGAGGCTGGAGGCTGAGAGGATGCTCAGAGAGGTACGCTCATTGGATTACACTGTCTCTACTCCTGTCTCTGCTCACTGTCATGTCGTATACCATCAATCTGTCACTTTGGCTTGTCTAGTATGAATGTGATGTGTGTGAGTGACTGCTGGTGATGGTCAGAGGGGCCGATGGTGCAGATTGGCAGCTTCACTTCTGTCAGTCTACCCCAGGGCAGCTGTGGCTACAATAGTATCTTACCACCAACGGGTGTGGAGTGAAAGAATAATCCACTGTAAAGAGCTTTGGGTATCTTGCTATATAGGGAAGGGTAAGGAGCTGTATAAATCCAAAGGTTAATACATTTATTAATTTGGTCTCAACAATTTCAAAACTGACTTCTGCAATAATATGTTTGCTTTTCTTCTCCTAAAAAGACAATATGTTTGTGCCAAGTTTGTTTACGATTATGGAATATCAAGATTCATTTCTAAAGTTGGTTGGTTCTGTAGAAACAATAATTTACCATTGTGCGAGAACCAACTTAGAATTATAACAAATTTTAAAAAGGTCTGATGAAATGCCACTGGACGTTGCTATGGGTGCTACCATCATTATTGGGGACTACAGTTCCATTTTAATGCCTCCCAGAGAATCGGTGCAGTGGTGACTTGTTTATATCATATTTTAGCTTTAGAACTTTTTCCAAATTCTCTATTGAAATGAATGAGATTCCCACTTAACTGGAAGAAAGCGGGGTTTGGAGCACTTAGAGGAAAAAGTGGGCAGGGCCAAATAAGGTCACTAAAGTATTTCTAGACTTGCTGTTACATTGTAAATATTTTTCTTTAGGCTGAAGAAGCAGCTCGACTTGAGGAAATCCACTTCCTGTCACTCACCGCGTCTCATTCTGAACCCCAACCTCCAGAGACAGATACCCCCACAGACCTACCCACCACCGCTCCCCTTCCTATCCCCCTGTCTGCCCCCCTACCTGCTCCCCTCCCTGCCCCAGCAGAGGAGACTGGGCAGGAGGAGCGCGTGAGCAGCGAGGCCTCTCAGGTGATTTTTTTTTTATTCTATTCAAAAAGATTTACACACCAAAACAAATTGGAAATAGAGCTGTTAAACTGGAATGCCACTGGCCACTGGAGGCAGCACACACAGTTTTTGACTGTTTTTGACCAGAAAGCTGCAAACATACCTGGTTTGCACAAAAATTACCTTAAGGGACTAGAAACAGTAGGTAATGCTATTAAAACACCATACTCTCCACTCTTTACTTTCATTAATTTATATTTTTTATCAAAAGTAAGACATTGGCAAAAACTTTGATGAAAACATTGGAGTCAACAAAGTGAACTCTCTTTTCCATACAGGTGGAGGAGATCCTGCGTCTGGAGCGTGAGATCCAGAGCCTCCAGCGGCAGAAGGAGCGTCAGGAGCTGTCTCTGACTGAGGCCTCCCTGCACCGGCTCCAGAGGCTCAGGGACCAGGAGCTGCAGAGGCTGGAGGACGAGGCCTGTAGAGCCGCGCAGCACTTCCTCGACTCGCTCAACTTCCACGAGATTGACGAGTGTGTGAGGAACATCGAGAGCTCGCTGCAGACAGAGGAGAAGGACGGGGACCGGCACAGAAGAGGTGAGAGGAGAATCTATTATACACTGTGTGTGTGCCGCCATCGTCACTTTGGTTGTATTATTTTGCATGTGGCTGAAGAGCTTGATCTACAGAGCCATTTTAAAACCTCCAGAGAATCGGTGCAGTGTTGACTTGTTGGTCACATGAACATAGAACATTTTACACAAATCAACACTACTTTATATTAGATTTTAGCTGCGAAATTTTTTTTATCAAATTCTCTATTGAAATGAATGGGATTCCCGCTTAACCAGAAGTGCCACAACAACGAACTCACCGTTTAGGAGCATTTAGAGGCAAAAGTCAAGCCAAATGAGGTCAATACAACATAAGCCTAAAACTAAACCAGCAACTAGAGTAAACTAGAATAGATATCATAGTTTAAGAACCTCAAAGTAAAATTCTTAAGCTTGTTACATTTCAGTGGCTGTTTCTGGTATTATGGTTTTATTATAATAATTAATCTAACCCCATTTATTATTATTAATCTCCACAGGCTATAAATAATCATTATAATGATGACTGAATGCTGTGATTTGCACACATTCATAAAGAGGCATTCATAATGTGTTTTTCCCTTTTTTATAAAACTATTTTATAAAGATTTGTATTAAACACGTGTCACTGAAACAAAACACAACTCTCTTCTTACTAACACTCCTCCTCTGTTTTATCACCAGATGAAGAGGAGGTAGACGAGGGCTTTGGAGCTGATGACGATGCGTTCAAAGACTCTCCGAACCCCAGCGAGCATGGACACTCGGACGGCCAGCGCACCAGTGGCATCCGCACCAGTGACGACTCTTCGGAGGAGGACCCCTATGCCAATGACGCCGTGCTCCCGATCCCTAACGCGCCCCTGCCCTCCTCAGAAGCTCCATCCGACGAGATGGTGGAGCTGATACCCCCCGACGAGGACTCCGACTATGACCAGGATGACTATGATGAGGGGGCCATAGTGTCGAGTGGGAGTGTGGCACTGTCTAATTCCCGGAGCGGTCAATGGTCACCTGACTACAGAGGCTCGGTTGGGACATACAACAGCTCTGGGGCGTATCGTTTTGGATCGGAGGGCGCGCAGTCTTCGGTAAGTGTAGTGTAAGATTCTATGTCACTGAATCTATGAATCTAGAATTAATCTATGACACTGAATTGGTGGCACAGTGGTTAGCACTGCATACCATACCATACTGCAAGAAGGTCTCTGGTTCAATTCCTCAGACAAGAGGGAGTTTTTATTTAGATTTTGTATCGTTTCCTTGTGTCTATGTCCGATTTTCTCTGACGTCCCCTATTGCTCTTTTGGGGACAGTAACCTTAGGGGGACTTAAAGCAGAACTAAGTAACATTTTTACCTAGTTAAACGCCTTTGTAAGTTCCTGTGATGGATAATTATGTATTTTCGGGATGTTTTAAGCGTTCATTGTGAGCCTTGCAATATGGCAGACACAACCCAAAGAGAATTCTCCTGGGAAAACCCTGACTCTTTTTTATATGACTTTATATGTGTTGTATGTGATTATACTGCCTTAAATTGATTTATTTTTTTTAAAGAAAAAAAACAACAACACGAGTTTGTGCCCTGACATTGAATTATCATAGTGGTGCTGTAGGGGGAGCTCTTTCGCTGAAAGTTACTTAGTTCTGCTTTAATTTAAAAAAATGTAATCCACTAAAATTAAATTATCATGGTTAAATGGTCATGTTTTTGTTTTCTTTCCCAGTTTGAGGACAGTGAGGACGACGTGGACAGACTGGACACAGATGATGAGTTATCCTACAGACGAGACTCTGTGTACAGCTGTGTCACTCTGCCGTACTTCCACAGCTTCCTCTTCATCAAAGGTACAGCCTGAGAAAATGCAAAAGAATACAATTTAGAATACCTTTTCATACTGTCTGCTTTAAATTATAATGCATGCATATAATGCAAGTTCATCAGTAACTCAGTGGTGTGCTGCTACTCGGCTAATTTTGTTAGCATTGGCATGAAAAAGCAATGCCTTGGCCTCTAAAAGCACTTATAAACTCGTTGTGGTGAGTAATTGAACTAGTTCTATTTTTCACATTATAAGGACATAAAAAATGCAGTACACCACCTTTATTAGCTTGAATTTGACAACTTTTCATTTTCAGTCATAGTTTTTTGGGATTAAAAATACCAAATCAAAATATTTAATATTATGAATATCTGAAAACCAAATACAATTGCAGAGTGTTGATGTGGACTAGGATGCCTATTCAGCTTATTCTTATTACCAGACAAATTCCAAACACAGTTTTTTCAGCCACCAATTCTATATAATGAAGTTCCCCTGTATATTGCTGTGTAGGTGGTCTGATGAACACATGGAAGCGTCGCTGGTGCGTTCTGAAGGATGAGACGTTCCTGTGGTTCCGGTCCAAACAAGAGGCTCTCAAACAGGGCTGGCTCCATAAGAAGGGAGGGGGCTCGTCCACTCTGTCCCGACGCAACTGGAAGCGGCGCTGGTTTGTCCTGAGGCACAGTAAGCTCATGTACTTCGAGAACGACGGAGAGGACAAGATGAAGGGCGTGCTGGACATTCGGGAAGCCAAGTAAGAATCACTAGCTTTCTCTTGTATGTGTATAGTTCTAGTTAATTAGACACTGCTACTAGTAGAACTAGCAGTGTTGTCACGATACTAAAATTTCAAACTCAAACTTGATACTAAGGAATAGACTCGATACTCAATATCTAATACACTCTTTCTTTAGACAATAGAATGTGATTTTCAACATTAAATGGTAGTACTTTCTTTTATATTCCCATGTGGCCTTATATCTGTGTAATCCCTCAGTCGCCCAGGTAGGTTCCATAGTGTTTCATGGGTGTATACTAGTCTATAGTGTATACCCCAGCCTTAGACCCTCTTTCTCAACAAGAAAAACACCAGAACTAGTAGTGATTGTACTTTAGGAGGTGATGGCACTTAAAATCACTTAAAAACACTTAAAATCACTTAAAAACACTTAATATCAGCCCAGTAGTCACTATCAGATGTTTTCTTGAAATGATAAACATATAGTTGAGAGTTCTGTTTCATCACTACTGTCATCACTGCATGCACAAAAGTTACTCTGTGCTCTCAGCGCCACCTTCTGGTCATCTGGGATTCATAGAACAGTAGTTACATTCATAACTTTTTTTTATATATTTATATGTTGATGTTTTTTTTTGTTTTTATTTATTATTTATTTATGCAATTTGTTTCCTTTCAGGGAGATTATTGACAACACTGGAAAGGAGAATGGCATCAACATCGTCACAGCGGAGAGGACGTACCAACTGATCGCAGAGTCCGCTGAAGACGCCAGGTAACTCAGCCAAACTCTATTTTGTTATGTTAAATGTACTTCTGTGTATGAAAATGATTTTTTTGTTAGAAATGCTTGAAATTGTAACTTTACTTTTGTATCCACAGCCAATGGTTCAGCGTCCTGACCCAGGTGCACGGCTCCACAGAGCAGGAGATCAGAGAGATGCACGACGAACAGGCCAACCCCCAGAATGCTGTGGTCAGATAACACTTGTGTTTTTGTTGCTCAGTGCTGTTTTAGTCTAAGCAATATACAGCATTTAACGCATTCACACTAACTCATCCTTTCCTTGCTCTTCTCTGCACAGGGCACATTGGACGTTGGGATGATCGACTCTGTGTGTGCCTCTGATAATCCAGAGAGGTGAGACAAAGAATTCATTAGTTTCTTTCTGTTCCTATCTATAGTAAAATTACAAAACTTAAAGGGACCGTACCTGATTATTACTGTCTTAAAAACCTGAAAAAAATAACTTTAATTTTAAACACTTTGCAATGGTCCAATGTTATTCCTCACTTACAACTAGCATGCCAACTCACACTTCTTGATTATCTGACAGTAAAACACTTTATAATTAGATGCAAACTACACGACATACAGTGACCTCAACAGCTGCTTATACAAAACAATATATCTGAACTAGAGAAAGACTTTTGAACACATACACTGGCGTTTATGACTACTAAAAAACAAAAGACTAAATCTATTTTCTACCCCAGCATTTCCAAACTTCCAATCTCATTCTTCCTTTTCAAAGTGAGATGAAATTTAAAATGTTTGCATGTCTAAATATGTCTTGTTTTCTTGTGTGTCAGGCCCAACTCCTTCGTCATAATCACAGCTAATCGAGTGCTGCACTGTAACGCGGACACCCCAGAGGAGATGCACCACTGGATCACTCTGCTGCAGAGGTCAAAGGGCGACACGCGGGTGCAGGGACAGGAGTTTGTCATCAGAGGTAAAATGGCCACTTTTACTCTGCCCTTTATATACTCTACCTGAATTAAAAAACTTAATTCATTTATTTATTTATTTATTTTTTTGAGTAATTCTTGACTAGTTCATGTTTATATATTTATTCCATTAATATTTTTTATTCCTTTGCGGAAAACATGGGGTTGAAAAAATATATAATGTATAATTTGAAAAAACTAATCAGAATATTATATTCTGAAATTTTTACTAGTTCAGGTTTATATGACATAGATTTTTTTTAAAATTTTGATTTATATAGATTTTTTTTTCAAGTCAAAGTATACTTTTATTTTCCCATTGTTCAAATATTTTGGTTGTAATAAGGAATATATTGAAAGAATTTAGAATTTGACAAAACAAGATAATTTTTTTCTCTACAAATGCCTGAAATGTAAATAAATCTACATTTCTTTTTTAATTCTCCAAATTCACTTTATTTAAACTAGTAAAGATATGAACTTTTTTTGCAATTCAACTAAATGATAAAGTTGTACTCGTACTTGTATTGTCTTTTTGAGTCTTTCCCCACATTTGGAAAGTGGATTGAACAAACTATAAAAGGTAATAAATAAATAAATACATTTAAAATGTAAAATTCCCACAGGCTGGCTGCACAAAGAGATGAAGAACAGCACCAAGGCCTCCCTGAAGCTGAAGAAGCGCTGGTTCCTGCTTACCCATAATTCCCTGGACTACTACAAGAGCTCAGAGAGGAACGCCATGAAACTGGGAACGTTGGTCCTCAACAGCCTGTGCTCCGTGGTCCAACCTGACGAGAAGGTCTTCAGAGAGACCGGTGAGTAGTGTTGTCAGGATACTAAAATTTCAAACTTGATTTTTGAAATAGACTCGATACTCAGTGCTTGTTTCAAAGGACTCTAAACTATATCTGTGTAATCCGTGGGTGTATACTAGTCTACGTGTCTTATACTTGTTCTGATACAGCTCAGTTAACTTCAATACCAATTGTAGTATCAATTAGTATCTGGATTATGATGCTACTAACAACCCTACCTGTAAATATGTTATAATAATGAATTAAATTGACAATACAAATCCAGAAAGGATCAAATCTGATGCAATGAGATTTTCCAACTCCGAAATAAGAGGACTTGTTTCTTTTATTAAGTCGTCTTAGATCTATTTTATTATTTAAAATATCCAAAATACGACATAATGATAGGTGGGTGTCATTGATTATAACTATATATCAGACAAAAGCACAATATGTCTTCTTTAACATTTAAATTGTCTCCTAGGTTACTGGAACGTGATTGTGTACGGCCGTAAGCACTCGTACCGCCTCTACACCAAGTTGTTAAATGAAGCTACTCGTTGGGCCAATTCTATCCAAAATGTGATAGACTCCAAAGCTCCAATCGACACGCCCACACAGCAGCTCATCCAGGACATCAAGGTACGGCAGTCTAACTATAGGCTCTCCTATGAGGGAATAATAAAACTAGTGAGCTCATTGGTTCGGTTACTGTGGCAATTATGGTAGCCATCTTGTGATTGTAAGAGCAGCAAAATTCTAATAAAAAGTAGTGTAAAAACAGAAAATTCATTGATGAAAGGGTTTAAATGGACAAGCAATGGTATATTTGTGGTCCTAATAATGCAGGATGTTTTTCTCCAAATTATGAAAATGAATATTCACTAAAAACACTACACTTGTCTATATTATATTCAGAATCACACTATGTATGTTTGTCAATACACCATATGGATACAATTATTGATTGAAGTACTATCTTCACTGCATGCCATTTTTATATTTTCATTACAAAGTTCAACATTTGTTTTTAAATTGGTATAGTAAAACATGGGCATTAGATAAAGGAGAAATACAAAAATTGTAATTAAAAAGTCCAGCTTATTAGTTTACGTGAGTTCTTGAGCAGAGTTTCATAGTCCCATCATGGCTGCTGCAACTGTATGTTAGTTCGGTTACCATGTCAATGATTTCTCTAGGTTTATTGTTTCTCTGGGTTCATCGTACCCCATTGGTCTCATCAGAACATGCACATTGATTCTTAAATATAATGTTTTGTTTATATTTTTGGTTTGGTTGTAGGAGAACTGTCTAAACTCTGAGCTGGTGGAGCAGATCTACAAGAGGAACCCCATCCTGCGCTACAGCCACCACCCTCTGCACACGCCCCTGCTGCCACTGCCCTATGGAGACATACACATCACAGGTACAGAGCAGATCTGTGCCAAGTCATCTACTATGTTTGGAAACATATTGATAAACCACACACAAACATCCATTATTTACCTAATGCAAAAAATATTAATCTTGATTTGAGTAGTTTTTACTTGTTTACAATTTCATGACATATTATGCTAAATCAGCTTTTATGAGCTTTTAGCCATGTTGTAACAGTGGTTCTTCATCATTAGTTTACTCAGAGTTGTATATAGAGTCATATAATCTTGTAATCATGTTATGCCATTTGAGGCTTGAGGCATTTGAGTTCACATTTGAATATTCTGCCATAAATATACATGCAGAACACGACCAGTATGATGTCACTGCAAAGTATCAGTATCTAGGGTTGGAGCTAGAACAAAATTCTTTGATATATTTAAACTACATTATAATTGTACAACCTTATTTTTTACAAGAACACTTCACATCAGCATTACCTTGTACATTTCCTAACCCACTCTCTCCCTCTCCTCCCAGGCTCCCGCAGCGGCTCCTACACCACCCTGCAGGACGAGGCACTGAAGGTGTTCTCCTCCCTGCAGCAGCTAGAGGGCGCCGCGTCCGACCCGGTGCCTCTGATCCAAACTGTGCTGCGGACGGGACAGGAGCTGAGGAGCCTGAGGGACGAGCTCTACTGTCAGATCATCAAACAAACGCTCCGCCCACCACAGCCTGCAAGCCCCGCCCACCTCAGCACCTGGAAGCTCCTGGCCTGCATGTCCTGCACCTTCATCCCATCCCGGAGCATACTGCGCTACCTCAAGTTCCACCTCAAGAGGTACGGCTCTGTAGGAGTAATAGTTAATATTGTTCCCTCATCAAAAACGTATCTGAAGTGATTATATATGTCATGCATGTTTGAGTAATCTAGCGATCTCACGGCCAATTTATATAAATATATAAAAGCAAAACAATACACTACAACTTCAAAAACATGATGTTTGTGTTCTGATGGCACATAGCGGGGAGCAAGGGGAAAAACATCAAAAACAAAACTGAAATTAATAAACATTTTAATATGTAGTTTTAAAATGATAAAAGATGATGCTGTGATCTAAATGTGTTTTGTGGGAATGTCAAGTGTGGCATTAAGTCATTTTTCATTAGTATTTTTTGTCACATTTTCAATATTAAATTAAATTCAGTATAGAACATGTGCAAAACAAATTATATCAAAATATATACTTTGAACCAAATAAATAAATCTGTCAATCATTAATGGCTCCATTATATAAGCAAACTGCTCGTAACACTTTAAGCTGATTGTTGCTATTGTGAAAAAATCATCTTTTGTAAATCACGTAGCCTCGTATCTGTTAAGACAAAAAGATGTGAACTCCTCTTGGACCTGGAAGAACTAAATATAAAATATAAAACTGGAAAACTTGGGACAAACTCATTCCCGTGCCTCTGTCTTTCCCAGGACCAGAGAGCTGTTCCCAGGCTCGGAGATGGAGAAGTACAGTGGGTTTGCTCTGGAGGCTCTGAAGAGGACCAGGAGCAGAGAGAACGTCCCGTCACAGGAGGAGATCCGCTGCATCGTGGCCCGACAGGAGATGACAACAACTGTGCACTGCCACGGAGGAGGCTCCTGCAAGATCACCATCAACTCCCACACCACGGCCGGAGAGGTACGGCTCAGCGGGGATAAGCAATCAGGATAACATCTGAAAAAGATTAGCAGTGTTTCCCATTGAATTAGTTCAGACTGGGGTGGTAGAAATCATTTTAAAGGGCCTATATATTACGCTATTATAATGTTGTTTCCTCATCACAAACAGACCTGGAGTTCTCTCAAACAGAAAACACTCTGTTCCACCTTGTGATGCCATTCGGTAATACAGGAAGTGCTCTATTATATTTTTAAACTCCACACACCTTCACTAGAATCATTTAGTTGATTTCAGTCCTGGAACTGCCATCTTTATTGAACTAAAGGTAAAAGGAGCTGTTAACTTGAAAACTACCACTTCATGACATCAGGAGGTGGAACAGAGCATTTTGAGGTTTGCAGATGTAAATAGAATAATTAACCAGGATTATTTAAGTATATGTAAATGAAACAAAACACAACTCCAGATATGTTTTTGATGAAGTAACAGCATTATCACATGGCTAGAATCTCACAAGAATCCATTATGTGTAATATAGGACCTTTAATTTTAAAAAAAATTTCAGAACGGTATATTCACTTTTTATGTAATAGCAGTAGTAATAAACTCATAGCAATAGTACAAATAGTTAGCTTTAATGCCATAGTGTGGAACATTTATGGCAGGTATATAAAATAACCCTATTCTGTGTTATCCCTGTTATTATAGACATTTCTATCCTGTTTCCGTGCTGTTACTGAGCTGTAAAGGGCAGGAAGTATTGATGATTGTGAAAAGTGTCAGACACATAAATGTTGAGCGTGTTTGTTTCAGGTGGTGGAGAAGCTTCTGCGCGGCCTGGCCATGGAGGAGAGCAGGAACATGTTTGCTCTGTTTGAACACTGCAGCTCCAGCAGCACCGAGAAGGCCATCGAGAGCCGCGCCGTGGTGGCCGACGTCATCGCCAAGTTTGAAAAGTAACGTCCTTTACATCAAATCTGACATATAGACACTTTAAAATGGTGTAAAAGTCATCAGGATGTTCAAAACTCCAGAATGCAGATCACGAGCGGACATATTTTGATTGATTAACTGACATCAGATCTGATATAAAAAAATAGGCAAGAATGTGAATTAGTTTCTTTTCCTATTACAAAGGATGGAAAAACTGCTACTTTACTATCTAAAAATGTGTTTGAGCTTCACAAAAACTCATCTGGATTTTGTTTTCATCAGAAATGATAAAATATTATGTCTTTAAACTGAGCTCTGATATCACATGTATCCAAGTCATTATTATTTGCTAAACCTCCCTGTATTTAATCCTAATTTCACCATAGAAATTCCGTTATGTTCCACTTCACTTTTGCCTCCAGTTTCCTCCATTCCACAGTTTACTATGTTTTTGTTAACAAACTTTTAAAATGCTATATTAGCAGTTTTATTTTTATATGTAAATACTGATGATGTATTTGCTTTTTTGTAGATTATCGGCAGGCGCAGACCAGAGCAGCGCTGGGTGGAAGTTCTACTTTAAACTCTACTGTTTCCTGGACACGGACAACGTTCCCAAAGACAGTGTGGAGTTTGCCTTCATGTTCGAGCAGGTCAGTAATGATTATAGATTTGAAAACCTGGTTTAGAAAGAAAGGCAAGCATTTTTCTGATGTGGTTCTTCTGGGTAATGTGCTGTTTTAGACCTGGTTTAGACCCGGTGTAACGTGTGTCAAGTGTGGAAAAAAATAGAAAATTAGTTGACCTTAATAATTAAAAATTATTATAGAAAGTTGAAATAATTTAATTAAAAAAAAATCACCCAAAAGGAAAAAAAGCCTCTAATTATGATAATATTTCATTGCGTTCAATAGCCCTTTTATACTTTTATTTCTACTTTTTACCTTTATTGTGCTGTATTTAACCAAGCCATGAATTAGTAAAAACACAGTTCAAATTTCAAGATTCAAGAAAAGTATTTGTGCAAAGTTAAAAAAATTCCATACATGGAATTCTTGTGCAGGGCTCTAAGGGGCTCACACATTCAGGATATATCTACAGTTCATCAAGTTCATCAAATGTCCTGTCTTGTACCTTCCAGGCCCATGAGGCAGTGATCCGAGGCCAGTACCCCGCCCCAGAGGAGACCCTTCAGTTCCTGGCTGCTTTACGCCTCCAGTACCTCCAAGGCGACTCCTCCTCCCAGACCTCCACCCCCGAACTCTCCCAGGTCTTCCCCATGTCCCGCCTACGCGCTCGGGTACACAACTCCGTCAAGTCCTTCGCTCCCGGGACCTCCGGCACACTGGAACGCTCCGGGACATCTGAGAGAAAGAGGTCCAGCTTTTTGGACGGAACCTTGAGGAGGAGCTTCCGGAGCGGGTCCATGAGTAAGCAGAGGGTGGAGGAGGACAGCAGTCTGGAGGCTTGGATGAGGGATGAAGAGGCTACGCTGAGAGCTAGCGTCCTGGATAAGTGGAAGAAACTGCAGGGGATGAACCAGGAGCAGGCCATGTTAAAGTATATGTCACTGGTGAAAGAGTGGCCCGGATATGGATCCACGCTATTCAACGTGGAGGTGAGGAAAACAGGAAGTGGATGAATAGATTTAACCATGTGATAAGTGGTTTAAAGAGTCAGTATTATGTTTTTTCTGATCTATGTTATAATGTTGTTTCCTCATCACAAACAGACCTGGAGTTGTGTTTTGTTTCATTTACACACGTTTAACACAAACCCTGCATACTGAGGCTCTTCTCTCAACACTCTGTTCCACCTTGTGATGTCATGTGGTAATACAGGAAGTGCTTAAACTCCAAACACCTTCACTAGAATCATTTGGATCATTTCAGCCCTGGAATTTCCAATCTGTACTGAACAAAAGGTTAAAGTTAGTTGTTTGAATTTGAAAACACTTTATAGATGTAAATATACTAATAATGCAGGATTACTCAAACAAAACACAACTCCGGGTTTGTTTTTGAGGAGGAAACAACATTCTAACATGGCTTAAAGCTCACAAGTGTCAATTTTGCATAGTAAATATACAAAAGTATGCTCAATAGTCTATTATAACTGCATTTTAAGATTAGGAAAATGTTGCCTAGTGGTTCTCAAAATGTGGTAAAAGACAATTATGATCTTCTTAAGCTTTTTACATATCTAACCTTCATGTTCAATTAGGTAAAGATTTATTTTACCCAATACCTTTTTAGTCTTGTTCTACAGTAAGGATTAGACTTGGCTGATTTATACATAGACTACTGATCATTTTGCCTGGGTTAAAACATATTGTAGTCCATCTTAGTTAGACCTAGTTTAACCAGAGTTTAGTCTTTCTGTTGCTGTGAACACCAGATGCATTTTGAAGTAGAACATGACACAAAAACAAAAGCCTAGTTAATTGGTATCTCATACTGAAGACATATTTTGTTGTGTTTTAGTCCCGTGATGGTGCTTTCCCGTGCGACCTGTGGCTGGGCGTGAGCAGAGAGGCCATCTCTGTGTATAAGCGTGGGGAGCCCTGGCCCCTGCAGGTCTTCCCCTACGAGCAGATCCTGTCCTTTGGAGCGCCTCTGCCCAACTCATACAAGATCACTGTGGAGGGAAGAGAGCTGGTCTTCGAGACGCAAATGGTTTGTTTTTTTAATTTATTATATTGCCAATGTAAAAATGTGTGTAATGCATATAAATGGGGTTTAGGATCCTGTGGGACCCTATTTTTTGTTTCACTTAAGCACTTAACCGTTTGTAAAATGCCAGTGTGACGCTTCGTGATGAGATCTGATTAGTTGTGCAAAGGTGGTCCAGCCTGTCTGAAAAAGCTGTGCATGTGCCAAAGAGTTTGACAGAGCCAGGAACAAGCCAGATAAATGTAAATACCTACTTCGACCTTTCACCGAAAATGAGATACCCCTTGGAGATTAATATTTAGTAGTTACACTTGGAATGTTTGTAAATTGTAAATCCATCTCTTCTGTGCACAGGTGATGGACATAGCCAAACTGATGAAGGCCTACATCAGCATGATCGTCAAGAAGCGCTACAGCAACTGTCAGTCTGTGAGCAGCCACGGCAGCCAGAACAGCGCCTGGTGAAGTCTACTACACCCTCCGCTCCTACAGACTCTATATGAACCAGTGAACGCATGAACAAATGAATGAATGAATGCTGGACCAGAACCACAAGCTCTTAAGAACCTACCACAAACCACCGCTAAAGAAATGTACAGTATACTGAAATACACAGTACTTTCAACGGGAACTTTGAAACAATGTACAAGAATTGACTGTACAAATAAGTAGGATTGGTTTGTTGGTTAAGTACTTATTTCAGGTCAATTCACAAAGTGCTTAGGTAAAACATTTTCAATTAAACAAAGACAGATGCAGGATAGCTGACATCTTAATCAGCTTTTAAAACACCCTGTTGATGTACACCCTGTTCAAATTAGCATTAGCATTAGCCTTAAAAAGAGTCATGAGTCCAGTAACTATTATAAAACTGCATATTTTTCTGTACAGCCCTAAATACACCTTAGTTAATACCAGATACATCAGCTCAGTTGTGTTTTCCAATAACATGCTAACAGAAATACCTTTGCTAAAGCCAAATACAGCCTACTACAAGCTCATTCAGTTATAAATGGTTAAACATAACATGTATTTGCTGTATAATTTAACTGCTAGCACTCCATTGATTTAGCCTTTAGCATCTATGGTGGCTCTGTAAGGACAAAATCTAGTTGACAATTTATATGAAATAATGAATAGAATGTTCTATCAGATATGGACAGGGCCAAGTCACAACAATTATGAAACCAAAGAGACCTCCATTTTGAAGTTTTTACGTGTGGATTTAAAAAAACAAACAAAGCATTTTAATGTGTTTGGGTTTGATCAGCCATTTTAAATTTGATTGTAGGTGTGATTTTTGAATGTAAAAAAAAACAAGACAGTGAAATGGAGACTTCAAAATGTTTTGAAAAATCTCTGGGATGACCTGTCCGTTGTAAATAATACGCATGTGTTTGTCCCATATATTTTTTGTTTTTGTCGATGGTTTAGATGCAAAGTGCCCGGTTCAGTTCTGGGCACAGACTTTGTAACAGAATCCAAAGGTGCTCATTCTTTTAAAATGTTTTGTCAATAATATAAATATACAAAAATATACAGATATACAGAACTATTCCATATTGTAGATCATTATCTCCATTTTTGGGAAAGCAGACAGGAGCAGCGTCACATCTGTGTCGACTACAGTTGAGGATACTTTACAAACTATTTATGTACTCAAATACTTTCTTATTATTTAGTTTTGTTATTTTTGTTGCACCCATTTATTAACAGTGGTGGAAGAAGTACTCAGTTTTGTTACTTAAGTGAAAGTACAGATACCGGAACAAAATAGTACTCAAGTAAAGTATCACATGAAAAAATCCACTTAAGTAAAGTATTTAAGTACATTTTTAAAAAGGTACTTTAAGAGTTAAAAATATTTTGCAGAGATTTTTGGAACTATAAAAGCATCAAATGTAGTGATTTTGAGAAATAATTTAGCTGATTTTAACTGATTCAATTGATTTCTTAATATTTCTGGCTGTTTTTGTGTATTTGGTTTGCTTAAAGTTGGGACGTTAACACAGATTAAATGGGCTATAAATAAGTCGCAGCCATTTCAGCAGGTCTCAACCCATAAAGAAAAGTACTTTTCAGTCCAGTTAAAAAAAAAATAGAAGTAGAAAGTACAGATACATGCTTCTAAATGTATGAAGTAAAAGTAAAAAGTATCCATTGTAAAATATACAGTACAGTATACAAGTACAGATACCAAAAAAATTTACTTAAGTCCTGTGCTTTTTCTTTTGTGCTTAGTTACCTTCCACTATTTGTACAGGTGGGTGTGTAAAGTTGATTTTTTTTATTTTTGTACAAATTTATTCCCTAAGAATGTTCTAATAATAATCCTATAAAAGGTAAAAGTACATTACTTTTTCTTGTAAGGACGCCATTTTGAGGACTTGGATGTAATGAGTAGTTGAATAGCTGTGTCAAAAAATGTTTGAAACTCATGGATATAGTTTTTGTTTGTTTGTTTTTTAATCAAATGTGGTTGCCAAATATTGGTGTAGATTGGACTAAACCTGTTATCTGTCACTACAATCATATAATGAAATGTTAACTTGGTAAGATCATTTTATATTTTTGTTTTATTAACGTGTCTCCTGTCTGTTTCTCCAAATCGTACTAAAGTGTAAAAATGTCCACATCCAAAAGGCCTAGTTGAATCTAAGTCTGTTCAGTGAAATGCTGCAAGATTCATCACACCATCATTTCCTCCACAAACAACAAAACCTCCACAAACAACAGTCTTATTCTGCTTAAAAACTGCTGACCCTGCAGTTTACATGTTCTGAAATGGGATTCTTGTATTAGTTTACCAGTTCATATTTCAGTCTTTTGAAAATTCTGTGTGTAAAATGTGAACTTTGAACACAAAATCTAATCACAATCGCAATTCTCAGCCAGAAAAATCACAATTGCATATTTTTCCCAAATGGTTCATCCCTGTCAGACCCTCATTACAGCACGTTCCAGTATAGTTTCCATAGGCTGTACGTTACTTTTAGCCTTTAGCGACAACATTCCTGGTTATTTCCACGGAACTCCGCTGGCGGCAGATCCATCCAAAGATACCTGAGCTGTCCCACACAGTGCCTTGTTGTAAATATGTAAACTTATTTTGACGTGTGCTCTTGTTTTTGGTATTATGTGCAATGTTATATTTTATTATTATTATTGTTCTATATATTCCGTATAATCGTTGTGGCTGTACATTTTATACTGTCTCTGCCTGTTTATGGAAACGTACCACAAGCTTCAGAATCGTGTATTTTTCTCTATGACGCAGTGAGATTTTGCGTTTTCTATTGTATTTACTGTGCTGTGTATGGAAATAATGATTCTAACAATAAAAAGAATATAAAATTGATCTGATGTTGATGTAATATTTTAAAGTCATAACATGCAACTTTCTGGGGCTGGAAATACCAAAGAAAATAGAGTTAAAACCACACTTAGGAACATTGTCCATAGAGATAGATACGTTTTATACCACACTGTACAATATTCTAGCCAAAGGAACAGCATTTCCATGGAAACGAGCAGGAAGAAGTCCTCCTCCAGGCCAAATAAGAGTCAGGTTTGTGGAGATGCAAGCCTGCTCACAATAAGGACGCATACACAATAAACACAACCAAGATGAAAAAACAAAACAAAACGCATGCTTATATTATAGTCTAGTTTGGGCAAAAAGTTACCCACTGTGGCGTTACATGTTGCAATTTTTTTTAGTACATTCTATGCCTTACAGAAAAATGTCAGTTTTCTTGTTCACAGGTAAATAACATCTTTGTATTTTAGTGTTAGAATCAACTGGATTTACTCTACAAATGATCTCAGGACAACACAATTATATTTTATTTATTTCAATAACAAAACAAATCTACATTCATCTATGTTCATTTCCCTCTTGTGCACGTAGGGGGCGACACTTAATGCAATCATTCTGTCTTATGTAATGTAAACATAGTATGGGGCAATTTTGAGAGCTGTCAAACACATTCAATGTTTAAAAGTGCACTGTGTAGGAAGTAAAACACATATAATTGAATAAATGTGAGACAGACAAGTTTAATGCCATACCGTGGAACACTGATTTAATATTTTTTTTCTTTTGCATAACTCATAACTCTCCTGTTTTGGTGCAGTTTTGCCTTGAATTTGGCTACAGAATGTATTTGTGTTTAAGTGTTCAATTCCCTTTTATGCCGCTAGAGGGCGACAGACACCTAATGTATATTGTTCCAAACCTATCCATAGTTTAAAGGTGCACTATGTACCTTTTTCTGCTTGTCGCTATGGAAATGGGTTGCTTTGCCTGGAATGTTCCACAAAATTGAGCAATAAAAATATATGCAAATGTCTGTAACTGAATAAATGGAAGAACAAGGCACGACTCTTACATTTCGATTGAGACAAGCAAGTGGTGAACCCCTCCACCAGTGAAGTTACATAGTGCACCTTTAAATATCAGTCCAGAGGCATGAACGTAAACATAATCTAATTAATCATAGAAATAAGGGAACTTAAACCTAAAACTGGCACACCTGTCTTCAAGCAGTAGCACAAGTACAAGTATTTTTTGTATAACATCTTTTTATTTGGAGCGTCTGTTCTTGTATTTTAACAACATACAACAAGACCAGAAATGTATGCCCAGGTACACGTTTACAGTTTATACCAGTGAGGATAGTAGCAATGATATTTAATAATAAAAAAACAACTCTGCATACAGTATACGAACAATAACTTATATAAACATGCAGTCTAAAGTGTGCAAAAATGCCTATAAATAATAATACGATATATGTCAGTCATGTTAAAGAGGAGGTATTACAATTAACTGCTAACACATAACATATTTAGATCACAATGTTACTTTTTATTGTTTAAAAAATGCAAATTATCATGTTTAATAAGTACATTTTTTGTTTTTGATGCCCCAAGTCACTCCCTTCAGAGCGCTATCACATTACAATTTGTGCGCATTTTGCTAATTAAACTACTGCACATCGCATCAGGTTTGTGAAGTTGTAGTGCATTGGATTGTATTGTAATGAGGAAACAATGATAAAACAAAAAGTTAAAAATAAAAAAGTCAATTTAGCACAATACCTCCTCTTTAACGATACAGTTCTTTCAATGGCACTGTACAGTAAGTTGCTGTAGTGCTGGAAAGTAAAAGAAGTGTAAACATTCACTAAAAATATGGATGAGACTTTCAAAATGTCAATGCACATTAGTGGTCAAGTTAGTTACACCTCTCGGAAATGTTATGATATTTTGTTCACAATATAACAAAAGTAATAAAACAGGTAACACTTTAGTTAATGGACCGCATATTAATAGCTAATAGTAAAAGGTATAACGTGATGCCTATTAGAGCTGTAGTCAAAAAAAAGTCAATCGCTCAGTTGACGAAAAAAGGGGGTGTGGTAAAAATTCTCAAAACTACTACCCATCTCTATGTATCAGACCAAAACTGCACTCACAAGACTACACCTGCAGGGGGAGTTCATGCAAAAACTACTATTCATGTAGAAAAAAGTACAAGGAAAATATGCAGCCTGGCAGATTAAACTCATAATCCACTCCCAACTCTTTAGCCAACTCACACTACACCTTCTCTTTTCTGCCTTTTCTCCATCTAAATCATCAAAATCTAAATAAAAACAATTAAAACAACTGCAAACCGAATCCTGATTAAGCAATAGGCGCTACTACATTCACCATCATCTTAGTGAAAACTGAAGTGTTATATAAATGTATATATAACAGTTAAATAACCACTAACGAGCTTACCAGTTACTATTTAGTTAGCAGCACTACACCTTCTCTTTTCTGCCTTTTCTCCATCTAAATCATCAAAATCTAAATAAAAACAATTAAAACAACTGCAAACCGAATCCTGATTAAGCAATAGGCGCTACTACATTCACCATCATCTTAGTGAAAACTGAAGTGTTATATAAATGTATATATAACAGTTAAATAACCACTAACGAGCTTACCAGTTACTATTTAGTTAGCAGCTTATATGTGGACCTTAAACTAAAGTGTTACAAAACTGTCAGGTTAAGTCCAGTGTTAAAAGTTTCACAATTATCCAGTGACCTTTTTGCAAATTCAAAGTGATAATGAAATGTCATTTTGGATATGTTCTACAAACAATAGGTAACGATGGTCTAACACTGCAATGATTTGACACACACAACATAAAAGAACAAGCTTTGAGTTCTTCATTGCAAAAAGGGGTCAACAACATTCTATGCGGTGGCAGAGTGGTTAGCATTTCTACCTCACAGTTAAACTAATGGAAATCGGTGTTTCATAAATTGCTATTGTGAACTGTCTCAGTGAGCCTTAAAGGGGCTGCACCTCATCGCTTTCATGTAAGAAAAGAAAACATTAGTTTTGCCCCAGTACAGATATATATTGTAAAATCAGATCTTAAGGTGACCAGTGTATGCTTATGTGTTTTTATCCTCCTCAAACAAGGAAGTGCACTCTCAGCATGCTAGTTGTTGTGACGACACTCCACTCTGGCCTCTGAAACCTGCTAAAAGCGCTCATTGTGGTGAATAATTAGGATGTTCAGAATATATTACGGAAGTGATATATTGAACTGTAAACCGTTTAAAATTACCTACTTCTGTTTTTCACGTTTCATGTTTTTAAAGATGATAAAAATCAGGTACAGAGCCTTTAAGTATTGAATAAATGTTATCGAGGATTGGCACAGACATAAAGTGTGAAGTAATGATGCAAAGGCCTAGAAGATTACATTAGCCCAGTTTGAACAGCTGTGCCAAAATTCACATATTTAACAGTTTGTCTGTCAACTTTAATGTCTAAGATACAAAGTAAGCAACATTTGAGTCAGAAGCTCGTGGTGCAGTGTATCTACAGACAGCAGGAGGCATAGTGACTATTTGAATGATTGGGGCTATTAGTTGTTCTTATGCCTATGAATAGTTGTAGAAAGGCTGCTCGTCTGGTCTGAAGCCGTACGCTGTTACCGGTCGCCCCGGAGACGAGGTGGTCTGGTCAAACACCTCTGGAACATCCCTGGAACACAAATCCATATTCATGAAACATTAAGTTGGTTTAATATTATACAAACACTCTCTGCCCATAGGAAAAATACACTACAGTGGTGCAAGATAACAAAGTACAAAAGTAAAAGTACTGTACTTAAGTGAAATATAATAAGATCTGGACGATGGTGTTGTGTTGTTTTCAATGCCCTGTGCTCATCGGTGTGAAATGCCAAAAAAGATTTTTTCTTCTGCATTACTTCTTGAATACTGGCCTAGTGTCACCCGTCATGTGACATCAAAAATGTGCATTGCGTGCTCAGTTCTGCCCAATCAGAGCAATAGCTGCGAGAGCAGAGCTAGTGCGGGCTCAGAGCGGAGCTAGACAAAATCTTTCAAAGCTAACTTTTAGGCACTTTGAGAATTTAATTTTTTTAAGTTCATGTTGTGAAATTAGACATGAATTCCTACAAAAATTGACCTTTTTGACCTTTCAGAAAAATGCATTGTGCTCTATCAGAGAACTCTCGGGGCTGGAGCGGCCACTGATTGATCGCACACGGGGACAGGGGGGAGTGTCTTATCCAGTTCTTATTGTAGATCCATGTTTTACAGTGGATACTTTTAATTTTGACTTAGCTACCTTTTAGAGCAGGTGTCTGTACTTTCTACTCCAAAACAATTGGGTATCGGCCGATATTTGTCCTGCTGCTGAGGCTGATAACTGATATTTGCCAATATAAGTTTATACTGCCTCTGGGGGATAGAGTTCATCTTCAATCTGGGCCTTAAGCAAAAAAAACTTGCTTCTATATTTTTTATGTGCTACCTTTATTTGAATTTTCTGGCTCCTGTATGTACTTTTAGTTAAGTAACAAAATGGAGCTGCTCATACACAGCACAGGTACAGAGGATTAGGTTTGACTCACCCACTTCCCAGATGCAGGTCTCCATTGGACGGCTGAAAATCTCCAAAGAAATCTGGGCTGACCGAGCCGTCTCCTGGAGTTATCCCATCTGTACAGACAGAGATTATTTATATTGTACATTTTATTTTCAAAAAATCTTTTCATAAAAGACACAAATAAAAGGTCAAAATACGGTGACTGAAAACTTCTAATTAGAGAATATTTACGATCCAAGTGTATTATTGATGAAAATTATTCATATGTTTTTGATATTCATGTTATAAAATGGCGTTTTCATATGTGTTTTAGAGTCTGTAGAGTCCAAATAATGGACTAACGATTATCAAAATACAATTACTTACTATTATTACTACTACTATTAGTCGACTATTCACAATTAGTCCTTTAATTGTTGCAGCTAATCCGTTGATGCACATCAACCAGTTGAAAAGAATAGGACTGTTTTTAGCATCATCCTGAGTGTGTCATGTACCTGCGCTGTAGAAGAGGTCCGTGTGGTCGTTGTCGTTGTCATAGAGATAAGGCTCACACTCGTCCACCTGCCGACTCTCCACCATTTCTAACCACTGGTTGTTGTGGAAACGAAACTTCTCCGACTGGATCTTCCTGCCCCACTCCTCATCGTACTCCTGTAGGCAAAGTACTCTGTCGTAAGTACTCTTGCCACAACACTAAACTCGATCATGATACTAAGGAATAGACTCAATACCGATTCTGATACCGTGATGATAATATTTTAGACAGTCAAATGCAATTTTCAATAAATAGTAGTACTTTCTTTTATATCACTCAAGATCATTCTAAAGCTGTTCAGGAAAGGTTCACTTCTGTCCTGTGAATGTGACTTTTTTAGTATCAATGCCTGCTCAAATGAGTATCTAGTTTCAATACTAGTTTTAGTATTGATTAGTATCTGATTTCCAATACTTGAAACTGTAAGTATTTATATTTATGTAGCGTGGCTGGGTGTAGCGTATCTGGGCGTAGGATATGTTGATATGTTGTACTCACAGCGATGATGTCCAGCGTGTTGTCACACACTTTCCTGATCTCAGCGTTCTTGTCGTGCATCAGGTCGATCAGGTAAGCAGGAGCCTCTGAGACTACAGTTAGGGAAGAATATCTGTGCACCATGGTTCATGTATTACAGTATTATCCTTTGTACCTTTAGGCATGTTTTAAAGAAGGGGTAGTGCACTTCTATGGGGCATTAATTACTAACATATAACATAACATATTTAAGTTCACCACATTACCTTTTAATGTTTTGAAATTGCTATATTTGCAGACAACAATGTATTAAAATGTGTAATAAGGTTTAGTTTTGTTTTTGATGCTCCCCCTTCAGACTGCTATAATATTACAATCAGTGTGCATTCTGCTAATGTAACTACTGCCCATTGCATCAGGTTTGTGAAGTTGTAGTGTACTGTTTTGAGGGAGCATGGGTAATGTACGTTTGTTAGGCTTGGACAGGATTGCACAGCTAACCATAAGGAGGGTTCAAATCGGGCCCATTTGAGAAATTGTTAGATTACTCAAACATGCATGGATGACATAAAACCACTTCAGACATGTTTTTGATGAGGGAACAGCATCATAACAAGGTAGAAAAGCTCTAAAAAGTCAATCGTGCATAATACCCCATCTTTAAGTCCAAGCGCAGCCAAAACTTCTTCTGGTTTGATGAGGAATAAAACTTTTCTATCTTATTTTCCCCATAAAAACAAACTATACAATTGAATTCAGTAGTCAAGGATACGTGTGTCTTTGATGATGACGTCTCGCGTGGCCTGGTGAAAAACCATCTGATAGAAGACGTACACAATCTGACAAACAAACTCATCGTCCTCCTGTTGGGCTGCACAAAGGAACAAAAAACATTTATATCAACCATTTCTAAACTATAAAACCACTGACCAGGTAACAGGCTCCCTTACCATTCAATAACTCTATTAGAGCTGGGATAATGCCCGATTTAGCCAACATGGCGGCACATGCGTCGTCCATGGAAACCGTTCCGATCATGATCACCACCTCTAGGATCAGATCATCTTCTGCAGAGCCTGAAACCATAAAGAAAACAAACTAAAAATCTTGATTACAGATTATCTGGAACTAATTTGTGTATTTTCCACCTTTTAAAATGCAAGTTTCAAAAAAGTACATAAACCCCTTTCCTTCTTTTGTCTAATACATGACTGACTAATGAATAATATAATGAGTGAGATTACACATGCAAAAAACATCTGGTATCCAAGTCTTTACAGAATACTGATTGTTACCGGGCTTGAGTCGGTCTTTGAGATAGGGCACCAGATTGTACTCTTTGAGCACCAGTTCCCAGTCCAGGTCGGGGATGGTGAGGTTGGCCAGAGTCCCCAGACACTCCACCACCCACTGCTCCTCCTCCTCCGCCCGGATCTCTGCTGCCAAGTCCCCTACGTAGTCCTAACACATAGACACAGAAGATTCATGTTACGCTATTACATTCCTGATATATATTGCCATTTGTGAAGTGAACAGGTCTTTCTTAATAATCAATAACCCTGCAATTTCTGTGCCTGTCCACATCAAACAAAATCAAAGTTTGGAATGAATGAAACGATTTATAATTAGATGCAGACAGCGCAGTGGTCCGATTTTGTCACAAAATGTTAATATATTGTTCATGTTTCAAATTGAGCAACAGATTCAGGATAAAACTTAGACAAAGTAATCTACAAGTAGAGACATGCTTTTTTTAAAATACGTACAGTATAATATACAAGTAAATAGATCGTACAATAAATAAGGCTTTGGTGGGGCCGTCGTGTTGTGAGATATTTCTGATCATCTTCATAAGGAGGCAGTCTTTCTTTTTCAGAGCTCTCTTCATCAACATTTTCAAGCCGTTGCCTGTAGACAAACAAAATTAATACTATGTCTGTACTCAAACATAGTAAGACAATTTCTGATAGAATACAATAAAGTGAGAGCAGACCTTCACACATGAGTTGCGCGTTCCTCTTGTTGGCTGCCAGGTTGATACAGATGGAGATGAGCTCGATTTCAAAGTCCTCCTCTCCGTGTTCGTAAAGCATCTGCATGAGCTACACACAGACACAAAATATTAAGGATTGAAAGAGATATTTTAAAATTCATAGTACTTTGAGAGCTGCTAAACTGGGTAGTACCTGGAGGACTGAAAAAGAGAGTGAGGGGAGAGGAGGGGCAAGGTTTGGATTAATAAAGAACAGTGTGATTGGTCGATAGGTATCCACACTTCAAACTCCGCCCCTGCAGTCAGGTGTTTGTAATAAGAAACATCTAGTTTTAATCAGGTCACTCTTGTGTGATGTCACCAACTACTTTGACAATCACAGAGGCCACTGACTGCAGCACAAAATTAGATGTAAGTGAAGGCGTTAGACCAGAAAAGCTGCAAATATAACTGGTTTGACATATACATCGATGAAAAAGACTATTTACCGGTCATAGTGGGGCCACAAAGTCTTATGTTTGAATTTGTATTTCCACAAAGCTGTTCCGTCGCTATTTGAGAGATAAGTAACAGCTACATAAAACATTTGAATCAGTTTCGTCCCATTTTATTTTTGTTTAATGGAGATAAATCTTTCTGCTTTCAATCTCTGCATTGGTGTCGGTTGATATCGGGCATCGGCAGATACTGTATGTAAAACTATAGTATCAGAACTGCAAAAGCTTTGTTCGGTGCATCCCTACTGGCCTTGTAAATGTACCTAGTATCATGTGACTCGGTGTACCTGAGGGATGCAGTCTGTGTACACAAACATTCCCTTGAAGCGGTCATCCATGCTGATATGGTACAGGATGCGCATGGCCACCTGCTTGTTGTTCTCGTCTCCTGCAAAACACAATTTCAAATCAAGTATCGTACTTATAATATAATTAATTAATCCACGTATTGTGGTCTTGGGAGCTGGTTAAACGTTTTATCAAATAGAAATTACAATGTGATAGAAGAGATAAGATCTTAAAAGTCTGTTTACATATTGATTCTTACCCAGAAGTGCTGTGAGTTTAGGCAGCAGCCCCACCTCCACCATTTTGGCTCGGAGCCCAGAGTCGAAGGACAGGTTGAGCAGCAGTCTGAGCGTGAGGTTCAGCAGATCCTCGTGTTCACTGGGGACCAGGCGTGACAGCTTCTCCACCGTGTCCAGCTCAGCCTGAAATACAGAATTTTCCATTGATGCATTGCAGCTAATGTCATCAGCATTCCCTGGGGGATGATGCTAACTGTAGGCACTGCTCTGCCTGAAGCTCTGTTACTCAATTAGCTTTAAATCTGAGCTTTGTTTTCACATAATCTCACCATAAAGACCTGACTTAGCTGGAGCTACAACAGATGAGCTGATTTGTGCTATTAAACAAGTCCCTCTCAAATAACATTACAGTTACATGCAAACTTTAATTAACATTAGCCAATATGTTTATTTTGCTCAAAAACACATTGAAAAACATGCATTACTAGATGGGTCCCCTCTCCATAGACTTGACTTGTAACTTTGCCAGGTGGAGGCATCTGCTCATCTCCATGTGGATTGGTTTAATGCAACAGAAAATGTATCCGCACTGCAGTTTTTATAATCTGTTGTCCCCGTCTCACCATGTCATTTTTGTTCTCCAGGAAGATGGAGAGTTTCTTGAGGAAAGACACCACCAGCACCAGCAGCTCCTCGTCATCCCGCTCCAGCACTTTGACCAGAAGACCGACGATGTTTTTATTCCTCATCTTCAGCTCTGTCCTTGTGTCCTCCGCCAGGTTCAGCAGCAGGTACAAAGACACTAAGGGAATTCAATATAGTATAAGAATACTGTATTTATTTGAAATACACTTTTACAGTAAGAACCAACCTCGTAGCAACTGCTCCTGTTTGGCCAACAGACTCTGGTATTTCCTTGTGGCTTTGTCTTGGTCTCTTCGAAGGGAACCGTTTTCTGGAGCTGACTCACGTAAAACAAAGCAGTTAAGGAGCATTTTGAGACATACAAATGAGACTATAACACCTGTCAATACCACTTTAGACATCTGTAATTAACCTTCTGCTCATACTGTACATTTTGTATTTGTATATCAAAGTCAATTTTTATTTACTTTACTTATTTACCAACTTACTCTGATTCTCATACTGAGATGCGATATTGACAGCAAGTTGTATGCCATTTTTATTCAATTTTTTAAGTATGTAAAGTACTATGTAATACATTAACGGTTTTCAAAAATGTATATTTTGAAAACACAACTACAGGTAAAAAAAACTCAACTGGATGCTCGATTTTTGATTGTGATTTGCAATGTGTTTTAACAGTAGGCTTCTGTTTGCTCATTGTAAACAACTCCAGGAGTGTTAATCTTTGTTTATCAGTTCATATTTCAGTCTTCTCTCAAATACAAGTAGAGGACTAAACTACAGGTACGACTAGATTTCTCTATAAATTAGATTTTGTCCTTTGCAAATTGTATTCTAGTTTCTAAATCATTGCAGCTGTTGGAATTTGATAATTGCACCAACTAAAATCAGTAAGTTATTTTCACTTTTGGATCATGTATAAGGCCAGCCATTATAAGGAGTCAGAGAAAATGGTACAAGACTCTATATTGTTCAGAGAAATATTAAATTAGCCCAAACTAAAATGTCTAAAAAGGATATAGGCTTTGTTCTTCTTGCGTAGCTCGTCTTTCCACACATCATGTCTCTTCAGTTCATGTTCAATGACACTCATACACAACGCACCCACCTTATAATGACTCACCACTCCATGGAACTGTGAGAAACTAGGAGGAAATCAAGAAAAGAGGTAGGTAGTATTTATTTGATTAACTTTTTAATTAAAATGTACTTTTCAGAATAGGTTTTGGATACCATACACCATACTTGAGTATTGATTTTTTTTAAATATGAATTTTAATATGAACCTGGAAAAGCAGAAGAAGATGTAGATAATGATTGTTGCCAGCTCCACACTTTGTTTCCAGTCTTCTCTCAAAACTCTGGCCAGAGCCCCCAGAGCTGCCTCTGTCCGAGTAAACATAATAAGAACAAATGTGTTAATATCTGAGGGAAAAAAAAGTCACACTGTATTGCTTTGTTATAGAGCTCAGTGATGTCAGACAACAAAGAATTTTCAATTAGCCTAATGTTAACCCAATAGAGATTTTAAGATGCTAAATACTAAACTTCATGTTCATTCAAATGTTTTCTCACACCATAGAGTGATGTATTTACCAGTTATCAACTAGTTCCACCACACTTTCTTTTACTTTAAACATTGTTTTCGCTAATATATTTTTATAAGAGTTTTGAACTACTGCCACAAACATGGCAGATTTCCATGGTAACAATAGTTTTTTTTTTTTAATTCCTTCTCCAACTCTATTAAGTGAAATTGTACCATTATGTAGCAGCTCCTCCAGGTTGTCAGGGTTACGGGCCAGCTGCAGGATGAGGGCAGAGCCTCGGATCTTCTCTGGGATGCCTTCATACAGCATTTCAACATACTCCTCAACTTTAGTTATACTGGCTTCTTCATTTAACTACAAAACAGGGATTTTTTTTGTTTACATAAATCAGATGCATCATTTGCAAGTGAATGGATGATAAAATATTACCTCCATCCCTTCAAATGGTGCCAATTCTCTGGGCTTTGCTATCCTTTTTTCTTTCTTTTCCCCTGCAGACACAAAAATGTAAAAATCACAATTAGCATCTTCCCAGAAACTATAGACAAAAGTTTTCTGCTGCTATACAACATCATCTAACAAATGATCATGGCCTATAGAATAAATGCAGTCTGTAAATTGAGGATAGTTCCAGACCTCGTCCTTCCACTGGGGAGGTCTTGCGGTTCTGCAGGTAGTACAGCAGCTGCTCCACCTGCGGCAGGCGGGAGGCTGGGATCAGTTTGCACTCCTCAACCACCTTTTTGGCAAGTGCCCCCACATCTGTGCTTGGGCTTAAGCTCTTCACACGAATACTACAGAAAGGCACAGACAAGCAGGAATACGTTTTTGTTCTTTAATTAAATGTATAAATTGTTTAAACTATTAAAACAATATTAAATACATAAAATAAAAAACCCCATGGTCATACAATCAATGCAAAACTATCTTGGCCCCCAAGCAAAAAGAAACTCATTTGAGTTGTTCTGGTATGGTAATTACACTATGTGAATAGAAGGAAAATCTATTATTATTATGAATGCCTACAGGTCAGAGGTGTAACGAGCAAAAAGTAAATAAATATCTTTAGCAGCAGTGGGCAAGCTAGAAAAGGAAAGACTCCTGTGTTGACTTATGTGTAAATAATTTAGTACTGTAGTCTACTCTTAATCATGTGTGTTATTGTACCTTTAGTCTATGGGCTGGGTTCAAATGGTACATGACACTCAAATTAAATATTAATTAACAATTTGATTAGTCAATATATTGCATCAGGTGAAATATATCATAACAGCATTTCACACTGCCAGAATTCAGGAAATGCAAGAATGACAAAGTTCTGCATTAGCACTGTAGAAAGTCTCACATTTTCTGTCCTTCCTTGCGCTCGCCGAGCATAGGCCCTCCGTCCTCTCCCAGGATGGATGCCTCCACCTCATAGTGCACCACAAGTGCCTTCTCTGTGGGGTGGACATCCAGACTACCAGCAGTCACTTTCCTGTAAACAAAGAAGACACTTGGTTCAGTGACACAAACATAAAAAATACAATGGCTGAATGTTTAAATTTATTTTTTATTTTTTTTTATCAGATTATGTCTATATTTTATATGAATATACCATCAAAATAATCATATCAATAATAAAGAAAAGAGGTTTATGTTTTATATGCAAATCTAACTACTAACTAAGGACATCTAAATGTAATAATGTCATATAGATTGACAAGGCAACACATGGCTGTTGTACAGTGGACTGAATATTTCATGTAATTTAACAAAATATGACACGCCCAGATGGCTAGCTATGTTTTTAAAGGTCTGCTGCTATGTGCTAGCTGCTAAGGGGCTAATCAGTAATTGTAGTAAAACAAACCTTAAATGACACGTTTAATAAAATATGTATAAGCAGATGAATGCACAGTCGGCTTTGTATTAGTACTTTTAGCAAGACATGTGACATAAATTTGCGTTAAATATCAAGGGACAAGTTAAACGCTAGCTAGCTGCCGGTTTTAACAGAGTAGCAAACCGTTGAGCTAATTTAGTAAGTTAGTCCGTTTTGAACAGTAGCGAATGTTTAGTTTTGGTGTTATTACGTGTTCATGAATGGTTCGGATGTAATTTCAAATATAAGAGACAGAAATGCTCATTGTTTATGTATCACCTGGCTCTCCTTTAAAAATGCATCATGAACTGTAGGCAATCCCCATGGAGCCATCTGATTCAGCATCGTATTAATAATATGCTATACAAACTGTTAAACCAACCATTGCAAGACATTTGGTATAGGCTAAATTACAAATGATGTCTAATATTTATAATGAATTACTATGATCTAACAGTGCAGTCATTTAGTCATGATCTGTAATAGATAGCACGCTAACAGGAAAAGCAGCTTTAAAAACACGCATTTATAATAGCGTAACATTACCGTTTGAGGTAGCGTGCGTCATCCTGCATCTTCCTGTCAGTGTCTTAGCAAGAATCTGTGCTGATTTGACCCGTTAACACCAAATAAATCCCCGAAATCACGACCAGAAGAAAAAAGAATCGTGTGTTTTCAACCAAGCCCCTGCAGAGATGGACTACAAACATGGCCGCCGCGTGTTCTGTTTTTTATTTCTTCTTCTGCTGCTGCTTCTGCTTCTTCTTCTTCTACTGCAGCGTGAATCTATGTGCGTCTCATTACTGACACTCAATGTAATTGGATCGCCAATCGTGGAAGTACAATGAAAATCACCAACCTAGAGTCAAAACACATCAAAAATATGACAAAATAAAGAAAAAAAACATGGACTCATTGAAGTATTTATTGTGCAGTATATATATATATATATATATATATATATATATATATATATATATATATATATATATATATATATATATATATATATATATATATATATATATATATATATATATATATATATATATATATATATATATATATATATATATATATATATATATATATATATATATATATATATATATATATATTTCTTTTATCACAGTTTACTTAAATATTAGATTATGTTTTATGGGCCAACTCTAAAATATATCGTTTTTAGACAAAGATGTAAGATCTAAAACTCCACAATCAAGCAATGATTATTACTGCACATAATTATAGCACAAAAGTTGTCTACAGGAATCTTCAGGATCTTTTCTTCAGGAATTATAAATTGGCTACTTTTCAACCAAATGCATTATTCTCGTGGTAACTGTAAATCTTCATGTTATTTGAGCCTTAATCTATTCGACTTGCTCTGCTTCCTGACTCTCCATGCAGGTCTTGAACTCCTTCTCTGGCAGCAGGCCGTACTCGTTGAGAAAGGCCTCCACGTCTGTAGCAAAGAACTCCTCCGGGAAGTGTTTAGTGACCGCCACAAAGTTCCCCAGCAGCTCCCCGGCCTTGTACACCAACAGGGCTGGAAGCACCTGAGACAGTTAAACTTTGATTAGGATCTGAAATTAAACTTGTGATGAATGAATGATAAATGATTAGTATTGTCATAATTCAAAAATTTTAAACTTGAAAAATTCACTCAATACTCGATACAATTACGATACCTCAATGAAGATTTAAAAAAAATGCTCCTTTTTTAGCAATAGAATGTAATTTTCATGTAATATTTTTTTATTGTAGCATGAGTCCTTATATTCATCCAGATAAAGCCCAAAATCACATCAATCCAGTTCAGGAAAGTTGAATGTAGAGATGGTTTCAGCGCTGTCATCTATGTTTTTACGTTCAAGATGTTTTGGCTCCATCCAGAAGCCATTTTACATTTTGAAATCATCTCTACATTGAACTACTCCTTGACGAATGAAGCATTACACCATCTCATGTTCAGGAAAGCTCAAATTTTGTCCTGTTCATGTAATTTTTTCACTGATACTTGCTCAAATGAGTGTTTAGTTTTGCTGTTAGTTTTAGTATGATTTACTGTGATTTTTGATACTTTCGACATTCCCTTTTATGAATAAATTTGGTCTATATAACTGTCGTAGAATCCCCACCGCAGTATATAGTAGCCTAAATGTCGACCGACCACTCTTTGCAATTCAATATTAAAGATCCTCTATGTAACATTTACAGAGGAAGGACCTGCTTGTGTCTAGGGAGATGTTACTCTGAATGTTTCACAGTATTAAACCTGTCTAATGGCATATTGTTGAACCTTACAAAGACATAACATCAATGGAGACAAGCAGGTCACCAAAAAAGTTACAGAGAGCAGCTATAAATTCTTAATTTGTATACAGTTTTTTAGTTAAATATATGAGTAAATATTGTCAATGCTTCTATAATCTTTTATAGGATACTTGAACAGGTAAACAAAATAAAATCATCCCTTGGTGAGCCCAGTTTTCTCCAAAATACTAAAAATGCACCACAGTATTTCTTTAAATTTGTGTGCATAAAAAATAAAATAAATAATATGAAACTTTGCTGCCCTTGAAATTTCTGTTGTGCAAATTTGACCCATCAGTCTCATTTTTATCTAAATTTATTAAGGAGTACACTGCAGCCAAATAATTAGCACAATGTGTTTGTTTTGCTATTTACTATTACAAAAGAGCAGCAATACTTAAGGTCATGGATAATACAGTGTAATATTAAGTTGCCCCTTAAAGGTCCTATATTACGCAAAATGGACTCTTGTGAGCTTTTAGCCATGTTAGAATATTACTACCTCCTCAAAAACATAACCAGAGTTGTATTTTGTAGCGTTCACATGTTTCCAGTATCTTTTATTATTCAGTCTGCAGCATCTCCAAAGCTCAAAATGCTCCGTTCCACCTTGTGATGTCATGAATCAGTAGTTTTTATGTTAACAGCTACATTTTACCTTTTGTTCAATAGAGATGGCAGTTCCCAGGCTGAAATTATGAGGAAGGTAAGAGGGACTGAAATGTTGTGTGAATAAAAGTGAACCAAGAGTGAGAGAGAGTGTGCGAGTTTTCTTAAGCTTTCTGAATCACGGGCTGAAATTATCCAAATGATTGTAGTGAAGTTGTGTGGAGTTTAAAAACACAGTGGAGCACTTCCTGTATTACCACATGACATCACAGAGAGAAGAACTCTAAAGCCTAAATATACAGGGTTTATGTGTTAAACATGTGAATAAAACATAACACAACTCCAGGTAAGTTTGTTATGAGGAAACAACATTATAACATAGATCAGAAAAATGTGTAATTTGGCCTTTTAAAACAGAGACTTTGTTCACTGACATCTGGGGAGAAGCGCTCAGCTGCTCCTGTTGCCACGGCATCAATGCGACAGAACTTCACACTGGGATATTCCACAGCCAGACAGTCCAGGCACGAGTTCATCTGCTCACACTCTGAAAGAAGAACAAAAACAAACCTGTGATGCTCTACAACTGAAAACATGACAAATTAAGTTATGTAAAATAATGTTTACAGTAAGGTTTATTTCAGTCCTAGCAGCATATCATCTGAAAACCAGCAATATTATCGTTTATCGTCTATATTTACTTCAAACCATGTTATCATGATGGGCCTAGAGAAGTTCTGTATTTAATTTCAGATCTGTATTATAATTTCAAAGTGTTTATAAGAAGGCCTTTGAAAACCAGATGTGGTACTAGTAAGATACCTTTCCTAGTAACTTTTTAAAGAAATTGTACTTATCAGAGCACTTTTCTAGCAGCGTACATTTATCATATTTTCACTGAAGTAACAGCACTCTTATTTGGCGACTCTTACTTGAGTATAATTTCTGGCCACTCCAACCACCTCTTTTAAAAACACAGACCTTTGATTCCCTGCTGGTAGATGTGCACCACAACTAGAGTGCGCTGGTGCTCCTCCTCGATGACCTCCAGGAACGCCTCCCCGCTCTCCAGCTCGTGCACCGACTCAAACTGGGGCCCGAAGCTCAGCCGCTCGTGCATCTCCTGCATGCACTGCTTTCTGTATTTCTTGAGAGTGTGCTCGTCCTCCTCCTGAAGCATCTCGTACTCCTGCACGCTCATCTGAAAATGGACATTGCAACATTCTATATGATATTTAATGCAGATGGGAGCAAGCTAAAATTTATATTCTAATTTAATGGTCAAAGAAATCATCAGGGGGAACAGATATTTCATGGCAAAGTACAATACAATCAATAAGGAAACTAATGTTGTGTTGACGTTTTATCATCCCTATAGTTTCAAATGGAGTTGGAGCAGGTCAGAAGAAATCTATGGTGGATTTTGCTGTTTAACTGTCAGTTTGCAGATTGGTTGACCTGGTTTATGGTTCATATAAAACAAAAACTGGCATAAAGTCCAGCATCTTCTCTGTCAGCATGCATAAGTGAAAGTGGAATCATTTTCATACAGTTGATTCAGAAGATGGTGCCATTATTCAACCACAAAGACGTGATTGTTGTCAGTCGAAAGGACTTTAAGGCATAAAATTATTATGCCAAGTTTGTGGAGCCAGTTCCTGAGAAATAATGATATGAATTTGGATATGTCTTTCAAAAACAGTACATCTCCCTCAGCATTTTAAACTGAATACAAATTTTGGCTACAGTTGGATTTCACAACACCATTCATTATTATATCTTACAGAATGCTATTTTCATTATGAGACTCTTTTTTGAAAAATATTAAATTGTACCTTATCACTTATTCAGTTTACAACGAGAATAAATGCTTGTAATTTTAACCCCTAAGTGTTTGTTTGCTGTATTGTGTGAGAGGACCTTTCTGTTGGCTCTGTCCTTGTCGTCTTCTCGAGGTGTGGACATCTGTCGCAGCAGTTCTTTCTTCTTCTGTGGGACAGTTTGGTCCACACTGTCCAACTTAAACCTCCTCCAGTCCGTAATGACTCCTTTTGGACCTGTGGGCACAGTTCCATAATATCGTCATAACCAGGAGCTCACTCATTTGATCAACCCTTTAAATCCAGGTCTATGGGGGATATGACTGTCAGGCCAAGTTACAGGAGCCTTTTCGAAAAATGTTACCGTAAGAATACATTATTATTTATGACACAGATTATAAAATATTTAAGAATAAGACATGTCTTGTGGCTAATTAGTCCCACCAAGCCTCCAAAAGTGATGATTACATTTGAAATTATTGTCACATAAAAAAAAAATGTTGTTAATTTGCCTGCTGTGTGCACGTGCTCCCAGCAGACAAAGCGCGAGCTACATGAAACTGTCCGATTTAACGATGAGAATGAGATAAATAAATACTAAAGGTATTTACATTTTACAACATTACTTTATATGTTTAGGGCTTTAAGGACGTTAAATCCTAAACTGAATCAGTTTCCTATTTCTTGTGACAGATTCTCTCCAAAGAGACCTTCCTGAAGAATTTTGAGCAGTCTAAAGCGTTTCTAGGTTTGCCCTCATAGGTTTACCTCTAGAATCAAGTGAAAACTCCTGCTCCACAGTCACAGTAGGGCTGTACTTCAGTGAGTCAGTCTATACTCTACATGTCTATACTTCAGTGGGTAGGTCTATACTCTACAGGTCTATACTTCAGTCAGATAGATTCCTTGCTGTTTATGTGGAGAATTATTAACAGGGGGAAAAAAATCTGTCAGTGATTGATCAAATATTAGTCAATTTAGTTAGTTACTAGTTAGGTATTATAAAACAAATAGGCTATAATCAGTGTAGAGAAAGCTTCCACTACAAAGATGGGAGGTAAATTTGGGAATTTTATCGAATAGATGCTGCGCTGAACGACAGCCCGAGATATCACACTGATCCTAGAGGTTGATGTGCGGCTCCTCTATGCTGTTCCCTCCTGCAAAGTCCAACGTAAAGTCTTCTTTGCTAAATGTGGCTCCTTTGATATTATCCAACAGATGCACATACATTTATCTGCATTGATCTGTTTTGTATATCAATATTTTCACAACATTAACAATTTCTCTGTTCATGACACAATATTGTGTAGGTTGTTGACCTTGACCTTTTATTTTTCTGTTAAATAAGGTAATATAAAATAAAAACTAAATTTGACACCCAAACCAACAACTATATTTAAGCAAAACAACTGAATCTGGCTCATACTTCTGCATTTACAGAGAACTGAAGGAGGATTAATAAACTGTATTCAGGGAGGTGAGTATGATTACTGTTACTTTTTACTGTAAAAACGGTTGTATTTACGACAACTTCATAGTTATGTATGTGCATTTCAGTAACCACTGTGCCTGGCTGTGTTTGATGTCGTCCCTGTGCTCAATGTTAAGCCTACAGGACCCATGCTTTTTATGGTTGGCCTTGTGTGTGCTCCCTACTGAAGTAATCCTCAATTTCTCTTACATGCTTTTCCTTCAAAACACACACTAAAGTGACCTGTGTCACTGGAAATGTTAAGATTAATGTTATGACTTGCTTCTTGTTGATGAAAAACATGATGTTAATGTTAAAGCAATATGAGCTTCAGAACAATCTTATATTAAACAGGTAGAATGGAGATGTATCCATGGATTTGCCTAATATGAACTGAGGGGTAAGGCACTGGAAATAGTTTCCACTAGAAACTGTCAGGATTATTACATTTGACCTGATTATACCTACAACAAATAACAAAATGCCATATTAAGTATATAATTATATACTGAAATTGGTGTTGCTATTTACTTAGTTTCGAAGTATAACTGTTATGCCAACTAATATAGTTTGCTATTTTGTACTGCAGTCTACTTACCAGTATAGTTTGAAGGTAACTCCTGCTCCTCTTGGGCCGGGACAGACATCTTTTACTTGATATAGAAATGTTCAAAACAAAAAGCTTCGTCAGGTACTGCACTTGCTGATTATATGTGACCCACACTGCTGCTGTCAAGACCACTTAGTATAAACCACTCTATTATTATGATCAGATTATGTCCAGATTACTGCTCTATAGCCTGACGTACACAGCACTCTAAACCCAGTTATAATGACATACCATTTTTTATGCCAAGACACTGTCAAACATTATAGATTCACAAGTGAAATAAAGAGGACACAGCACTAAAAAAAATACAGAATAAATCCTATAATTATTTAAAAATGTGAAAAGTTACAGTGAAAGTTAAAGTGATAGATGATTACACCATAGTCAGAGTCAGACTTTTTCTTTCATTCCCACTATATTCCTAACATTCCTTTAACATATGAACAGTTTTATGAAATTCCTAAAATGGACATTAGTAACAGCAGAGATGAAGATTTTTTTTTTTTTTCTGTAGCAATCAGGTTCTTGATAACTGTGGAGCAGCATGTAAAATATTTTGTATTATGTGTGAAAAATAAACACAAGAATTTTGTCATAGTATATCAAAACTTTATTGTATGACAATTTTATGCAGAACATCAAATACATCAAACAGATGTACAAATCTCAACATTGTCTAGTTCTCTGTCAAATCCAATGCCTAAATACAAAGGCTGAGTGAATGTGGTGTGGACGTCATGGATCAGGCCAGGGGCTCATTCAGTTTGTTAAAGGCCAAAATACCAGCATCATGATCCAAGAACAGTCCATGTCTTTCAACACGACCTTTTGTCTTCTTCACTTCCTTGGATTTCTTATTGTACTGAATATAGTTTGTACCATGATAGTGACATTTAAGTACCCAAGATACTCCCTGGTTTCCAAATCCACTTTCATAAAGATCATTTCTGTTTATGTCCTTGTAGGTTACTCCAACTTTAAGGTTTATCAAACATTTTAGTTGGGATGGTGTTCTCAGGCTTGCAATCTTCACCTTTTCCTCCAAATGTAACAATGCCCAAACATCACTCACACAGTCTGAGGTTTTGGAGTGAAATGTCCCTGAATGTGTACTTTTGGGCTTTACACTGGGCGTGTACAAATAGTCATTCACCCAACACTGGGTAAATAACTATTTAAAACAATAGCTGGCTCTATTAAAATTTGATGATTAAGGCCAGATCCAACTCACACAACTATGACAACAAAAAATAATCACGTCTGTATGTTTTAATTAAATAAAGTCAACAGAACAATGAGAGAGGAAATATAAGTTTTCTGTTACTTTTATTGATGTTTAAAAACTTTAAACAATATAACATCATACTCCAACATTGGTTTGACTAGTTACATTGATGTCTGATGTCTTTGTATTGAAAACTATACAAAAGTGTTAATTTGAACATTTAACACCTTAATTGTGATTTTTCTCATAGGTAAATGTAGATTTCATGTTACACGGGACGCTTAATTTTAGCAGTGCTGTAGACAGTATCCAGTCGTACCCCGGCAACCAGAGGCTGTGTGACGGTAGTCTTGACTGTGTAGAAGACATTTTTTCATTACTTTCTTCAAAGCCTGATGATTGTATTTGGTAGCATTGCCTTTATGACTTGGGTCAAATATTTTGGCTCATTCCTCCTGATAGAACTGATGTAACTGAGGCAAGTTTTTAAGCTGTCTTGCTCACACATGCTTTGTCAGGTCTGTCCATATATTTTCAATAGGACTGAGATCCGGGCTTTATGACAGCCAATCCAAAACACTTCATCGATGCTCAGATAATCTCAATCTCTTGTTATTTCAACAGAAAATGTACAACACATCTTTCGTTTTGGTCAGTATTTATTGTATAAATAAAAACATACTATACAGGAGTAAATACTTGTGTGTCTGAAGAGAATGTACAAAGCTTTAGTTGTCATAAAATGTGTGGTCCTCATTGACCTTGACTAAAGCAGAGAACTATCTAATAATATTTTATTAAAGATTATATGAAAGCAGAACGTAACAACGTACTAAGTACTGTACTTGAATAAAAAGTTTTAGCCATCTACTAACTTTTATAGGGGATTATTTTTATTTTGACTTGACTATATTTGAGAGAAGCTATCTGTATTTTCATTTATTTTGTATTAATGAATTATTAATGTGAATAAAACTGAGAAACAGGGCAGTGTAAGAGGGCAATGAGATCAAAAACAGATTAATAAATAATTAAATCCACATAAAGCTGTTGAGTATTTCCATTTGACATTTTAGTCAATGTTCAGTAAAACATTCATGAAAAAAACAAGCTAAAATGCAGTAGAATTAAAACAAAACATGAAAATCTGAAAATCTTAAAGTCTCTTAAAGTAATGTAGCAGTACTGTCAATATCTTCAAGAGTAACCCCAGCTACCAGAGGCTCAAGAAAGCTGGTCTCGACTTTGTGGATGAAGTAGATTGAATCATCTGAAAAAATTCTGTAAAAGGACAAAGTACCCGCTCTGTGATCCACAAAAACTCCAATCCTTATCTCAGTGAAGTCACAATGGGATTCTTCAAATGGCAAATTGCTGCCATATCTGTTATGCCAAAGCACATACTTATCCTTATAACACTCAAGGGCCCAAGATTGGTCACAAAGTCCAAATCGACACATTTCCCTCACAGCGCTTTTGGAACACACAGCAACTGCAAAGCCCTCATCAAATTTTCCAACCACCTGCCAAAAACAGCGACTTGTAATCTTTTGTTTACTCACAACCTGAGATGAGGTTTTGAATCTTAATGGGTGATATGAATACTTCTGACTTTGTGACAGGCGTTTGACAACAGTGTTATCAGCAGACAGTTGCAGTTTGTGGTTCAAGGTGTTTGGATCAAATGTTAACCTACGTGAGAATTGTTGTAACTCTCCAAGAGTTTGAAAGTTTGATCCATCTTTGTGTTGAGGTGAAAACGTGTCAGCAGGTTGATAAGGTTGTGAGTTAGAGGCTGATGGTGTCTGTTTGATGATAGTACGAGTGGGAGCTGGTCTGTCCACTGATGTATTCTGTTGTGAGGGTACATTATCCTGAGCTCCAGCAGGACCATTATCTCTTTTAGGATTATTCACTTTAAGGTTGTGAGCCACAGTGGGTGGTTTTAACTGACAGGGTTCTTGTAGTTTGCTTCTCAGCTCTGATAGAGCAGATGTTACCATGTCCTGAAAAGGTGGAGGGGTCCTGCAGGTGTAGGATGACTCTGAAGTCTCACAGACTTTTGAAATCGAAGCAAACTTGTGTAAAAACTGGAGGGGGTCTTCAATGTGTGAGAGTGAGGCCAGTTCAGACTGCGTCCTCTTCAGCTCAGTGATTTCCTGTTGCAGTTTGTCCTGAAGCTCTTTGACTCTGTGCTCCTTAGCTTCCTGTTGGGATCTGATCTGCATCTTCATGTCATTTATTCTTTTTTCAAGTAGAGTTATCAACTCTTTGAGGCCTCGGTCACTGTAATCCACAGCTGCATTGGCAGAACGTAGAACATTCTTTACCTCATGTTGAAGACTGGACACATTTTTCTCTTTGTTGTCAATTCTCTGGAGTATTTTCTTTCTGAAGGCCTCTAGCTCTCTCTGCTTCTCAGTCCTCTCTGCTGCAGCTGTCACTATGTCGTGGCCTTCGTGTACATCCACACAGCAGTGGTAACAGATACACAGCTGGTCAGTGCGACAGAACATCTTCATTACCTCATCGTGTATAGAGCAGATGTTGTCTTGGAGATCAGTGGGCTCCACCAGTCTGTGCTTCTTTAACGCAGCGACGTCATAATGAGGCTGAAGATGTTCTTTACAGTAAGACACCAGACACTGAAGGCAGGATTTTACAGCTTTCACTTTCCTCACAGAGCACAAATCACAGGACACATCTCCATGTGCAGCAGAGCAGTGTGCCACTGGAGCAGCTGGAGGTCCACTTTTCTTAAGTCCCTCCATTAAAAGAGCCAACATGGTGTTTTTCACCAGGACGGGTCTCTGAGTGAAGTTCTGTCTGCACTGAGGGCAGCTGTAGCTCTGCTTACCCACCTCTCCATTCCAGTGAGTGTTAACACAGCTCATGCAGTAGCTGTGTCCACAGGGAATAGTGACTGGATCCTTCAGTAAATCCAGGCAGATGCAACAGCTGAAGAGCTCTTGGTCTATTCCGAGTCCATTTGTGTCCATTTTGTTGGATAGACTGTAGAGGATGTGAGTTCACCTCTCGTTTTCCCTGGTATTGTGTTGTCGGTGCTGCCGCGCCCTCTTTTTCTATTCGGTTCAGCCGTCACAGCCAATCACAGACGAGAAACACCAGGAAGTATTTGTGAAGAGGCCCCGCCCCCATGCCCGAGGGGAGGGCTGTTTACGTTTGAATCCATTGGCTCGGCCTCCAGGTTTAAAGGGACACTTTCTAAAACAATGTGTTTGGTACCAAGACATAACTTTGTAACTGAATTCATTGATTTGTTTTTGATCCTTGGCACATCTCTAATATGAAAGTTTACACTTTTTCTTCTAATATATTGTTTATTTCATCTCAGTTGGTAATAACTAGCCTAGCATGAACAGGACATGTTAAATGAACACATTTATTGTTTACATTAATCTTTATTTTACATCACAGAAAACCAAGTGCAGATTATAGTGTTCTGAACATTTTTACTCAAGCACAGTACAGTTAGTGCTGCTGAGTTCAAACTTGTAAAAGTAAAGAGCACTTGATTAATTAAGTTTAAAGATAGATTAAGTCATTTTTAAAGCAGATATTCTCTGAGTTCTAATCCATCAGAGACATTTACATGGTTATAATTATACTCATTTAGAAGTACAAGTACATGTTTAAAAATGTTTTCAAACATAAAAATATGAAATACCCTAAACTTCTACACAATTAAAGTAACTTGAGTTATTTTCACCCCTGACCAAGAGGGACCCCCCTGACCCCTGACAAAGAAATTCATTCTTTTGATATTTAGGTGAATTCGATCACTATTTTATTTCTGTCCAACCATTTGAGTTCTTCCAGTCATGCTGTTGTTTTGGTGAATATTAACCAAAAAGAGAATGTTTTTATGGAAACTATAAGAATTTCAGAGATTTCACATGATCTTTTTAACATGATGAGTGCTCATTAACACGTGATAAAAAGCTCATGACTTGAACATACAGGCGTGGCTGGTAAGGACATGATTAGAATAACAATTCCCTGTCAGCATCTCTTTGATGAAACTGCCAAATTACAATCTCTCCAACCAAATGATAAAGTGGATCAAGTCAAACCTTAGTGCCAGACAAGTGTGTGAATGTTATAAACATCCTGTCTCCAAGTAAAGAGTGCATGGACAGCTACAAGGCTCCATTTTGGCCTTAAAGATGTCCCTGCAGTCTGCAGTACTCTGCACTGCCACTGTCATGTACACCGTGCTAACAAAGGAATTGACAATCCAAATGTAAAGGCTGTATCAAAATATTATAAAATAATATAGTATTGAATAATATATATATATATATATATATATATATATATATATATATATATATATATATATATATATATATATATATATATATATATATATATATATATATATATATATATATATATATATATATATATATATATATATATATATATATATATATATATATATATATATATATATATATATATATATATATATATATATATATATGACAGAGCTCTAAAACAGTTCTGAGGCCTCCCGACTCAGCATATAAATATGCCCTCAAAATTCATGATACCACTGTGCCATTAAACCAAAAATGAATTCCTGAATTTTGAAAATCTAATATATTTACTAACGTGTGTTTACTTTTTAAAGTCATTCACTGTGTAACAGCCTCTCCTCTGAGAAAATATGTTCGTTACAGCAGGAAGTATTTGCATCTCAGGACTAGGTGCTGGGGGTTGGCCCGTCCAAATACTAATGGTTAAACAAAGAACAGTATCCCCATGAAATACAAAGCAAATATGCAGTAATAGATAGATCACACAAATGTAAGCAGGTTTATTCTTGGTTAATGTTGAAACCAGAAGTTTACATACACTATATAAACGGACGCATATGCATTTTTTTTCCTCACTGTCTAACATGAAATCAGACTAAACTTTTCCTGTTTTAGGTCAATTAGTATTATCAATATTATTTCTATTTACAAAATGTCAGAATAATGAGAGAAGGATTTTTTTTGACTGAAGTTTGCATATATTTCATTTGTAAATGTTTTTCAATATATTTTAGCTCATTCCTCCTGACAAAACTGATGGAACTGAGACAGATTTTTAAGGTGTCTTGCTCGCACATGATTTGTCAGGTCTGTCCATATATTTTCAACAGTATTGAGAGCCTGATTTACAGATGACCTGATGGTACAAGTCCAATAAGAAAGGAGACTGAGGACGACATTAAAGTTACAATGCACTGTCTGAGCACTACTCTCATCATATTGTAAACAAAGAACATGACATAGAGAAAAATACCTCCTTACATACACAGTGACCTTTTGTCACTTGAAGTATTAACGTCTTATTATTGATACAAAGAATGCCCCAAATATCATATCAAACATAATATAACATCAAAATGTAGTGTCACTGTTATTGTAAATATTATTCAGAGTGTTGTGTTTTTTTAATTCACATTGTCTATCGATTACCATTCCTTGTATGTGAGCAGCTTTATGAACTCAAACCTTCTGAATACTTCTGATTAGTTAATGTGAAATAAAGGCCATATAATGTCTATTTTTAGGAAAGAGTGAGTAGATGTTTTGCTTCTAAGATTCTCACAATTATTATGTTTACTTCTTATTTACACACTGCAATTTACACTAGTTTGAAATATTTTCTTTGTCATGTTGATGCATTTACAGCTTTGTCTGAGTTATAAAACCTTTTCTCTCAGCACATGGCATGGTTTGGTTTCTGTCTATATTCTAGATGACACTTATTCAATTACTAAAATAGTTGACCATTTTTCAATAACTGATGTGTTGCTGTTTATCCATTAACTTGATTCAGCCCTAAAGTTGGGTGTGTCAATTCTGTTTATACAAGTTCAAATTCTACATTGCACATTTAAACCCCCTCGGCTTCTACCACAGTCTCCGATGCCATAGACTATCCTTTTGGTATTTTGTATTTAGTGGGTGATTTGACCTGTTACTGTCTTTTGTCATTACAAACAATAATGGAATAGAAATTGTGACCAGGCTATTCCATTTGAAAATCACAAAACTGAAAATTTGTGTGAAAATAATGTGCAAACCGTTGCAGATGGAGACTTTCACTATCTCACAGTGGAAATAAAAGTGTTTGACTGAGTTATATCACATGCACTGGGTGAATGGCTATTTAAACCAATGGCTGGCTGGTCACAATATATTATCTGTCTAATAGTCTCCCAGTCACTCTGAGAGAATGTCCAATGTACAGTACTTTTAAACCTCAAATGAAAAACTGGTCAAACCAAACATTTCCTCATCTATAGTGGCAATGTGATTTTAACTTTTCTCTAGAGACATATTTGCATGTATGGGCAAAATATGAAGGGGGTCGGTATCAAATGTAATTGTCTGAAATGAGTGGCCAAACTGACTGAAATATGGAAATGAGCCTTTAGCTATAGCCTGTGTGTGTTTACATTCACACTGTATCATGTGTGTTTCATAAGCATGCATTGTCCCAGTCTAACAAATAAATGAATATTGAAATTTGAGGAGTTGTCATTATGGCCAGATCCAACTCACACAACATACATCTATGACAACAAAGAATGATCACGTCTGTATGTTTTAGTATAAATAAAGTCAACAGAACAATGAGAGAGGAAATGTAAGTTTTCTGTCACTTTTATTGGTGTTTAAAAACTTGACACAATATTACATCTTACTCTAACATTGGTTTGACTATTTACATTGATGTCTAAATAATTAGCATTGATTGAAAACTATACAAAAGTGTTTATTTGAACTTATCATTTAACACCTTAGTTTTGTTTATTCATAAAGGTAGACATGATCTAGATAAATGTAGATTTAATGTAGAATCATCTCTTGACGATCCTGATGATTAAGGGATTACACAGATTATAAAGGACCAGATTACACATTGATAGACTATACCAGTATAGTTTTATATTTAACAATTTCGTTTCAGGTTCACAGTAATTACTCTACTAGATGTTGCCCAGCTGCAAAATATATGGTATGATTTAATAAAAAACAGAACACATTTTCACTGTAGACCTGAACATTCAGCACTGTCATTTTCATATCTGCATTTAAAAAGGTAATAGAATTTGATTTATTTACTGTCAATATTTATAATCCTAGTTTCTTGATATTTGCCTGTAGTAAATCCTTCAATTCTAGCTCTGAACAACAGGGCATCATACAGTGGCAATACAACATGTCGTGGAAATAAGACTCCTTTTGCAGGCTCTGGTGAATGTTGAAGCATAGATAAGCGTTTATTTCTTGCAAGAAATAGGTCCGACAGCATCTCCCCCTTATGTCAGACCCCGAATGCTGGAAAGCACCCAGTTTATATAGGTTGAGATGACCAGAGGACATACATTTCAAAGTAAGCATGTGACACTTCCATTGAGGGGTGGTCAGACCGACTCCTGGAGACATTCAGGAGCCGGTTCTCCTCAGGAGGTAACATTTGGAGTAGAGACAATACAAGGTGTGAAGTAGCATGTGGAGTAGAAACAATACTAGATGTGGAACACTTCAGGGGAGAGAGTGTGGTACTTCTGCTGAGGTGTGATCAGACTGGCTCCTGGACATATTCATGAGCTGGGTCCCCTCAGGGGGTCAATAGGGAGGGATTGAAGGCCGACTGTATGGTCTGGTTGCATCTACTTTCACTTGCATTACAACACATCTTAACAAGTCTAGCCACCAAGAGGGAACAAAAGGGTTGACATGAAAGGTTTTTCTAACACTGTCTTTGACGACCAAACCAAATTAGTTTTAGTTACGAGACCATGTGATTTCTAAAAGGTAAAATAATGACACAATATTTAAATTTCCATTACACAACACAAGACAAGGCAATATTTGTGGTATTTTGGTAATGAAGACTTAGTTTTAAATCAAGATTGTGGCATGAGTTCAGTGCTGAAATGTGTGAAATAACCCTGCTAGTATAATGTGATTTATAAAAAGACATTTAAGGCTTTTGGAGAGCATTTGGTTAAGTCACACAAACATAATGCATGAAGGCAAATAAACATGTAGATTTAAGTGTTTTCAGTGTTTATTTTTAAGATGCTAAGAAGAATGCTTGGGGCACATTATATCTAATTATTAAATATCCATATCCTTTAAAAAACATGTATCTGAATTATGCAACAGTTTAAAATCAAAATAATTGTATTACAGAGACATCCCATGTATCCCATTAAACTACAGAAAAGACATTGTTCAAGCAACCTTTCTTTCTGTACTGGATTATGGAGATATGGAGACTTTGGTGCCAGAAATGCACTTTAATGATGTGATAACAAATATTTATAATCACACCTGCTCCTATTTTATTGTTTTAAATGGACCAATGTACTTACTTATTTAGTTTGTTTTTTGTTTGTATTTTTTCAGTATTTTAACAGTGCTTAGCAACGCAGTTAATCAAACCTGTTGCTAATGAGGAGATAAGGTCAGATCCAACTCACAATGACATCTATGACAACAAAGAATAATCACATCTTTATGTTTTAGTCTAAATGAAGTCAACAGAACAATGAGGGAGGAAATTGAAGTTTTCTGTGACTTTTATTGATTTTTACAAACTTTACACAATATTACATCTTACTCTTGGTTTAACTAGTTACATTGATGTCTAAATAGTTAGCTTTGTATTGAAAACTATATAAAAGTGTTTGGGTTATTTGAACTTATCATTTAAGACGTTAATTGTGATTTTCCACAAAGGTAGAAATGACGTAGATGAGTGTAGATTTCATGGAGAATCATCTCTTTTATCACATAATTTCAGCAGTGCTAAAGATGCTATCAAGACGTACCCCGACAACCAGAGGCTGTGTGAAGGTAGTCTTGACTGTGTAGATGGCATCTGTTAGACCGCTTTGATAAAAAGACAAAATTCCAGCTCTGTAATCCACAAAGACATACACATAAGATCTCAGTGGTATCTCAATCTCAACTCCTTTTCCATTGTGCCAAAACACACAGCGTCTCTGGTGATGGAAACACTCTAGTGCCCAAGACTTGTTGTTCATTCCAAAGGAACAATCGTTGGAGGATCCATCTCTTCTTATGTCTTTGTAAGCAACTGCAACTGTAATGACATTATCATGAACCGTATACAGGTGACAGGAAGCGCAACCACTCAAAGTCTCTTTGCTCACAACTTGAGGGAGATCTGTGAATCGTGCTGGGTGATGTTGGTGGTTCTGTTTGTAGGGCATGCGTTTAACACTAAGGTTTTCTTTTGACAGCAGCAGTTTATCGTTAGCGCTCCGTGGATCCCATGTTATTTTACGTGCATATTTAGTTATTAAACTGTAATTTGGCACAAATGTGAAGTCATAGTAAGGTTGCGACATGGAACCTGTCATCTTCATTTTTGGACCGGGGAGAACTGGTCTGTCCACTGATGTGTTCTGTTGTAATGGTACATTCACCTGAGCTCCAACAGGACCATTATCGCTTTTAGGATTATTCACTTTAAGGTTGTGAGCCACAGTGGGTGGTTTTAACTGACAGGGTTCTTGTAGTTTGTTTCTCAGCTCTGATAGAGCAGATGTTACCATGTCCTGAAAAGGTGGAGGGGTCCTGCAGGTGTAGGGTGACTCTGAAGTTTCACAGACTTTTGAAATCGAAGCAAACTTGTGTAAAAACTGGAGGTGGTCTTCAATGTGTGAGAGTGAGGCCAGTTCAGACTGTGTCTTTTTCAGCTCAGTGATTTCCTGTTGCAGTTTGTCCTGAAGCTCTTTGACTCTGTGCTCCTTAGCTTCCTGTTGGGATCTGATCTGCATCTTCATGTCATTTATTCTTTTTTCAAGTAGACTTATCAACTCTTTAAGGCCTCGGTCACTGTAATCCACAGCTGCATTTGCAGAACGTAGAACATTCTTTACCTCATGTTGAAGACTGGACACATTTTTCTCCTTGTTGTCAATTCTCTGGAGTATTTTCTCTCTGAAGGCCTCCAGCTCTCTCTGCTTCTCAGTCCTCTCTGCTGCAGCTGTCACTATGTCGTGGCCTTTGTGTCCATCCACAGAGCAGAGGTAACAGATACACAGCTGGTCAGTGCGACAGAACATCTTCATTACCTCATCGTGTATAGAGCAGATGTTGTCTTGGAGATTCTCAGTGGGCTCCACCAGTCTGTGCTTCTTTAACGCAGCGACGTCATAATGAGGCTGAAGATGTTCTTTACAGTAAGACACCAGACACTGAAGACAGGATTTTACAGCTTTCACTTTCCTCACAGAGCACAAATCACAGGACACATCTCCATGTGCAGCAGAGCAGTGTGCCACTGGAGCAGCTGGAGGTCCACTTTTCTTAAGTCCCTCCATTAAAAGAGCCAGCATGGTGTTTTTCACCAGGACGGGTCTCTGAGTGAAGTTCTGTCTGCACTGAGGGCAGCTGTAGCTCTGCTTACCCACCTCTCCATTCCAGTGAGTGTTAACACAGCTCATGCAGTAGCTGTGTCCACAGGGAATAGTGACTGGATCCTTCAGTAAATCCAGGCAGATGCAACAGCTGAAGAGCTCTTGGTCTATTCCGAGTCCATTTGTGTCCATTTTGTTGGATAGACTGTAGAGGATGTGAGTTCACCTCTCGTCTTCCCTGGTATTGTGTTGTCGGTGCTGCCGCGTCCTCTTTTTCTATTCGGTTCAGCCGTCACAGCCAATCACAGACGAGAAACACCAGGAAGTATTTGTGAAGAGGCCCCGCCCCCATGCCCGAGGGGAGGGCTGTTTACGTTTGAATCTCTTCTCTGTAGTTGCATTTAAAGGGAAAGTGTCACTATTACAAGATAGACACTCATGTTTTTTTTTTTTTGTTTGTTTTTTTTTTGTTTTTTTTTTTTGTTTTTTTTTTTACCAAGATTTGACTTTTTATCTACATTCTTGTATTTATCTGAGAAGAAAGCACAAGTTTCTGATGGGTTTCTGAAGAGTCTTTTCCTCTTTCACAACATAGAGCAAGTATAAGACTGGGCAACAGGATTAACAAAACCATTTTGGATTCTAATGCTTTTATGTTTTTAAAGGCCATCATGTTAATATATACCATTTCATATATCAATTCCACTGAGTGATCCTGAATTCTTGTTTAAGTATTTAATTCCCATTAATTCCCAATTAAAAGGAACCCTGAGACTGATTTTTTGTACATTTTATTATGGTTACAAAACAATTTTGTGCCAGCAAACCATGCTGTCTTTGTTATACCAGCCTCTTGTATTAACCGAATGATATACAAAGATGGACTTTTCCCATGTCAGTTAATAAAATGTATGCAATAATAATCCCAAGCATGGCCTGCTAAACAATGAAACAGCTTCTCTCATGTATCTGTAATGAAATTAGGATGAAAATAAATTAGAAGTTGTGGAAAACTGACCATAAACTGACGGGCACAAAGAACATGTTCAGAGGGTTGTGATTTTTAGCAAGTGAATCCACATAACCAGTGTCCAGGCAGACTAATTTATTGAACCCAGTATGAGAAAAACAAAGTCAGACTAACTTTGAAAAGGTGCAGCAACAAAATTGTTTGAGTTACAAACATGGCTTACATGAAGTGAAAGAGATTTTTTTGCTTAGCATTTGAATTCCTCATTTCATCTACGTAATTACTGTGATTGTGACGTTACCTTAAGGCTGCAAAAATCTGTACAGGTCTCTGTTCTATTTTTCATCATTCACTGCAGATACTTCATGTTAGTTTAGCAGCTTGTTTTGACTGTGGCTATGAGTGCAGTATAGATCTGTAAAATGACTTGCTTGGCACAAAATTTGCATTGTTGGGTTCATGAAGCTATAAGCTGTATTCCTATATATGGAATTGAAAAAAGAAAGAAAGAAAAAAAAACAATATAGTTTCTGAGCAATATAACACATTCCTAAAATTCCATGGTTGATTTTAAACAATTTTCAGGAAAAAGTGGAGCCAAGACTTTGGAATTACTTATTTAAAGGACCATATCATTGTGCACCATTTTCTGATCATGTTGTTTCTTCATCAAAAACATACATACGTTTTGTTTCATTAACAGATGTTTAACCCACAAACCCTACAGATATATTCTCCTCTCAAACAGAAAACACACACCAGCAGCATTTTTTATTTATTGAGATTCCAACCTTGGGCAGTATTTTACCTCTACTATAGTCAAAATGTTTGGCTTTGGTGAAACTAGAATCAAATGATGGCCATCACATGACCATTTCTCTGGTTTCACAGAATCTTGTAAACGTCCCAAGTGGTCGTTAACACGTGAGAACAGGCCCATCAACACGCTAATGCTACAGTGGTGTCAGTGGCATCATTACAATAACAATTCCCCTCAAAGGAGCAACAAGTGTTTGTGTGTGCCTGCTAGAGACTGGAGGTAGACTAACCAGAAATTGCACTTGAATAAGAGTGATGTTACTTCAAAGTAATATTACTCAAGTAGAAGTACAAAGAAATTACTCACTTTAAGAGTAAAATAAAGTATTGAGGAAAAGTCATACTCAAAAATGAGTAACTGTTGGGATATCTGATTTATATTTGGAATTTAATGTCATTTGAAGGACAAAACATAAAATAAACAATAAACAATCAGGTATTTTCAAAGAATAGCCAGAAAAAAAAATCATATCTGAAGGACCAATGAAAGAAACATAAATGTTCCGATCATTTCATATTATCAACATAAATCTTTTGTCAGTTGTAGACTTACTCACAGTGTGAAGAGTAACTTTTACTCGAGGAAGAGTACTGTTACTTCAGTATAAGAAATTACTCAAGTATACTCCAAATTGTGTTAATATACTGTAAGAAAAGTACATTTTCTTTAAAAAGTAAATGTAATGGAGTAGTGTCCATCTCTGCTGGAGATTTACAAAACTGCAGTTGTCCTAAAATGTGTGCTCATACTTTCATTTAGGAAAGACTTATCCTTTATTTCTTATTCTCACTCAAACAAGATCTCCTGAGATATCTGAGTGAAATTAATGAAATGGATTAGTTTACTTTAAAAACAAAATAAAAAAAAGATTCAGCCTAGTGATTCCCAACCTATTTGTCTTCAGCAGATTAGATTTGTCTCACACTTTTGAGTGCCCCTAAATCTTTTTACTAGTAGTGACAATTATTTCTATTATATGTTTCTGCTGTGTCATTATTTATGTCAGAATCATCCCAGGAAAACATTGATCACAATGAAAATGTTTTATTCAGTTTATTAAAATCCACCTTAATTTTAAAATCAGCTGTCATTCCAAAAAAGCAGTGAAATACTGAAATGCAACAGTAATAATATGAAAAGACATGGCTGGCTAGATAATACATATTATACAGTGTATTGAATAGATATACATTTATGTCCATATATGTCCAGGGCAGGCCTACTAACATTATATCTGAATATTTATATTTACCTTTTATTTTCCATTAAAAATCAAGTTATATTTTGTGGTGCATTTTCTGTTCTGCTCTATCATTGAACATGATGCTATCATGTAAGCTGAAAAATACAATGTGACTGTAAAAGACCCCACCCCATCCACTCATGTGAGCTGAGCTTTACTTAAATGTTTTCTTCTCCTTCTCTCTGATTGGCTATTGCTCTGAGGGTGGGTGCAGCGAGTGGATAAATGCAAACCAGTATCAACACAAAACCCATCACAGTCACAGAAAGAATGGCAGAGAGAGAACTACAACTGGACCATGAGACATTCAGCTGTTGCATCTGCCTGGATTTACTGAAGGATCCAGTCACTATTCCCTGTGGACACAGCTACTGCATGAGCTGTGTTAACACTCACTGGAATGGAGAGGTGGGTAAGCAGAGCTACAGCTGCCCTCAGTGCAGACAGAACTTCACCTGGAGACCCGTGCTAATGAAAAACACTTTGTTGGCTGCACTGGTTGAAGAGCTCAGTAGATGTGCACTCCCAGCTGCTCCAGTGGCACACTGCTCTGCTGCACATGGAGATGTGTCCTGTGATTTGTGCTCTGTGAGGAAAGTGAAAGCTGTAAAATCCTGCCTTCAGTGTCTGGTGTCTTACTGTAAAGAACATCTTCAGCCTCATTATGACGTCGCTGCGTTAAAGAAGCACAAACTGGTGGAGCCCACTGAGAATCTCCAAGACAACATCTGCTCTCTACACGATGAGGTCATGAAGATGTTCTGTCGCACTGACCAACAGTGTATCTGTTACCTCTGCTCTGTGGATGGACACAAAGGCCACGACACAGTGCTGGCTGTAACTAAAAGACATGAAATGCAACGAGAACTGGAAGATAGTATACAGAAGATCCGTCAAAGAATTCAGGAAAAACAGGAACAAGTGGATTTACTGCAAAGTCAAACCGATGATGCCATCCGATGTGGTAACAAAGCCGTGGGGGAGACAGACAGGGTTTTTACACAGATTGCTCGTCTTATGGAAAGAACCAGGACAGAAGTTAAGAAACACATTAGAGCTCAACAAGAAGCTGAGGAGCGCAGAGTCAATGAGCTTCAGGACAAACTGCAACAGGAGATCACTGAGCTGAAGAGGAGGTACAACAATCTTGAGAGGCTTTCACACACTGAGGACCATAGTGGCTTTATTCTCACTTTTCCATCTTTGTCCAAACTCAGTGAAGAGTCTGACTTTTCTGCCAGTGAGACTAGATCGTTTTTGTTCTTAGACGTAGTTACAAGTGCAGTAGCTGAACTTAGGGATAAACTTTTGGACCCTTCTGCTCTGGATCAAGCCGCTGATGAAGAGGACACAGGTCTCCCAGAAGACGATGCTCACACATCAGTGGATTCAGATGAGTGGCTCACTCTCCCAGAGATGAATTTCCATGGACAAACAATGCATGGTTTCCAACAAGAGCTGGACACGCTGGCTCCAGAAAGAATGTTCCAACTTCAAAATGAGGTGACTTCAAGAGCTGAATTGTTGTCATACGCTCACAGTGTAACACTGGACCCAAACACAGCACACGCTCTGCTGTCGCTCAGTGCTGAAGATGTTATTGTGAGACACATGAGCTCTGAGCAGGAGCATCCTGAGCATCCAGACAGGTTCACTGACTTTGCTCAGGTTCTAACCAAAGAGGCTCTGGCTGGCCGCTGTTACCTGGAAGTGAAAGGGAGGTGTGAGGATTACTTTTCTGTTGTTGTGGCCAGCAAGGACATTAGGAGAGAAGGGCCATTTGATGAATGTAGTTTTGGCAACAACACCATGTCTTGGGCTTTAGATTGCTACAGTGATGGCTACGTGTTTTGGCACAACAAAGTTAGCACTACTTTTACAGTCACACCTTCAAAAAAAATTGGAATATTTGTGGATTACATCGCTGGAATTGTGTCATTTTACAGTGTGACTCAGGAAGTGGCTCTCATCCACACCGTTCAGACCACGTTCACTCAGCCTCTACTGGCTGGTATTTGGCTCAAGGATGTAGCAGACTGTGCTGAGATCTGCAACATTTCCCATCATTAGAAAAAATGACAATTGATATTGTTTTCTGATTTCATTTTATACATCTACTATTTTTTTCTTTTTTCCCAAATAAAGTTTTTTGAGATGAAATGTTTTTGTCTTGTTTGTTGGTCTCTTTAACTTAATTTATCACACCAGGAGTTTAATTCCTAAACATTTTCCAATAGCCTACCATAAAAAAAAAGAAAATAAGAATAACAGATGAGAAAAAGACTGAAATTATAAAGAGTATAGTATAGTTTTATACTATATCAATTTTGTTTCAGGTTCACAATAATTACTCTACTAGATACTGCCCAGTTCTTCAATTCTCACATATTTGTCAAGCTTTATTTGAGCGCCATCTACTGTAGACCTGAACATTCAGCACTGTCATTTTCATATCTGCATTTAACAAAGTGGTAGAATTTGATTTATTTACTGTAAATATTTATAATCCTAGTTTCTTGATATTTGCCTGTAGTAAATCCTTCAATTCTAGCTCTGAACAACAGGGCATCATACAGTAGCAATACAACACAAGACAAGGCAATATTTGTGGTATTTTGGTAATGAAGACTTAGTTTTAAATCAAGATTGTGGCAAGAGTTCAGTGCTGAAATGTGTGAAATAGCCCTGCTAATATAATGTGATTTATAAAAAAGACATTTAAGGCTTTTGGAGAGCATTTGGTTAAGTCACACAAACATAATGCATGAAGGCAAATAAACATGTAGATTTAAGTGTTTTCAGTGTTTATTTTTAAGCTGCTAAGAAGAATGCTCGGGGCACATTATATCTAATTATTAAATATCCATATCCTTTAAAAAACATGTATCTGAATTATGCAACAGTTTAAAATCAAAATAATTGTATTACAGAGACATCCCATGTATGCCATTAAACTACAGAAAAGACATTGTTCAAGCAACCTTTCTTTCTGTACTGGATTATGGAGATATGGAGACTTTGGTGCCAGAAATGCACTTTAATGATGTGATAACAAATATTTATAATCACACCTGCTCCTATTTTAATGTTTTAAATGGACCAATGTACTTACTTATTTGTTTTTTTGCAGTATTTTAATAGGGTGCCCATGAAAAAGACAGTCTCCATGCTGTCATTGGGCTCTCCCTGTTTAAATAAAGATACAATTAATTAAAATCAGGGTTTGTAGCCTTTGTACTTGGCCATTATGTCTAATATTTTTGTTATTACGGATATATCAGCAGTACAATTGTTAACAGTAAATGCACTACTGGATTTTAACATGTTCACCACGTCTCAGGCTTAGCAGGGAGCGGACACTTACTCTAATCTGTTACTAACACCAGTGGGTTAATATGAACATTTTAAAACCAAAATGACAAGCTCACTGCAGCAGAGAGGGGTGACAATTTCTCAATGTAAAGTGAATTGGAGCCAGAGTCGATGGGATGCCGCGGCTAGTAAGTTAGCTCTGTCCATTTATATATACAGTCTGTGGTTAGTACAGATAAGTCATCTTTATGAAACTAAATATGAAATACAAATTCGAAACACCTAACGTCAGTGACATTTAGGCCTGTCACGATAACATATTATGAAGTTGGATATATCACTGAAGTAAATATAGATGATAAATGATGATATTGAAACAAACTGATGCCACTGACACAAAAACCCAAGAGTAGATTTAAACCATAAAAACTACTCTGAATCTACATTATTGTTAAAAAATGAGCACATGAGCTGCAATAAATAAACAGAATGAAACACTTTAGTCGCATTTGTAATGAGTCATAAAAGCTATAAATTAAATATTTAACTGCTTAAATCTTATGATGCAGCCAAAAAATAACCAAAAATATCCCAGTAGCGCAAAGAAAATGTACACATGATAAATACTGACCCCCAAAAAATATTGTTCCAGCTTCAAATATTGAACGATAAGTCGATGTAGTGATTATCATGACAGGCCTAGTGACATTTGTAATTCACCTGTGTTTGATACTTATAGAGCATTCAAAAGTGATACACTGTCAATACTGTAAATATAATATTGTTTTGACTTGTTTCTGCCTAGTTAAGTCAATGAAATAAAAGCAAAATTCAAAAAGCTGAAAGTTGTTTTGTTGCGTTCCTGTCCTTGTGGTTCAACACCGAAATTACACATAAAAACATGAAGTAAATGTATAACTCCATTTACTGCATTTCAAGGATTTTCTTTGTGCAGCTCACAGAACTCTGCATAGGCCCCTTGATAACCTCCAAACCACAGTCCTGCATATAACGGCCGTGTGAAGACTGTTTGAACTCTATGAAGCAAAGTCACTGTGTCCGAAACACTGTAAAACGCAAGCACACCCTCTCTGTGATCCAAGTACACTCCTATCCTCGAAGTCCAGGGCCCCGAAATGGGAGTTTTGACAGCCTTGTGTATGAACTTGTAACTACTACTGGTATTACACTCCAGGGCCCAAGACTTTTCATTAAATCCAAAAGCCACATCTGTCATGGGACCTGCCCTGGCGATGTCCTTGTATGCCACGGCCACTGTCACACGCTTCTTCCTCCATTCCACCTCGAAATAACAACGTCCGCCATCACTCAGACTGGCTTTGCTCAGAATTTGGCGCCATCGCAAAAATCTCTCTGGATGGTTTGGATATGTCGTTTCTTCTCGCAGCAACGTAGCCCTTCTGTCGTCCTCGGATAAAGCCAGTTGGGCATTCATTGTGTTTGGATCCAGTGTAATGTGGCAAGCATATTGTAGAAGTTCACCTCTGCTTGATGGCTCTGTGTTCAAGGGGGACACCGGCATTTCTTTTGCTACGTTTTCATACAAAATCTGCTTTATTTTATCTTTTGTTTTTGAGATATTCACTGCCACATTTTCAAAGCATGACCGTGGTTGAGTTTTAATCCTTGGTAACTCGTGTGTGGCATTGATGCCAGCCACAGATGGGAAGTCCTCCAAAAACTGGCTGTCGTTTTGGTAAACAAACAGCTTCCCAACTTCAGCTTCTTTCCACTTTAACTCTGTAATTTCTTGCTCAAGCTTATCCTGAAGTTTTTGCACGCGTACTACTTCTTTTTCCAAGTTGGATCTGATTTCTTGCCTCACTTCAGAGTGTCTTTTCTGGATGAGACTTTGCAACTCATCGAAAATGTGATCACAGTCTTTGGTGGCTTTGTCTGCTGAATTGAACGTTTTGTCCAGTTCAATCTGAAGCACTTGGAGATCTCTTTCTTTATTTGACATCTGCTGGTGGATTTTTTGTTGTTTTGTTTCTAGCTCTTTCTGTCTTTCTGTCCTAGCTACAGCAGCCGGCACCATAGTGTGATTTCTATGCTCAAACTTTGCGCATATGACGCAAATGCAGCACTGGTCGATTTGACAAAACATCTCCATTGCTTCGTTATGTTTTGCGCAGATCACTTCTTGGTCTCCTGCTGCTATCTCCAGATCTTCTACCAAATCTGCTAACATTGTATTAACAGCCAGGGTAGGCCTTGGTCTAAACGTCTGGCAGCATTGCGGACAGCTGTAAACTCTGCGCTGGTCCTCTTCGTCCCAAAACTTTTTAATGCAGCTCATGCAGTAGTTGTGCTTACACGGCGTTGTCACGGGGTTGTTGAGTAACTCCAGGCAGATAGAACAATAAAAACGCTCTCTGTTTTTCTGAAGTCCGCTGTGAGCCATTTTTTCATCCTCGTGTTTCAAATAACGATTTAACTTTTACTTGTCCGTCTGGGCGGATATTTGACGCTCTCTTTCCAAACTTTTTCTACGTCGCAGTTTGGTTCCGTTGTTTATGATCTATAAGTAACGTGGATTGGGTTGTGTTCATGCTAACAGGCTAGGTATGAGGATCCAGATGCGTTATAGATTAGCACAGAGGGTTTAACGGGTTTTAAAGGGAAGGTAGCGCTAATTTAAACCTGAATAATATTGTAATTATTGTTAAAATATGATTAATATAAGAAATGTGGCTAATTTAACTGTAGATAACACGATAGGGCCGTCTACGTGAGGTTTTTGTTTTTTGTTGCATTTTTGTCATTTAAATAGGCCAAATGATTATGTTAACAGGCCCGTTCACACTTTGGGAAATGACCCTCCTTTGTTCATGTAGATTAGGTTAAGTCTAGACTGGATGACTAGCCTGGGTGTGTTCATGGAGGAGTTTCTGTCATTAAAATGCAAAGCTTTAAGTAAAGTACAAATGGTTCACGTGAAATTAAAATGAGCCATGTATCGTTGTTCATTCAAACTCGAGATGTGTTCTTCTAAGTTGGAATAGCCTTCCAACTTCAAATCAAACTAATAAAATGTGCACATATTTGTATCTGTGGAGGCAATCACAGTTGTAGATTTTCTATTTTAACTTTTTCTCCAAAATATCACCGTTTCCACATGTCCACATAAACACAAGTTTGCCCAAAAAGTTGTGTTTAACCTACAAGTAAATATGTGGTTGAAGTGGGGAGCCTCTATTTTGACCGGTTTGGCATCTTATAATTTTTTTTTTAAATTTTTTTTTATTCGGCCTATTATTATTGTAGTGCAACGTTTTCTTTAGATTCCGCATAATTTCACTCTCAGGTTGAATAATTTTAAACTGATCTGAGCCTTGGTCTGTCTCTCTGTGATTAGTTTGTAGATTAAAGTGATTCTCACACTGGCTCTGAGATCTAAATAAATATAAAAAGAGCGAACGAAAAAAGATTCGGATCCCAGCCACAAGTCCCATCCCTAGCCCAGACCTATGTATGTGTAGTTTTTGTTTGTACCACAAGATGGCGTTCTCCAGCAGAGATTGAACCAGAGACAATTTGCAGAGCAGATGTTTCCAGGCACCAGCAGGGGGAGTAGATGAGAGAGTATGGAGTGCGCTGCTCCTATAGACGTGTCTGAACAGGGGCAGGTATGTGTTCTTGTGTTCTGTGCAGGTATGTGTTCTTGTGTTCTGTGCAGCAGACACTCCCAGAGCCGCCTGTTTCTTTTGCCTCAGGATATGCTTTTTACTCACCACAATATTCAACAATTGTATCAGTCTCTGTGATAACCTTAACTTTTTTTTTCTGGCCAAATGACAAAACACCAGGCATGTCTTGTCTTAAGTACTTTCCTTATCAGGCAACCTATTATTAAAATAATACACATAAGAGACATCCTTCTCATACAGTGTCTTTGTGGGACAAGAGAAGATTGAAAAAAACATAATACACATTAGCCTGCCAAGCCATCTAATATAGTTTTGTTTTATTTTACAAATCTATGAAAAATATTTAAATGAATATACAGTTGACATGGCAGTCAATGGTGAAAAGACAATGGGTAATTGTGGACTTTTAGACATCGTTTTTTACTAAATTGTATTGTAACATTTTCAAATGTAAACAACTTTCAGGATTTTCAAGTGTCCAGTCCTAGTTGCAAATACACGTTTATTCACACAACAAATGCATTTTTCCTACAACCAAAAATACCAAAATAGATACAGTTCCCTGCAAAACACAATATTAAAACATTTCAGATTGACTACACTGGAGAAAAAATCCATTGTTAAAAACTGCAGCTGCTGGCTAGTATTCCAACTTAAAGATTTTTACAGTGCATATCAGTCCTTTTACTGAGGTAAGACTCCCTTAGACATAGTCCCGCCCACCCTGTCCCGAGGAGGTGGGTGGGTAACGGGGAGCCTTCCTGGAGCTGCCCTCACCGGAGCAGTTACAGCAGAGGAACGACCCTCCGATGATACTGAGGCAGGCCGCGCCCCATCCCACGTACAGCGCACTCCCGAACTCATACCTGCATAGGAACAAGTTTCACTCTGTCACTCACAAGAACTGTTTACTTCATCCTCAAATTTTCAAACCATCTCTATTCCTGGAATTATAAAGTCACAGCACTTTATTGCCTTGTTGTGTGGAAAGATGCATTAAGTAACTCTTCACTGTCCGGATTGTCTCCATGGAGATGTTATTGCTTTGGCTGGATTGTTCTACATAATGATATTAAAGTTATCTGTTTCTATGGTGACAAGCAGCACACAGCAAATTATTATATATTTTTTTAGTTTTGCAATAAAAACATCTGTATTTGAATAAATGCAAGCTAGAAACTTTACAGACAAAGCAATAACATCTCCATGGAGACAATTGGCAGCCCCTCCATCAGAAAAGCTACATAGTGCACCTTTAACTGAAATGATGTCAAATGAGACCAGCCATAGAGCAACATGGTAATTATGAAATTCCTTGAAAGCAGCAAAGGCGGAACGTACTTGGCGTTAGTGGGAGTGAAGGGGTTGTAGAAGTCTTGCGCTACCCTGTGTCCGTACCACGAGGTTCCAACCAGAGCCAAGACCCCTAAAGAGAGAGCAGAGCAGAGGAAACATGAGTGTAAGAGCTCACAACAAGACAGGTCACGCTTAAACTCTACTGTGACTCAGAGCAGCAGCTGAGTGGACAGAAGGATTAACAAAAGCTAAAGTTAATGTCATGAGCGACTTGTTTCTAATCCCCACATATCGTAACTTAAATATTTATTATTATATTAGAGATTTGAACAATTTGACAGTAAAGAACAAAAACAGTTTTACAGGGTTTAAAGCAAAAGCAAAACCTGTAACCCCTATCCTCACTACTCAATCTCTCCAGCATCCCCTCACACACCACACATGCAAGGTTCCTACCAAGACGCGTATGTAAATATTAACACTATGAACCAGCTTAAATAAAATGTACAAAATATTAAGGTGTTGAGGTTGTTTTTCAGAGTAATTTGTAATACAAGCAGAGCAGCAGTACATATACCAATACATATAGTTTTAGTCAAGAAATAATACAAAAACAATGGACCTCTACTCTGACAGTGTTTAAATCCAGGTTCGAAACTGTTCTGTTTAGCTGTGCATATGACTGAGAGGTGTTTATTCAGCATTTTAATATATTTCTTAAATACTTTGAATTACTTTGTGTAGGAATCGTGCCGTGTACACACATTTGCCTTGTCTTTTTTGGAGCGATATGTTGAGCTTGCTGTCTGACTATCATGACTTAGATGTGTTGTACTGACCTGCGATGATGAAGACCACTCCTCCGGCCAGAGCCACTTTGTCCTTCTGCTGTGGAGCGTCTGCCATACAGGTGGTGCATCTCATCCCCACCACGGCCACCAGCATAGCAATGAACGAGAGCAGCACAGACGCCAGCATCAGCCCACGGGTGCCCTGCACGATCCCTGCACAACACGGCAAGAGACATGACTTCAATGTCCCAACACAGGTTTAGTGAAGGGAACGTGGTCCAGCTTAACCACAAGTGCAAAGGTTTGTGGATGTAAAGTGCCTTAAAGGTCAGTCTCATGTCATATTGTACAAAATCTTTATGAATTTTTAACCATGCTGTGTTTTCCCTCTTCATTTACCTACTTTGAGTGAGTTGTATTTGGATTGATTTATGCATGTTTGAGTTATTTTGTAACTGAAACATTTTATCGGCTTACATAAAGGTTAAATAAAAAAACAGAAGTAATCCTGTTTGCGCTGGCCTGTCATGATAATCACAATATGGACTTATCATTCAGTATAATAGATCGCTGACAGCTGGATCTATATATTCCGGAGCTTAGTATTTATCACATGTACAGTTTCTTTGCAAAATTGGAGATATTTTTGTTATTTATATTGTAATATGAAAAAAACTTAGCTGTGGAGAGTTGAAAAAGTAATTTCTATGACTAATTATTGGTTCATTTTGCTGTTTATTTGTTGCAGCTCAGACCTTTTAGTGATTCTGTCTATTTAAATATTTGTTTACTGGAATAATCAGGCTTTATTGTTATTGTGTCCAGTGGCATAAAGTAGTTTCAATATTATCATTTATTGCAATATATCAAAATGTGTTACTGTGACAGGCCTATGTGTGTGTGTGTGTTTGCTGTACCCCTGTGCCTATACTTGTGAGTCTTCTGAACCTGGGTCAGTTTATTCCAACTGAGCATATAATTACATACAGTTATTAGTCCAATGGAGTTCACTTGCTCTGCTGATAATTATGTGTGTTGGATTATTTTTTCAGACTTTATTTTCATACCTGACAGTTTCAACCACTCACCCAACTTGGTCTGAAAAGAAAGAATCTGTCTGACAAAACATGCACGGAAATACATTGATAGTGAAGTGTAAACAAAAACAACTTCATCATCATCTCCTTCCTCACTTCTTTCTGGATGTTTGTCTCCAGAGCAGTGTTGGTATTTGAGCGACATGTCTCTACAGGCTCACCTTCCCGCCCAGGCACTTTGAGGAAGGTCTGAATGACCACTGAGTCGTGTGGAAAATACACCTCAAATATCATCCTACAGTCACTGATAACTCGGACTATAATACTGGTAATACTGATTTTCTGTTAAACATCTCTTATTTGCCTTGTGTGTCAATTAGGGCTATTTCTGAACAGCTCATCTACATTTGCACTGCACTGTTTTTCACTTAGCAAAATGTGTCCTAAAATACAAATAGTCAAAGTTGCTTACCCAAGTAATATATAAAAATCTGTGCAGAATGTTTGATTGGGAAGAAAAAAGTAATGGCTTTAACAATTTTAATAATTTTGGCAGTAAGTTGTGTTCACCCCCAGCAATCATTTGATTAAATACAGTATTCCCTTTTAGATTCATAAGCCTTTACTTAGCAGATTTAGAAAATACAATTGAACAAACTATTTTAACAGATTTTTGAGCACATCCTTACCTGGCAGCTGCAGCAGTGAATCATAGACTTTACACTGGATCTGGCCTGTGCTCTGGGAGGCGCAGGTCTTCCACAGCCCCTCGTACAGAGCCTGAGCAGTTATAATATTATCCCCCGCATACGAAGAGGCTTTCCACTCCACCATCACTGTGGACGCTATGGACCCAATGAACCCCAGGAAGGCCAGGGTGAACCCCAGCAGCTGGATGCCCGCGTTGGCCATGTCGCAGAGAGAGTAAAGAGGGTTGTGGTGCTTCCAGGTGGGAGTCAGTTGTGGAAATGTGGATTTGGAAGTTCACAGTCAGACTTCTGTTACCTACTCATGACCTGCAGCAAAGGATGGTCCTACATTCCACCAAATGAGGAGAAGAAACAGCAGCAGTGGGACATCTAGTGGAAGCCTTGTAAAAATGCAGAACACAGGAAGAGATGAGCAATGTTGATAAAATGAATTTTACTATAGCTCTTGTGACCAACATCAAAGACCAAGACCAAATGTCTTGGTTTAGGTTCAATATTGCACAAATGTGAATTAATAAATGTATATATTTTATGTTGTTGTTGTTGTTGTTTTTTTTTTGTTTGTTTTTTTTGGGACACTCAGGTGCTATACACTACATTATTCATTCACTTTATACTTGGTAGTGGTAAGGCAGGGCAAGTTTATTTGTATAGCACAATTCATACACAAAGTAATTCAAAGTGCTTGACAGAAAAAGAAAGACATTAAAATCACACATATCAAAATATAAATAACATTAAAACAAAAAAGTGCAGAATAAAAATCTTTCAGTCACATGCACTTCTAAACAGAACAGTTTTGAGCCTGGATTTAAACATTGTCAAAGTAGAGGCCTGTCTCACACCTTCAGGAAGACTATTCAGGTTTTAGCTGCATAAAACTTAAACGCTGATTCTCCATGTTTAGTCCTGACTCTGGGCACCAGCAGGAGGCCGGTCCCTGAAGTCCTCAGAGTGTGAGATGGTTCATGTGGCTCTAACATATGGGAGATGTTCTTTGGTGTTGGTCCATGGAGAGACTTGTTCACAAGCAGAGCTGCTTTAAAGTCTATTCTCTGAGCCACAGGATGTACTGTTCTGTCTTAAGGCTCGTTTGGAGAGGCCAGTGAGCAGGATGTTACAGTAGTCTAACCTACAGGAGACAAATGCATGGATAAGTCTCCCTAAGTCTGGCTTGGACAGTTTACCTTTGATTTTTGCGATGTGTTTTAGATGGTAAAAAAAAGTTTAAAAAACCCTACTACTACTATCACCAACACTCACACACATTATATTCAAATGAGGCAAGGTGGGGAAGTGTCTTCAGTGCGTACTAGAGTCACTGTTGTCCCACTTTGGTACCTGTTTTTCTAGAGGCCTCACATCCAAGTTCTAACCAGCTAATAAATAAAACACAGATGTACAGAGCTCATTCCAGTGCAGGATTTATTAGATTATTTTTTTGTAAATTTATTTGTACTTGACATTATAATTGTGAATATTTTTTAATACTTCTCCCAGTTTTAACAGACACCTAATGTTTTTTGTATCATAAAAAAAAACACTATAATTGAATATAGTTTTCAATTGTAATTCGTGCCTTCATGGAAACAACCATGATACTATTACAAATTTACTGAAAATAGCCAAGACATATGGAAGCCCTCCTCTAACCATCATTGACTCTTTTCTCCTGTTTTCAAAGTATTACTGATTTTTGTTAGCTGTGCCTTCCTGAGAGCCTCTGGCCAAAGGTTCTGTTGCCTAATTCAGTTCAGATTGTGTTCATTTGCTCTCTGCGTTGGCTGGAGTTTACTCTCACATACTCTGCTCTTTTAAAAGTAAGTAGAAATATTTTCTAACTTTAATGTGTCATTCATCTAATCCTGCCAATTAACCTTCTTCAGAGAGAACATGTCCAAGTTGTTGTTGATCTCCACACTTTTGCTGTTCCTTGCCCTGGAGTGGAGCAGTTCCCAGTCTGATTGTCCGTACCGCTGCCAGTGCTTCAGCCCAGTTCAGGTGCTGTGTGCAGATGAACGTATGTCATCTTTACCCCGTAACATGTCCCACCAAGTTCGAGAATTCATCCTGATGACCTCCTCTGTCAGTTACCTTTTTTCCAACACTTTGGAAGACAGCCCCCAACTTTCCAAGCTGATTTTCCTGAACAATGCTATCCGGAGCATCCACGCACACTCCTTCAACCACCTCACCCACCTAGAGGTGTTGGAGATCAGCGGGAATCCTTGGCTGGAAAATCTGTACTTGGGGACTTTTTCCAAGCAGCACAACTTGACTAAGCTAATGCTAAACTACAACCGCTTCAAGACAGTGCTGTCGGGAATGTTTGGATCCCTCAGAAAACTGGACACTTTGCAAATGAAAGGCAACATTATTTTGCATCTTCCACCGCTGCTTTTCTCGAACTTGAGCCATCTCAAAGTCTTGGATTTGTCTCTAAATAAAATAGAAGTTGTTACACAGGAGACATTTTTTGGTTTGGGTCAGTTGGAAATTTTAAAACTAAACAATAATTTGTTGAGGAACCTTTCTTCTAACATGTTAAGTGATGTGCCTGCATTGAAGGAGCTTCATCTGGAAGGAAATAACATCACTGAGCTAAGTGAAAACATCTTTACGAATTTAACCGAACTGGAAGTTTTGAATCTTAGGGGCAATTTTCTAAAAACATTTACGGGTCACATTTTTGGAACTTTAAATTTACGAGAATTGAACATAAAAGGCAACCATCTTGGTGATTTTTTTCCGCTGGGAAACTTTACATCTCTTACCAACCTTGACTTATCTTCAAATAAACTCTCCACTCTTCACAAAGAAGTTTTTCAAAATATGACAAACCTTGACATTTTGGACCTATCTGACAACCACATCTCCAGTTTGCCCGAGACCATTTTCAATGAACTTTTCGCCCTTAGAGTGTTAAATTTACAAGCTAACAATTTAAGCGTGATCGAACCCAAGCTCTTCGGAGACCAAGCACTAATCGAGCAACTTAACCTATCCCACAACCGGCTGCAAACTCTACCAGAAGGACTGATGGACACCTTCTCAATGAACTACATGTTACGACTGCACGGAAACCCTTGGAAATGCGACTGCGGGTTGTGGTACCTTCACGACTGGATTTTGCGGAACGAGCAAAGTGTTGATATGCTCGACAGGACGCTGTGTGAAAGCCCAGCATTTCTAAACAGACGTACGCTAGATTCTGTTGAGAAGGAGCGACTCGTTTGTCACATGGATAAAGAAAACACAGTCGATGTAAGGAACTGTCTGCTGCAAGTGTCCGGCGACGCTGTGATAATCAAATGTAAAGTGGAGACGTGTTTGCCGCTAACGGTGAAGGTTCAGCTCCAAGACGAACAGGGGAATGTCAAAGAGCATGTGGTTAGGAACGAATGGACTCAAAGTGACCAGTGTAGCAATATGACTATAGAGTAGATTTCACTTTGTTTATCTTGGTAGCATAGACTGTATAAAGAAGTGGACTAAGGGAGTGTGACGTCACCCGTAGAGTTCGGCTCCAGTGAAATGAGGCTCATCGAGGCTAGAGCAGTTCCATGGGCGAATTTGTATCCAAGTTAAGACAATCAAACATGATAGATTTTTGAAGACTTTATGGTTCAGATGAGCATTTATAGATATTAACTGTGGCTTTGGTTAGATACACACTGCAGATCTGATGTTTTGAGTATTGACACTATCAAAATGGCATGGAAACAGCAAGATCATCTAATTTCTTTTGGATTTTGGTCTCTCGCTGATTACTCACATTTGATCTTGTGGTTTGCATGTCATTTAACTGATCGTAGAGTGACAGAAATCAGATAACAATCAGATTATGGTGTGCATGTAAACAAAGACACTGATGAAAGTACACAGTTCTAGCTTGGGTCGAATTAAAAATAACATTTAAAAGGGCTATATTGCACATTGCCAATGCTTTTAATCTCTTTTTAGTAGGGCAAAATGGTGAGATATATTGAATTGTTATCTCATGAGCATTCCTGCAAAATGTTCTTTTGGTAAAATCGACAAACGGCAATGAAATGTGATGTTTCAGAAGAAGTATAGTTAAGTTTATATTTGTTGTGACTGTGATAAAACCTATAAAAATAATAATCCTTAATAATCCAATAACATACCAGTTCATGTTTTTGTTGAGTAATCCAGCATTTTTTCATGAATTTATCCATAAAAATCAGTTTACAGACGATTCCTTTTTTAATAGTGTCATATACTTATACAATGTTTTAACAAGGGTATATGGACTTCTCAGATGATAAATAAATCACTGGTAACAAGTATTATTGTGTCACTGTTTCCTCTGAGTCAATAGAGTAAAGCCTTACTCAGCTGATAGACAGTACACATGGGGGCTGACGGTCAAAGGTCAAGTCAACACTGTTCATGAGTGTGTGTGGGTGTGGGTCATTCACCTCTTTGACTTTCTATTAAAATATTAAAATGTGGATTAGCGTTACAGTAAAATCTCATGTTACCTGCTTGTCTTTGCGAACCAATCACAGCAAACTACTTTTGTCTCTCAACCAATCACCTCAAGTCAGTCATTTGCACTCTCTCCCCTCCGCTATTACGGACAACAGCAGAACCATGAGCCACCTCAGCCTATCTTCTCTGTCTCGGCCCATAGAGCAAACAGCTTTTTGCACAAACACTCTAACTGCTAACATTTCATCGTAAACAGACACTTTTGGTGACATATGGGACTTTACACGGATACTATGCTGTGGGGGTTGATTTGGATTATTATTTTTTTTAGCCGATACCAATATTTGTCTTGCTGTTGTGGTCAATAATTGATATTTGCCAATGTTGATATTTATTATGACTTTTGTAAAAAATAATTAATTGTATCTACCTGGAACATAACTTCATACTTTCACTCATTTAGTTTTTTTCAGAAAGACAAATCTGATGCTCTGAGGGCAAACTGGGAATGACACACGGGCACACAGAGACTTGGGACAGCGCTGAAAAAATATCGGTCTCAAATATCGGCTAAATTGACAGCATTGGACAGATACCGATATCTGGTGAAAGTCCAAACAAAGTGCAGCCCTCCTCAGATGAGTGCTCCTGAAAGCTGCTGACAGAGAGTTCACAGATGGCTCCTCCTGAAGACACTGGCTGACCCCGTGGTTTAACAGGGGTCAGAGGTCATAGGGTCGATTGGGTCGTCGGACCCTCTAAATGACATCACCCATCGGCACAATAGCACTATCCGTCTCACTCCGAGGCTGTCTGAAGAGGGGTAATCATCACCCCGCCAGGAACAAGATAATTACAATACAGCACTTGGCTCCTTATGTATTTATTTATTTGTTTGTTTGTTTACTGCTAGTTTTTTGCTTCAAGTGTAGTTAGATAAAATGTGATATTAGTCTCCTAACTCACTGGAGTGGTTTAACGCCAGGCCCAATATAACAGAAAACATACTTCACTGGTTGCTGATACTATTGATATAACTTGATACGCACATGGCATCATAAAAACATACTTTTAAAAATAGTTTCCAGTAGACTTAACTAGTATTTGGGATTAGGAAACTTATTACAGTCAGGGGCCTTATTTGGAGCAGCAGATGGGAGCAGGGAGGCTTTGTGCTAGTTAATGTGCATCCTTATCAAAACTAACAGGGAAATAAACCATAACTAACTAGGACTGGCGGTGACTGATAAGGACAGTGCAGGGTCTTGATCAATCACCACCAATTAGCTTCCCTGCCTGTCCCCCGTCAGAAACCCCCTTGGACCCCCGCCCTGTCAGACTGACCTGTTCTGATGACAAACACAATGTCCCAACCACACAAAGCAGTGGAGTTTCTCACACAGTTTAGAGTGGACATGGAGGTGGGAGTGTCCAGGGCAGGGCTGGGACAAAGGCCAGGGGTCACACAGACTTCAGCCCTCTGGCTATAGCTCCGGATGGGACAGTGATTGTTAGAAGGTAGAGGTACATTGCCTGGCCAAAAAAAGTTACCACCTGGATTTAACTAAGCAAATAGGTATGAGCCTCCTGCAGTTGGACAGGTCTAGGTTCAGCAACAGCTTAAAGAATGAGGTCAGCTGACATCTGAATATACTGAATGACCAGGTTATTCCATCAGGGGATTTTTTCTTCCCTGATGACTCGGGCATATTCCAAGATGACAATGCCAGGATTCATCAGGCTCAAATTATGAAAGAGTGGTTCAGGAGCATGAGACATCATTTTCACACATGGATTGTCCACCACAGAGTCCAGACCTTAACCCCATTGAAAATCTTGGTGTTTATTAACGCAACACTGGATGGAAATAAATCTTGTGATATTGCAGAAGCGAAATCGAAACAATGTCACAGTGAATGTGTGCTGTGATCAAAGCTAACGACAGAACAACCAAATATTTGAGTGTGCGACCTTTTTTTTAGTGGCGACTTTTTTTTGGCCAGGCAGTGTATTTTCTGGATCACAGTGGCATAGGCCCATTTGCTAATTGTATGAAAGTAGTAACAAGCTATTTAAGAAACTAACTGTCAAGGCCACAGGAACATCACACAATGATTATCGCAACATTAAAAAAGTGTATTTGGGATTATTTCTTATTTTTCAACACCATAACAGTCGTAATGTTTAACATAAAACGTTGGCTGGCAAGTGCAGAATGAGCCATTTCTGCATTATTTCTACAGAGTGATATTTCCCTTCATCACGTCTGAGCCAGGGTCAAACATGACCGTCCACTCAGACCATGTGTGTTTCTGATTGGCTAATCCACCTATATCAATCACGCCCAATCAAACTCAGGGAGATTCACTAGTGACCAGACTCATATTTTAGTATTTAGTATTTTATTTTATTTTAGTATTTAGTATTTTAGTATAAGTATTGAATAAGTGTGTATCCCACTGAACATCAAACCATTGAACTCTTACAGCAATCCTACAACTATCATGGAAATGAGTGGAAATGATGTTGTAGGATTGCTGTAAAATTTCAATGGCAGTGACAGTAACTCGGGTAAAGGGGTACGCACCATGCAGTATCAGGAGACCTTTCTTCAGATCATGTGGTAGAATAAAATAGTAGAATAAAGTTTGTTGTCTGTGTTTTAGATTGAAATCAGTAGCAGTAGCAATAAAAACCTGTTAGAACAGGAAAAAGTTCTATCCAATTTTTTTTAATATTTTACCACTTTTATTATAATATGTAACTTTTTAAAATTTGAAATTTGACTCCTGAGAACAGAGTAGTAATCAGACGTGAATCTTTTTTCCATTCATATTTTGGTAGAGGACAGCATTTTCATTTCCAACACAGTTAAGACCCAATGGTCCACAGAGCACATCTCTGATTTGAATATGATTGTTTTGTCTTTTAGCAGTAATCTGGATCCCTTCAGTGAGTCGTAAAATGTGAGCTTTATGTGGCAGGTGTCCATTAACGCCTTCGCCTCGGCCAATGAAATGCAGACACACCTTTTCATGATACAATGACCCAAACATCCCCACCACACAAATAGTCCTCTTTGCTCTCCCAGAAATGCTCCCTGCTTACAAACAAGCACCATTCTTCTGCTCCAGCTCTGTGATGCAAAGACCAGGGATGTTTCGGAGCGAATTAGGAACAGCTGACCTCATGTGGATGTTAAGTGAACGCGGAGATGTCACCCAAATGGTAATCTTTAGCTGAACTGCGGCGCTGGGTTTTGTCTTGTCCGGCCCCCGGTGGAGGATAACAACAGGCGATAAGCTCCTTATCATCACATTACAATTATTGACGGTGAAGCGGGACCCCCCTGACCCCGCCCCTCTAACCCGGGCCCTGCTCCGAGACCCTGTCCTGGTTTTGTTTTCAGTTCAAATGGAGAGGTTTGACTAAAGATATAGGCATTGTTTATTAGCAGCTATAGCTAACCTCACCGTAGACACAAAGGAGGACGCTCCGGCTCTCCAACAACCAGCAGCTTCTCAAGTACGTTTTGTTCGGTTTTACAAAATATTCTTAAGTATCATTCACATCTCAAGTGGTTTTAAATCGAGTCACATAATTGTACAGAAGTGGCACGTTCTTATTTGGAGCTACTTATTTCTTAATATTTTCTTAAAAAACAATAACACACATATTATAAGTTACTCTTAAGTAAGTACAAAAGAGTGGTCGACGAAATTCCTCAAGTAAGAGTAAAAAAGTATTTGGGAAATGTACTACTCAAATAACAGTAACTTAAAGAGTAACTGTTGGAAAGTGACTTCATTTATCATTTAAAGTGAAACACACTCAAGAAACACAAATGTTCAAAGTGTAACCAAACCTTTTACTCAAGTAAGAGTACTATTACTTCAATAAACATTTTAATCAAGTAGGATAACAAAAGACAAAGTTTAAATCTGTCAACTGGACAAATCGTTGTAGGAGTGAAGTCGTTTCACTGCTCATCCAAGCCACGTCTTTAGTTCTGGTCTGGTCCAAAATCAAACAGAAATGAAAGAGAACAATAGGAGGGCCATTAAAGGTTCAATAGTGTCCTTAAGGCTGAAACTGGAGACAATAGCTATTTACAGTGTAGTTGGCCCCTCTCTTTAAATAGATATAAGGCAGTGTCCACCAGTAATCTGACCAGAACTGAAGAAACGGCTTGGATGAGCAGCAAAACATCTTCACTTGTACAACGATTTGTCCAGTTGACAGATTTAAACTTCGTCTTTTGCTGTGGATCAGAGCTGGGCGACTGAGGGATTACACAGACATTTATTCAAGTAGGAGTAAAAGTATGCTGTTATAAAAGTACAGGGTGTCTATAAAGTCTCTTTAGAATGAAAAAAAAGTGTTACAGATTGATAAGATATCTTAATCAGACTTCATTTAATACACCTCTATATGGGCTTCATTAGTGGCACGAAACACATCAAGACGGTATTGGATTTCTTGCCATGTTCGCTGTAGCAGAACCTCATCAGTGGTTGCAATCTCATCTGTTATCTTTTGCTTTAGTTCAGTAATGTCCTTTATCTTTGTTTGACTCATGATATCCCCATAGAAAGAAATCCAGAGGTGTGATATCTGGTAAATGCGGTGGCCATTGAATTGGTCCATGCTTTTCAATCTAACCCCCTGGAAACGTTTGACTGAGGAACTCGTGAAAAATGCAATGTGATTAAAAACTTTTATAACCACTGAGTACAATAGAACAAATCTAATGAATATATCTTATCAACTGCCTTTGTAATTTGACTTCATGAACGCCCTGTACTTTAAGTAAATGTAACGAGTATGCAATGAGTATTACCCACCTCCGTCCATCCGTTCATATGCTATTATTGCTATGTGATGGGAAAAATGATAAGTAATGTTTGCTTTGTCTGCAGAACCAGGAAAACTTCTAATAAACAAGAACCAATACATAAAACCTAAATCAGCACCTATCAGAGAGTCACGTTTACATATACATCAGACCACTGTGGAGACTCTATCCTTTACAAATCCTATTGACGCCTTTGCTTTTGTTTCAGTCACTGCAATAAATAAAGTGTTTATGGACATTGTGAACATATGGCCTGAGGATCTAGAGGCCCAGATATCCCAGCACTCCTTGTCCACAACGTGCTCTTTGAAGCCATGCTGACGTGTGATGGATGTCTATCTACAGCCGCCCAGTGCCTGCAGTGTAATAAATATGAGGCTCAGAGTGGCCCGTCACACAGTGCTCCCCGGAAGCTGCACTTCCTCCTCACCCTGGAAAAACAAGTCGCTAAATCAAAAAGGCCTGAATCGAGGAAAGCGACAGCGCTCTTTGTTCATTCATATGGAGCACATCTTCTGTTCATTGGGCTTGATGTGGCTCACTGGTGCTACCGCCATCCTCTGAGGCCACCGTCACATAACATATATGGGTCAACCCAGTTTACATGGACTCAACTGCCCCAAGTATGAGCGCCAACTAGTGGTGGGATGAGACATAATTTCTGATGAGATTGGGTCCACGAGAAGCAGACAACACAACATTTTAACGATTGTTAATATATAACGTGTGCGATTTAGTTTCCAATTTTGGCCGCACGATTTTTGACTTATTTAAAAAGAAAACTTCTGTCATTCTACCACTACGTTTTGCCCATATTACACTATTTTCTGATGTTGAATGTTCTTTCCTCGTCTCAAACAGACCTGGAGTTGTGTTTTGTTTTATTCACACATGTTTAACACAAAAACCCTACATATTTAGTCTGAATTTTTCTCTCAAACTGAAAACACTCTGTTCCACCTTGTGATGTCACTATGTGGTAATACAGGAAGTGCTCCACGGTGTTTTTAATCTCCATACACCTTCACTAGAATCATTTGGATCACTTCAGCCCTGGAATTACCAAACTCTACTGAACTAAAGGTAAAACTAACTTAAAAACTACAGCTTCATGACATCACAAGGTGGAACAGAGTGTTTTGAGCTTTGGACATGTACAGACTAATAATAAAGGATTACTTAAACATGTGCGAATGACACAAAAGACAACTCCAGATATGTTTTTGAGGAGGAAACAGCATTATAACATGACTTAAAGCTCATAAGAGTCACTTTTGTGTAATATAGGACCTTTATCTTTGTCTTGCTAGAGATGTCTAATAATCAAACTTTTTTATTCAATTGGCATTACTTGAACATATTTACACTATCCCATTGCTACATTGTTATAAACAGAGAGTAAAACGACAGGATCCAAGTGGCCTCTCTGAGTTAAACATAACCTACTGTTGAGACATCTCCAGCTGATGTCCCATGAATACTTTGGATGTGCGTGAGGGCCCGGTATCTAATCTATAGAGTTTAGCAGAGCCTTTAGCTGCGATACCTTAGAGACCGTCCCACACAAAGCTCCCTAAGCCTGGTGAAAGTGACAGCGCGGCCCCCTCTTCCTGGATAAACAAGAGGAGGGCCCTTTATAAAGATGGAGAGGCTCTCAAAGAGGGGCTCTCCGGGGCCCGTCTTTGTTTCTGTGTTTTGGGTTGCTTCTCAAAAGACACTCTGATGGGAACGGGGAGGGGTCTGGTACTTTGTCTGTGAGCTCTCATTACGAGCGCTCTTCTCTTAGCCGTGCCAAAACAGAGATGTAAACTTAATGGACTATATGGTTTGCACAAAGTGAGGGGTGTCAGTAAATTCGCTCTGACATTTGTTGCATGTTTATCTTCATTTACATGTGAAATGAGTATCGCTTTCTCACGCCAAAACACAAGTCAAAAACACGCACCTGTTACTCAAGTATTTAATGGGGCTTTCGATTCAAGTCAGACGTTTTAACCTTTGTTTTTATAACTTTTTGCAGTGTAAGGCAGTGGTGGATGAATTACCCAGTTTAGTAAAAGTACACATGCAAAAAAAATACTCAAGTATAAGTAAAAGTATCACATGGAAAAATCGACTTAAGTAAAAGTATTAAGGCGCATTTCATATTGTTGACAGAAAGCTTTTGTCACTTGTAGACTTACTCATAGTGGGAAGAGTAACCACAACCTTAACTCAAGTAAGAGTACTGTTACTTCAGTACAAATTTTACTCAAGTAAAGTATGCTAGAAAAGCTCTCTGAAAAGGACAATTTCTTTAAAATGCTACTCAACTAAATGTAACTGAGTACTGCTGACATCTGTACCAACTTTGTGCAGTGTAATGCAGCGGTGAATGATGGACTCAACTGAGTAAAAGTACAAATAAAGCATAAAAATACTCCAGTAAATGTAAAAGTATCACATGAAAAAATCTGCTTAAGTTAACCTGTTTACTTGTACTTAAACAATAAAAAGTAAAATTATTTCGCGCAGATTTTGAGAACTATTAAAGCATCAATTGTAGCGATTTTGAGAAATTATTTAGCTGACTTTAAGTGATTCAATCGAATTCTTAATTGTTCTGGCTGTTTTTGTGTATTTGTGTATTTGTGTATTTGGTTTGCTCAAAGTTGCAATGATAACACAGATTAAATGTGATATAAATAAGTCAGCAGGTCTCAAACCATTACAAAAAAACCTTTATTTTTCAGTCCTGTTAAAAAATGTCGTGGGGAGATCCCTGCTCTCAAATGTAGTGAAAGAAATAAAAAAGAAAAAAAGTGTCCACTTTTACTTAAGTACAATAGTTTACTACTTTTACTTTGTTACGTTCCACCACTGATGTAATGTATTCATTTCTAGGGCTGTTTGTAGAGTTTGTATTCATCGACAGATCATTTTATTTAGGATTTATATGGAACAAAAGCAGAAAGCACAAGTGAGTAAGCTGAAGATTTGTTTTTGTTTTTTTTGGTATTTATGTAAAAATTTAAAAAGCCAGATTAAACTCATGATTCACAAGTTTAATATATACATATATACACATGCATTGTTTTCTAGTACTTTTTTTTACATAGTTGTAGTTTTGCGAGTGCGTTTAAGGTTAGATACATATAGAGATAAATAATAGTTTTGAGGGCTATTTCCACACTCCCTTTTTAGGTGTCAAATCGATTGGCAGCACATGTTTTTGATCAGCCAAGAATTTTTTTTGTTGCCTACAGCCCTATTCATTTCAACTGACTCATATTGCCACTATATAACATATTTCTTGACCTTTGCAAATTGCAGCAGATACACATTAAATGGTCTTTGGTTTCTACACACAGTCTGGTTTGTGGTGTGTTATTCATTCACTCCTCAGTCACTCTCAAAACAGGACTGTCAGGATCCCAGCACTTGGAAGCAGATATTTGTACTATTAGCGAATGAAGTGTCTTGAACAAGGACACAACAACAGTGCATCAGTTAGACTGTGGAACTAAACATCAATATTCATTTTAGAGGCAACTGTCTACCAACCAACTTACAGCCTGTCTGATTGTGCACGTTACTTACTGCAGGCTCCAAGAACATAACAGGACCTGGCTAAACCTGCAGACTGAAACAGCCTCATGTCTGTTTGTCACACAGGTCTAACTGTTGAGTTGCTCTGAGGTACAGTAACTATCTCCATGGAGATAGTTATAGGTTTTATGCAATACTGTGGATTATTATAGCCAAGAGAACAACATTTCTATGGAAACATGCAGATGAGCCTTGGTCATAAATGGTGTAGTGAGTTATATGTTAAATGTACATGTGTCCCTGTTAATGGACTCATCATCACAGCTCTGGACGAGACAGAGATACAACTACTACATCACTACATCATATTCAGGGTTTTGATAAAAAAGAGAAACAACAACTGCAGTAACAATAATGACTTTATTAGTTCATAAATCTCATAAAAAGAGCTTTACAAAAGCCTGTGGGCTTCAAGAGCCAAACTGATGTGCCATAAAACAGCTTACTCATACATGGATTGCTGTTGGATGCAGTACCTCCAGTCTCTGTATCGCCTCTGTGCTATAATTCATATTTTGATTTTTGTCAGTGCTTTTTTATGTCCCGATTTTAGAAACAGGGCTGCACCCAACAGCAACACAACCAAAAACAAATAAAAACAGTACAAACAATATGAAAAATGTATGTACAATATATACAGTATAAGAGTACAGTATAGAAAGTGTGCTTGTGAGTGGAGTCCAGATGCTACCAGGGCCTCCACACAGAGTCTGATGTGAGTGCGGGCCCGATAGGGGACAGGACGCTGTGGGGGGCCCCAGGAGAGAGAGCCGCGCTGGGCACCAGCACAGCCACATGTCCCTCAGGCCTAGGCACGAGCTGCACCCCTGTGTACAGGCTCACCAGCTCCGGACTCACTGCCTTACAGCCCAGAGGCAGAGAGGGCAGAGAGGGTACGACAGGAGGGTACATGTGGGACACACAGGAGGACAGGTGGCTGAGGAGGCGGGTGCGCACCTCACTGTGGACCCCTTCACACGTGGAGAGGAAGCGCGTCACCTCTCCCACACACTCACTGAACCCAGCGCGGTATTTACCCAGCAGGCCCGGGTCAGCGTGGACAGCGGCTGGAGGAAGACAAAAATGTGTTACATTCACACTGAAATTTTGACAACAGCTAACACCAAATAGCTAAATATACAGACTATATTACATTGTAACAACACAACAATAACTATGGTAAATATATATATATATATATATATATATATATATATATATATATATATATATATATATATATATATATATATATATATATATATATATATATATATATATATATGCCAATCTCATTTCTAGTAGCTGAAGAATAACCAGTTGTATAAATTCATATATTCTATAACTTAGACACATGAGGTGCAGCTCTGTGGCAGAGACAAACCTGTGATCTGCAGCCGCTGAAGGTTCCTCAGGTGCTTGACCGTCATCTCCAGAATGTCGGCCTTCTCCAGTTTGGAGTGTCTGGAGGTCTGGGGACAACACAGTCCTAGAGTGAATACTTCTGTAAACCATTTTAACATCATCATCAGCGGTGTTAGGTCCTTACGTCTTTCTTTAACGCCTCCAGGATTAACATCTTGAGCTGCCCCAGACTCTCGTTGATTCTGGCCCGTCTCCTTTTCTCCATGATGGGCTTTGACGACTGCAGAAAGAAACAGGACATTGTTGGGTCAATCAGTGTTCAACAATAGACTTATTTCCACATAAGCACATTAACTGTGTTTAAAGATTACGCCTTTGATTAGGCCTGTATCTGTATCACATCATTTACAATGAGCCGTTATTATATTTATTAACATTCATAACAACAGCATATGGTTCTGAAAGGAAAAGGCTCAAATGAGACTAAGACACTGATTTGAAGCAAGTGAAACATGCAACAGGTTCATCTGAGCACATCTCACACGTGCCACAGGCTCCAGAGGGACACAGGGAGATTAGGTTAGACAACACACAGTATGAGAATATAGTTAGGATTAGCTTTAGTTAGTTGAAAGTTCCGGGTGCGCCTGTACCTTCCTGCTCTCGGAGGCAGTTGGTCTGTGGTCAGTGCGAGCCGGAGTTACGACCACTGAGTCCGGTGTAGTCTGCTCCAGAGTCCCGGCTGGCATGTCCTCCGTTTTTGAACGCTTTAACAAAACGGTAAAAGTGATAATAAACCCTGACTCCAGTCCTTCGGTCTCCAAAGTCCGTTGTCCTGGCGCCGGACTGTGCAGCGTCCAGCGGCTCACGTTTTATTTATAGACGAGGACCGCACGCGAACGGCTCGTGCGTTGCTCCCTGGGTCTCGCGCTGTGTCCAATGAGCTCGCGCGCGGTGCAGAGAGGCTGTGGGCTCGTGCGGCGCGACGCACCCATTGGCTACGTACGTCACTGGCTGCGCTCGTGCACTCTGCACATCCATCATCTCAACAGGAGGACTCGATCACCAAGAGACTTTACAATGGAGGTATTTGAGTGTTCCGTCTGAGAATTGAGAGCAGGAAAAATGTCCGATTGTTATTAATGTTGATGTATTGTGTTTGGCTATAGTTGAAATTATATATATATATATATATATATATATATATATATATATATATATATATATATATATATATATATATATATATATATATATATATATATATATATATATATATATATATATATATATATATATATATATATATATATATTTATTTATTTATTTATTTATTTATTTGTTTGTTTGTTTATTTATTTGTTTGTTTGTTTTTATTTGTGATGTCTAATTAAAAAAAGCTCCACTTTACTTTCACTACATTGAAGTAGGCACAACAATTTTATAAAAGGTTCTCCCAAAATATTAACATTGCCAAAAAACAACAACCCTAGAATACAGTATTGTGCGTAAAAGTGAGCCCAGAACATAATCCCGAGGCTAATGAGTGAGCTCGCGCCTGCGTCTTGACGGAGGGTGACGTCCTGTGTCCACTGATGGACTTAAAGCCTTTTACCCTGTCCATGAGCTCTGTTTAAGTGAGTGCAGTGAAGTGACCCCAGAAGACCACACTGACCACAGCTGTCTGACCACTGCCAATCACACACAGCAAGGCGGGTGAAGTGTCTTGCCTAATGACACAATAACAGGGCATAGGTTTGGTGTTTAGCATTTTGAGCATTCAAATTATTCATCACAAACACTTTTTATGACTTTTTGAGTTCAGTACATAATTATTTTATCCCTTTAAATGAATTTATTTAATAACCTTCTATCATGTCCATTGCTTGACCAGAGGGTTAGTGGTTCCAACTTCTCTCAAAGCAAATAAATGTTGTGCGTTTGGGCAAAACACTTTATCTACATTGTATTTTGTATTTGTATTTAAACTGGATCCACAGTGTAAGTGATTTGAAGTTATAACCTCTCTTAATCAAGCATTGTCTCTTATCTGACACTAATTGTTACTGTTTTAGCCAGAAACGTAAAAATATGATACTGGTAAATTGAAATTTCTTATGGATCGGCTATCACTTTCAAGATATCGGTATAGTCAATATCGTAACTATCCCATTTTGGTCTATAACTTGGTGTAATAAGACGATTTACTGGCCAGTGTTCATCTCAAACGCCTCCTAATATTGAACTTGTATTTTTTTAAAGTTGTTCTGTAGATACTTTGAATTATAAATATCAGGAAAGACAAAATATCAGCATTGTATTGGAGTAGAAAAACCTGGATCGTGCAACCCTAGTTTTATCTACCATAGGTACTATTATACCCCGTACAAATATTCCAAATAGTCCTTTATAGATCTAATGGAGCTTGTATGGGGCCACATATGTCTCCTTGTGTTGAACATCCAAACTGTGCAGATTCCTTCACTCCGCAGCAGCAGATGACTGAGGGGCCCGGCTCCAATAAATTATGAGGCATCAGTGGTGTTTTCTGCGCGGCCGCCACAATCGGGCCTTTATAGAGAGCACCATGTGGACACAGGTTTATAGCACAATTCAGATCAGTATCAGTGTGGGAACGCCGCAGCTCTGGAGTCCACAGAGAGACACACAAGAGCAGATTAGAGCGCTTCATCACAAACCTCTGAGAACGCTCAAGTGCAGCCCATCAGCAGATACAGGAGAGGAGCAGTTAGCACAACGCCATAGAACACATAAACAGGCTGGATTATTCTTACACTGAGAACTGTCCCTCCAGGAAAGTCTGGCAACCTGTTACAAACAATAGGTGACCAAAAGTGATGTGAGTTGGCTCTTTTGAATGGTTCCTTCATGTGAACGGTTGGAGCCGGATCTCATTTTTTACTTTACATTTTTTAAGAACTGAACCTTTTTCTTTCTAATTTTTATGCATTTTTAAAATCCAGAGTAACGCTGAGCCATCACAAAAATCAGAACAGATGCAAAGCAGGCGACACGAGAGAAAGCAACAAAACATATTTGGTATCATAATAATGGTTATTTTTTAATTAGGCTTTTGTTATTGTAGTACAATGTTTTATTTAGATTATTCATAATTTGAAAGGGTAAACACACTCCCACTCTCAGTTTGAACCATTTTAAACACCTTTAAGCCTTGGTCATTGCTTTGTTTAGTTTATAGATAAATTGAATTCTCACATCGGCTTCTGTCATATAAATAAACAGTAAAAAAAACAGTCTTTGGAACGGCTCTTTGAAATGAACAGATCCAAAAGATTCAGATCCCATAAAAGAAGTGAAAGTCTCATCACTAGTGACCAGGCAGTGTTTCCCATTAGAGAAGTGTAAAACTGTCTCCCGTCGTCTTGAAACAACCTGCAGTATATGCCGGCATAAAGAAAATATACTAGTTGCTCTTTTTATTGTATTGTTTATTTAGTGTATTTATTGTATAAATGCACTAATGATGAGGATCAGAGGAAGATCTTTTTTAAACCAATGTACGTTAAACCTCTATAGAGAGAGGACTGTCTCTGGAGACTTGGACAACTGTGATTGTTTAAGATACACTGTGCACTATCCCAGTCAAATGTAATATGTACATTATAATGTATATGTACATTATAATATATATGTACATTATAATGTATATGTACATTATAATATATATGTACATTATAATGTATATGTACATTATAATATATATGTACATTATAATGTATATGTACATTATAATGTATATGTACATTATAAGGTGACCATCAGACAGCACATGGGGTCAGTAATAAACAATATGTGTTATAAAAGAGGAGTGTATGTGATGGGTGCTTGTAGAGGGGAAGCTCTGTGCACACGTGTGCCTGGTTGTAGTGTGTAGTGTGCTTCAGTTGCACACGTGTACCTGGTTGTAGTGTGTAGTGTGCTCCAGTTGCACACGTGTGCTTGGCTGTAGTGCGCTCCAGCTGCGGCGGCAGTGAAGTGGCCCTCTCCATCAGCGCTCCATTCAGGGGCGTGTGTGGACGAGAGGCGCGGGGCGCTCAGACAGTAGGATCATGCAGCTCCCAGCCCCCGGAGCAGCTCCGGCCAGGCCTTTGTCCCCCTCCCGGACGGCACTTTCTGCTCCAAGAGCCTTAGACAAGGCCCCCTTTAATTGTGGAGCTGTGTGGAATACAGCAGGCACAAAGGGCCCAACAGAGTGTCCGGCCCCCAGACAAGGCTGGAAACAAGTGGTACAGGAATCCTGCAGAATGGACTGGTCCGGCTGATGTCACTGAATACATTTACCTACCTCAGAGCCTTTTCACAACATGCTTTGTTTTATTTGGACAAAACCACAAGGCGACGGGAGAGGCAGCCGTATCAATGGAGAGATGGAGCCAGAGGGAGAGCCCTGATGGAAAATCACTGTTGTCATGGAAACGTGACCAATCAAAAAATATGGTTGAATTTAGTGGAGATGTAAAAAGGGTGTAAGATTAAACTTTGAGAGATGAAAGCCTCTATAGTCCATTCAGACCTGTTTATACGGCCATCAAGAGAGAATTCAGATTAGGCACACAGTGGAGCGCCGGCCTTACTGTAGTCCAGCGCCATGCTGCTGCAGACAAGATACAGCTGATCATTCTTATATATACATTTATACAGACTAAATGCTCTTTCTATAACTTTTATCACATTTTATTTAATTCTCGATAGAAGTAAAATCACAGGAGGCACATTCATTGAGCAGTTCTCAGGAGCAGAGGGGGTGGTCTCAGGCTGACAGACAGTTTACCTCCTGGAACAGGGCCAGAACACACACTGACAGACAAGCATTCACACAGTCACTAGAAGGTCTTTAGATTCACCAGGTCCATACATGAGGTCCTGACAATAATGAAAACATCACAATGTGGTTTAAGGCTCCATAGAATGTAACAGTTGTCATCCATTTGGTGCCAAAAATGTTTTGGGTGAATTTGACCAATGTATGTGGCTTTTTGATGAGATAACCACAGCTCTCTGTGCTCAGGAAGTTGAGTTAGAATAGTATTCCAAGACGCAAAGAGACACAGAGAAACTGAATAATGAACAAATGATGGTTTGAATGACTTTTAAAACAGCAGACAGTCCTTACAGTGGAGAGAGGTCGGTGGCTCAAATCTTATCCAAGTGGTTTCTTCAGTTCTGGTCAGATTGAACCACATTGAAACTAAAACACCCATAACAGAAACTATAAACCATTAGGTGTTTTAGTTTCAGTGTAGTTAGCTCCTCCCTTCAGATAGATATTAGGCAGTGTCCACGAGAATCCTGACCAGAACTGAGGAAGGCGCTTGGATGAGCAGTGAAACGTCTTTGTCCAGTTGATAGATTTTAATTTTTCTATTGCTTTAAATAAACAAATGGTAATAACTTATCTCCTCAATGTCTGTGGGAGCCGCCATCCGCAATGGACCTGATTATGGGCTGCAATCAGAATCACAATTAAACAGTGGCTAGCTCTCACGCCTCACAGCAAAAAAATTTCCAGGTTTGATCCCCAGGAGTCTCTGCATTCTGGATGTTTCTTCAGTTTCCCCTATCAACTCAAAACATGCACAATAGTTAAAATCCTCCAGCTAAGGTCGTCCTGACCAAGTCTGGCTCAAGATCATAGACAAAGGTCCCCGAGCAATGCACTGCGCTGTCCATTGCTCCTGATGAGGTGCCCCAGTGGCATTGAAGGGACAAAAATATTATAGTAAATCCCACAGCTGATTACCATAGAGTTGAAACCACAATGAGGGAATGACACTGTGTTTTAAGCATAAAATAAAGAGGAAACTACGCCTTATGCCCAGCCCTATTGAGGTAAATATAGGGTACAATAGTATTTTTGAACAGCAAAAGGCAAAACAACCTGCCATCTGTTACTGCACGCTCGTCGCCTTTAAACATTTTAGATCTTTAGCACTGAGGCAATAAAAGCTAAGCCTTACTGAACTGTGGCTCTGCTCTGAATAGGCCAAAACAGTCACTGGCCAATCCCTCATCAAACTCAAAGAAACCCACAGAAGAGGCCTCACGTTTAATTTTTAAAACCCAACTTGAAAGTGCAGTGGAGCCACATTCATCCAGGCGGAGTCTTTAAAGGACTAGTTAGCATGTAGATGATATGCATTCAAGGGCATTGTCACAGTATCTAAGTGTATTTACATGTTAATCTGTGCAGGGACACTATCGACTCCTGGTGCACCATGGGAATGTGATTTCTTTGTGCCAGCCAGGTTCAAAAACATTCTTGTAAAGCCATGGATATTATGGCCAATGATCCATAACAGCAAAACAACCCTAAAGCTAAAACTAAACGTGCAGGGAGAGGGCCGTGCTGCTGATGGAGAGGCCATTTTTTTCGATAAAGGTCTGGGACATATTTAGGAGAATAAGTCTAAGCTTTAGATTTCCTCTGAGATAGATCCACCCAGCATTGTCCCTGCTCATCACAGATATCAAGGCAGGAGTATCAGTACAGTGTGAGGAGGCGTCCAAACATGTCACAGCTCCTTTCAGTGTGAGAGCAGTGACTCTACTCTAAGCTCTACCTGAATGACTCTTCTCTCAAATGAAGAGTGATCTAAAACATATTGTTTTTTTAATAAAATCATCAATTGACCTTAGTATAGATAAAAATATTTTCTCTCACTAACATCAAGAGGGGTATTCAGCCTAACACATGCATTTTCCCCTTATGATTATGTTTAATGCAACTGAAGCAGTGCATTTGATTGCATCTGATGTTGTTTGTCATTTCTTTAAAAAAAAAAAGTTTTAAAACTTTTTCTAGCCAAAGAGCTGATGTGCCAGAGGCATGTGGCACTAGTCCCAATCGGATTTATCCATATCCACAAGTGTGTTTGCGTTGGGATTTATGAATGTGAAGATGGCCCATTCTGCAGTTCAAGATGCCTCACAAGACCAGAGTTTTGGCCACTTGTGCAGTGAAAGGCGCCCGGGGGTTGCCCTTTCAGCTCTGGAGGACCTCTAGCCGAGTCCCCTTCACTCAGGGAGATCAGCCGGCTCTGTTCCTCGGACCCCTGTCTGGCAAGACGCTGCTGGGCTGGTCCCCGGCCTCCCTCCTTCACCTGCTAGCTTAGCACTCATCACTTATGCACATAATCCCTGGTTAGCGCATGTGATCCGGCGGCCCCTGGCTCACATGCTTCCTGGGTGGCTCCTGCGTCGTCATGGAGACCCTCATCTTCTCATGACAGTTAGCTTCAGTGGCGGCGCTAAGTCCCTCCTCAGCCTCGTCTCTGCGTCTCTTTCTGTCCACTAAAGCCGTCTCTTTTTGTCACACACACATCGATGTCTTTTTTGCGTTGGAGCTCGTTCCCAGGCTTCAGATAAGCAACACATCTCTAAACGTATTCATCAGACAAAGACACTATGCCACTGTTTACAATGACATCACAAAAGTGTGAGTTCTTTAACCACAGTTTGTGAGTATGTCATTATACCTTTTCATAGCTATTAAGCCTAAATCATCAAGGCATGTTTTTACTCAGTGGCATGGCTAATACAATGGCCTTTTAAATACAATATTTTTTATAAAAGTCATCTTGTTTCAGGGCAGATGGTAAAAACTCAATCTGAACAACTTGACTCACTGTTCTCCCTCTACCACCTGTTACCAGAAGAATATGGCCTCACACCTTTTATATCAGGACAATTGTCTTAGACATATCTGACATAAGTGGCTGGATCTATGAAAGAGCTCGTCCTCACGTGTTCAGTGCTTTGTATCATGTCCCGTTGATGCTGGACAAATGTTTTTGTTGCAGAAGTTGGGACACACTTGCCGTGCGGTCTTCTTTCACTGTTGGCAGAGCGTCTGGTTCTCATGCTTTTGAACAAACAACAAGCGGATGCTTCTCCTCTATGTCTAATTTAAAGAGCCTATAGCGGTCCGAAAAAGGCCTGACCTGGTTTTATTGTCAGTCTAATCTGTAAGGTGAGATGCTGCGATACACTCTTTTCATTTGGGCCACTGTGGTCCTGTGAGTGGGGATTGGGTTTCGGTGGAGCGGCCCTCAGCCCGGAGCATTAGTTTGTTTAAAGTGAGGCAGGTCCTGGGGGACGTGCCGACCCGGGACGTTGTGTGGCCCCACAGTAACAAGTGTCCCAGTGATAGGGCCAGTCCTCCCCCTGTGTGAATGCCGTGTGAGAGGCGGTCCGTCCGTGCCCTGCCACCTCCGCACAAGGCCCTCCATTGACTTCTAACCTGTTGAGGGCCCAAGGCAGACAAAGGCCCCTGGGGCGGAGCCCGTCCCTCCGACAAGCCTGTGAACAAACGGTAACACGGCTGCAACTGTCCACCCCCTGAATCACTGGATTTATTGACCAACCACAGCGCCCATTCACACTCATGGATCTATCATTTTAATGTCGGAGTTCAGGGTAAAAAGAAACTGTTACAAAAGTAATTCTTGTGTTGGACTCGAAAATGACTACAATTGCCTGCCATGTAAAGGTGAAACAGCCTACATTTGGAATATATCTTCACATACGTGTAGTTATGTCATCCTCTGGTCAACTCTGCCATAGTTTTTTTCTGAATATTGAAAACAGCCTAAATCTTTGATTATTATTTAGAATATTATATATCATACAGTATTGTAATTGCCATGCTATGTCAAACCATGCTCATTATTTTGATTGTAAAAACCTGCCTTGCACTGTGGGCATGGCAGCCTATTGTGGCCACAGGCCTATGCTACAGCAACCCTAGCATCAGGGCAAACATGGTCATATGTAAATAACGTCTATGGCATTTTAAGCCCCCTGCCTTCCTTCTTCTCTTTTCAGCCAAAAAATATCCAAAAACATTTTTCTCCACATACCTGACTCAGTACTTGCTCTGGTGGGCATGTTTTGTCTGACAAATGGTTCCAAATCTCTATGAAGAATGTTTCAAAGTATGGCTTTAACTTTCTATCTGTCATACTTTAATGGAGATTATTACAATGTTTTGGTTTTCTGCTTTGTTTCAGTATAAGTTGCCACAGTAAGAGAGACAGATTTTGATTTGCACTCCATGTCTTCTCACTGTCCCTCAGTTGTCCAGGTATGATCCTGAGACATGACACAATTGAATGTTTCTTTTATACTGGAGTAAAAGTGATGTTTTGCACCGGAATACAACTGTACACTATGCACTTGTGCTCATTTGGAACTAGAAACCCTCAGACGATGATACACTCAACCCACTGTCCCAATTATGAAACACTGAAATACTATTTTATACACAGGTAAAAAAAAAAACCATAGATGCACAACAAAAGAAAGTATGTCCCTGCCCCCCTGCAGTTTACCCCTCTGCCCATTCAGACCTGAGGCGGTGATAAAGGGCGGCCAGCCAGGGAAAAGACCACGTTTGGGGACAGAAGGAGGAGAGGTCCAGGGTCACCAGCCTTTTAGCAGTTGTTAGCTTCTTTGTGTCGCCCGTAAAAAGAAGCCAACCGTAAGCTAGCATCATGTCGGCCTTGTGTCTCAACCATCAATCACCACAGCGACCTGACCACGGGCCTTTGGAGGAGACACAGCCGCAGACTCACAATAGTCCACGAAGAGAATACAGGCCTGGTGTAAAGCTGCTTTTATTGGAACTATCGGAGGAAGGAACGCAGAAACAGGAGTCAGACATAAGGATGACTGAAATTGCAGCCCAACGAGGTGCAGCCTATATCAAAACTTGTGGGATTTGTTTTTAAAAAAATGAACTAAAACAACATAAAATTAATGACATTCAAGCTCTTCTTCCATTTCTGTTTCAATGGAAGATATAGTAAAGTGGACAGGATACATAAACGCTTTAGTGGTATGTAAGAAAACCTCATTGCTTGTCTAGATGGGAAGTAAGACATGCTAATAAGCCTACATAACACAGCCTAATCGTATTTTGTTACATGAGCAAGTAAATTTTATTCGTCTGAAAACTGCCGTGAAAACTCTTGGGGGTGAGACATTTCTTCTCAAATCATCTTAAGCAAAAACAAAAGGAGAAAAAAAAGTGTTTGGGATTAAATAACAAACAGACATTGCCCAATATGTGGAAACTGTCTTTAGATGAGGGCAAGCTTGAGCCAACCTTTAACAGCTCGGTGCTAGCTGTGAGGAAGAATAGCTGTGTGTTTTAGCGTCTTTATGCCCATCTGTTGCTGCTACACCACAAAGGCAATACAGGAGTGAGTACACAGAAGCCCATATTGCATTGTGAAGAGGCAACACTATCCTCAAACTGCAAGGCAAACATCCACTTCCATAAGCTGGATATCCTAACATGGACAACTATTTACCCAGAAGATGATCCACACGGACACAGATTCATGACACCTCCTCGAACGCATCATGAATATTCCGTGTGGGACATTCCTTTCTTACGGATACAAGCTTTGGCCCCCCCCTTGCCGTATTCAGAGTGTCCCCCTAAATCCGCCCATTCACCACGTAGGCCCTGATCTCCACATGAAATGATAGCTCCAGCGCAGGCCTTTAAGCGCCCATATGCCAGGCAGAGAGGAGGCTGGGAAAGCACATAATTGATCAGTGAAGACCAGGGACTGCCCCCCACGATGCACGCAAGAGTGGTTTTATGCACTGATTTATTAGCAGATAGAATGAGACGTCCCAAACATAAAAAAATAAGGCTTTTTATATGCTAGTCTGGATGTTAACTACTGTTGAGTGTGTTATGTTTGATGAAGTGTGGAACTTTAAAAGTCCTATATTATGCACATTCAACTCTTGTGAGCTTTAAGTCATGTTAGAATATTGTTGCCTCATCAAAAATATACCTGGAGTTGTGTTTTGTTTTGTTCACACACATTTGAGTAACTCTTTATTATTATTCTGTCTACATCTCCAAACTTCAAGATGCTCTGTTCCACTTTTTGATGTCATGTAGAGGTAGTTTTCAAGTTAACAGCTACCTTTGACCGTTTGTTGAGTAGAGATGGGTAATTGCAGGGCTGAAATCATCCAAATGATTCTAGTGGAGGTTCATGGAGTTTAAAAACACAGTGGAGCACTTCCTGTATTACCACATGATGACATCACAAGGTGGAACAGAGTGTTTTCTGTTTGAGAGAAGAGCTCAATGTGACTCATGTGAGGCTCATTCTGCTTTTTGATAGGACAGTTATCTTGAGGGACAGTTAGGTCTTGTTTATGGAATCTAAAATCAAAATCTTATACCTAAAATTCCTATAAATAATGTTAACGTAATGTGTTCATGTCTTTTACTTTTAATTTGGATTTACTGTATGCTGCCCTCTGGTGGTAACTGTTGGGAGTGAAGACATTTGTAATGTCGAATAGCAGCACTGCTATTGTCAATATTAAAGTAGACTTTGTATGGCAATTCTAGTGTAGTTCTTGGTTTCAAAGGCACCCTTCCACGCGATCTAACTACAACATATGTGAATGGATATGAAAGTGCAAACATAAAAAATAAGACAAGTCTCAGTGGATAAAATCTCACAAAAGTTGATTTAGTCTTTTTTAGAACAAATAATGCATAATAATTCTTCAAGCATATTACAAAAACTACAAAAATATTAACAATTGTCTCTGAAGGCCTTTTTTTTTTTTACATTATTATCTACAACAAAAGTAACACAGCAGATTAACAAAATAAAATCAGTTGTTATAAATCTTTAACAGCAGCATATTTTTACACTGATCATTATTTAGATTTTGAACATGATTATGATGTACAGTACTAAAAACATGCCGAATGAATCTCAGTGGGAGTGAAAAAAGCTGTAATGGATGTAATACTCATTTGAAAGTTTCACCAATCATACATGGAACATTATGTGACAAAAATGTGACATCTTTGAATATTTGCATACACAAAGAAAAAAAACTGGGAAACAAACTATAAAATATTAATACAATTTAATTTTATAACTAAAATTAAGATTCAAATTTACAACAAAAATGTATTTACAAAGATGTTGCCACTCCCTTTTTAGACAAACAAAATAACAGGTAAAATAACGGAGATTCATTTTCAAAAAAAATTCCACATCTATGGACAACATGAGGGATGCACCGATCTCATACTCGTATCAGATATCGGCTTCAAAATAATGGTTTGGCTGATATCCTGACTGGACATATAAATCGATATAATACGACTGTTTACTGGCCATAGTCAGCTCAGAAAGTTTCAACTGAATTTATTTTTGTAAAGCCCAACATCACAACAGCAGGGCTTAGGGCTGAACATGAGAAATGATTTAACCAACAGAAAGTTAGAAATTCAACAATGAAACTTTGGTCAATAACAGACAAATTAATCAAAAGAAAACAAGCAAATGGTGAACTGTCCCAGAGCGCCCCCTGTCCTTAGACCCTCCTTCTGCAGGGAGAACTCAAAAAACTCAGATGGAAAAAAAAGAAACCATGAGGAGAACCACAGTGGAGTCTCATTATCTTTGAATTGTCTGTGTAATCCCTGTCGTCCAGGTCTGATCCACAGTAAAAGACGAAGTTTAAATCTGTCAACTAGACAAATCGTTGTAGGAGTGAAGATGTTTCACTGCTCGTCCAAGCCGCTTCTTCAGTTCTGGTCGGATTGTTGGTGGACACTGCCTTATATCTAACTGAAGGGAGGAGTTAACTACACTGAAACTGTAAACAACTATTGTCTCCAGTTAAAGAAGCTATTTTTGTTAGGAAAGACAATCCTTCCTTAAACAGGAATGGGGGCCTGAGACATAATCTCTCCTCCATCTATAACTCCGTCCTCAGACCCAAAACAAACAAAGAGAACAATAGCAGGGTCGTTAAAGACTGAATAGGGTAGTTTTAGCTGAAACTGGAGACAATAGCTGTTTACAGTTTCAGTGTAGTTAGCTCCTTCCTTCAGATAGATATAAGGCAGTGTCCACCAGTAATCTGACCAGAACTGAAGAAGCGGATGGAGCAGCAAAATGTCTTCACTCCTACAACGATTTGTCTTGTTGACAGATTTAAACTTCGTCTTTTGCTATCTTTGAATTGTTATTCAAACAAAGCTGTTCAGGAGTTACTGGAGGTAAATAACAAAATAAAAAGTTGGATCGGTGCATCCCTAGACAGCATAGTACGGATAAACTGTTACACGCTCAGAAGTTTAAAATGGATACAGGGCATTTTTATAAAAATATTTAGGATTGGATGAAGCAAAAACAGCTTGTTATCATGCAAGTTGTTCTGGAAAAAAATACTAATTATGACAACAAAAATGTCACTGGCAAGATGGCAAAGTACAAATTACAACAAATAACATAGAAACTGAAGTCCATAGGCACTTGGAGGGAAGTTATAACATGATGTACTCTACCAGTCAAAAGTTTGCACGTACTTTTTCATTTATGTTTCTTCTTTATTTCCATGATTATTTACATTGTAGATTCTCAGTGAAGGCATCAAAACTATGAATGGACACATGTAGAATGTGGTAAACAAAAATGTAACTCCAAATTTGTTCTAGATTTAAAACATTTAAAATTAGCTAGCTTTATCTTTGCTTTGAACACTGGTCTTTTGCACTTTTGGCATTTCTTGACCCTGATATGGCCCAGCTGTGAAGTGAAAACAAGACCAAAGGGTTTACAGTGCTGTCCACAAAGCAAAGAGTGGATACTTTAAGGATATGTTTTTTTTTCTATACTACATAATTCCATATAACTTGTATCATATATTGTTATATTGTTAGGGTTAGGGGGTGTCTTCTGTATCTATAATAAAGAAAAAAAACATAGAATAAGAGGGTGTGTCCAAACTTTTGACTGGTAATGTAATGACGGATCAATACTCATTAGTTGTACATTTGAACTTGTCTAAAATATACACAACAATAACACATTAAGATGTTATATTAGCGTCAAAAGCCTTATTTGGACAAAGTAGCCCAAGGTCAGGGAGGCATTGGTTTCCATGGTCAGAAATATGAAAATTAAAATGTAAACACCTAAATTCCCCCCACAACCACATTTCAAGTAGAGCTGCTGGGTGGACTAAAGGAAAGAGTGGAACAGTGTGATTGGTCTAACATGTATCCACACTTCAAACTCCGCCCCTGCAGCCAAATGTTTGTAATCAGAAACACCAGGCTCTAATCAGGGCAGTCTTTTGTGATGTCACCAACTACTAGACATTACATGGGCCACTGAAGGCAGCACACTCTTAGATTTAGGTTTGTTGACCAGAAAATGTACCTAGTTTGCACTAAAATGGCCAAATAATGACTAAAAACAGTAGATAATTAAAACACCATATACACAGTTTAGCAGAGAATAAGTGGATTTAGTTTCAGTTTAATGCATTGTTAATTTTGGCACAGCTGTGTTTTTGGTATTAACGTGATAGTCCACTTTAAAAACTACAGATAACAAGTGAAAGTAATGTAATGCAATATTTATAATTATGAAACTTTAAGAAGAAAGAATCAAGTATGTTGTGCTATGGTTATGATACCCAGGGTCAGGGCAACCGTAGCTAGAGCGTTGGCCTACAGTGCAAGTCCCAGGATGAGGAAAGGTTAGTGCTAGATAGTCAGGGCCGGAGGGACGAGAGTGATATCAAAGCTCTGGTTGCCGTGGTAATGTGTTAGCATCTGTAGCTATAAACAGGCCTAACATTTTATATTATACTGTTTTATTTTATGGTGTAAGTTGAGATAAGGCTAGTGGGTTACAATTTAGTTTTTTGAAGTTATTTCTGCTAACATGTTAACTAACACAAACATTTCCCTAACCCTAACCTTAACCATTTTCCTCAGCTTAACATAATCCTGTTCTTAAACTTAACCAAACCCTAATCTTAAGCATAACATTAAAAAAACAAAAACAAAAAAAACACCTTATTCCTGAACTTCATCATTTAGAACAGGGGTGTCCAAACTATGGCCCGGGGTCCAAATGCGGCCCCCAGACCAATTTTTATTGGCCGTCAAACCTTCAGGTGAACTGGCCCAATTTGGATTTTTTTATGGCAAATTTGAGTAATCCTACCAATATAACAAAATATAACTTAAATAACATCACACTGCATTGTCAGACAGACCAAATGTTAATATTTCAAGCCTTATTTAAAGTATGAAGTCAAAACTATGTTAAATGCACCCATCTGAATTATCCACTCTATTGACCACTATGGCCCTCTGTCTCAAATATTTTTCAAGATATGGCCCTCTGTGAAAAAAGTCTGGGCACCCCTGATTTAGAACGACCAATCACAGCAGACCGTCCCTCCAGACCTGACATTCTAACACCCAGAGTACCCAGACATAGGGAAAACAACTAGTTTAAATACACAGGCTACAGACAGGAGCCTTTTGCTGTGGGCAGTCCCGTTCTGAGCCTTACAGTGAGCAGTGGTATTCTTATTTCTGACATCTTCATGTTTTAGCAGCTTGTGGTTAAAACTGTCAGTGTGTTCACAGTACAAGAGACTCCAGTGCATTCCTCATTTTAAATAATAGCAGCTAATACTGAATATTGTACCAACACTGTTTAATTCACCTGAAATGATTAGTGTTATGAGACTTAGTAAAAACATAGAGCTTAAAGAGGGGCTATTACACGTCTATGAGGTATTAAAGAGGGGCTATTACACTTCTATGGGGTATACAAGTGCTAATACATTTAGATCACCATGTTACCTTTTATCATTTTGAAAATTTTATATTAAACAAAAACATATTAACATGTTTAATAAGTTTCAGGTTTGTTTTTGACGCTCTGAGGCACCCCCCCTTTGCACTCCCCCGTTAGAGTGCTATCACATCAATCAGTGTGCATCCCGCTATTGAAACTACTGCACATCGCATCAGGTTTGTGAAGTTGTAGTGTATTGTTTTGCATCATGCTTTTGTATATTTATGTAGTTATGTAGGCTTGTGGGCTGAGTGTTGTACAGTTTTGTGCTGCTAACCATAAGAAAGGTGGTAAGGAGAGATCACTAGATTGCTCATACATGCATAGATTAATGGATAATGTTTTTGATGAGAGAATAACATTATAACATGGTAGAAAGTTCCAAGGAGATGCGTTTGATTGACACCCCCTCTTTAATACCACAGATGAAATGGTTTCCACAGTGTGCTTGGTCTCTGGCTTTATTGACATATTTGCATAGTTGCTGTTCATAGTGAGGCAGAGCTGTGTGTCTGTGCGTTGGCGTACATGACTGTCCCGGGGCGAGGGGGCCAGTCGGGGTCATCCTGCAGCTCCAGGGCCAGCTGCCTGTACCTGAGCCTGGGGGGGCGACGCTCTCGACAGAACAGCCACGACAGGAAGAGCCGGCCCCAGCGGTCATTAGCCTCCTGGAAAATGATAAGGATGAAACTCTAACACACACTACCCAGTCCCAAATCTACAGCTACAGTGTTCTTTTGGGCTGGCATCGAATTCAAAAATTAGATTAAAGACATGTCCTGTTGATCAATTAGTTGACTAAAAAGAGGGCATGGCCAAAGCCCCCCCTTAAACAATTAACTATCTCAATGACCTGACCAAACTACTACACCTGCACAATATTTCATGCAGAAAAAAGTGCAAGAAAACAATGTATTTATTTGGGAAAAGGTGGATAAAAAACAGGATTCACTCCATCTTCAGTTAATGCACTCCCTAACATCTCCTTTCTGCTGTTACATAATTTCTGTGCATACAAATCCTTAAAATCTAAGTACAATAAAACAACAAAACTCTAGCCAAGTGGATTTTTAGCTCAAAAAAGGGACTGAAACACTAAATATTGATAGCTCAAATAGTAACACACTAATGACACAACAGTCAGAGTAAAAGGGAACGTCTGCAAACAGATATCAAGTTTAAAGTTAGTATGATCTAGTAGTGATTTGTCAGAGGCTAGGTACTATCAGAGGTCCCATGCTTACATCCCAGCGGCATATAATGGCACATGCAAAAGACATAATCCTGCTTCCCAAATTATACAGAATCATTATGCTCAAAAATAGGATCTCCAGTTTTTCTAATTTATTTTGTTAAAAAATCAAAAGCAAGTAGTGGTATTATCTATGAGAGAATTAACAGCTTGTGTAATATTTAATTGTTTCATAAAATCATTTCCAAATTTGAATCACTGTTATTATGTTATTGTTTTTTTATCAGTCAATTGATGTGGCCCCTGGGTGAGTTACAGTTTGAGACCCCTGTACTAAACAAGACAAAGAACAAACAGATCAAGATGTTTGGTGACAACAATGTACAGAATATGCAGAGGTGGGTAGTACTCACTTACATTTACTCAGTTACATTTATTTGAATAAATTTTTAAAGAAATTATACTTTCAGAGTACTTTTACTCCTACTTCAGTAATATTTTTATTAAGTAACAGTACTCGGAGTCTGAACAGTAACTGGGTCAAAGTTTTGGTTGTGACAGTGACAAAAGCTTTATGTTGACAATATGAAATAATTTGCACATTTGTGTTTCTTGTACCGCTCCTTCATAAATGTTTTTCTGTCTGTCCTTTGAAAATACCAGATTTTATTTGCGATTTAATTACATGTTTTGTTCTTCAAAGTAACATAACTTCAAATTATAAATCAGATGTGATGTCCCAATAGTTACTCTTTAAGTTACTCTTACTTGAGTAGTTGTTTTCCCAAATACTTTTTTACTCTTGAGTAATAGACCACTATTTTGTACTTCTACTTGAGTAATATTATTTTGAAGTAACATTACACTTACTTGAGTACAATTAGCTACTCTACACACCTATGAGAATATGTTTATTTGCACAGAAGCAAAGAACATGAGCAAGAGTCCCAACCTGAGGCAAGCCAGCAGAGGGCGATGGAGACACTGGATTATCACTGCGATTGTCTCTGAAAATGAGCCTCCGCAAGATCACGTCTAGGATCAACGTCTGCGGGAGATTTCATTCAACTTCAGAATCAGCAGATAATACATCATAGATTAGGTTTGAAGCATTTAAAATACATTTATTGACAGACAAATAGAGAGCAGGAAACAGGGAAACAGGGAAAGAAGAAGCAGTGGTGCAAAAGTATGAGAATATAACTGCGTGCGGATTTCACTTGATTTTTGAAAAGCCAACAGAAAAGGGACAGTGGCACCTACCTCGAGGATAAAGGAGACAACAGTGTTTGAAATGATGATGGCCACCACAGTGATTCTCCACTCATGAGGCACACACACGATCTGGGACCACAACAAATAAGAATTTAATATAATACTTTCAAACTCAGTTTTATCAAGAATAGACTCAACACTCAATACTGATTCTGATACCACAATGATAATTAAAAAACACTCTTTATTTAGACAACAGAATGCATTAAATCTTTCTTTTCTATTCCTATGTGGCCTTATATCTGTGTAATCCCTCAGTCGTCCAGGTATGTTCCATGGTGGTCCATCGGTGTATACTAGTCTATGTGGCTAAATGTACTGTATGTATTTATTGCCTGTCTTTTGTAGATTTGAATGATGTGAATTCTGCTGAAATTCAGTTTATACAAGAATGAAATAAATCTAATCAAATTATACTTGTTCCCATGTAGCTCATGATCATTCTAAAGCTATTCAGTTGTGTGTGTAAATCTATGTTCCTTTCTGTGACTTTTTTAGTATTGATACTTTCTCTAGTTTCGATACCAGCTTTAGTATCGATACTCAAATGAGTATATATTTTCTATCGGAGTATCTGATACTCATACTTTTGACAACTTTATTTCAAATACTGTCAGGTTATGTGTACGTATAAGAGATCAAGAATGAAATCAGTGGCTCTTAATGTCGTTTGGTTTGGTCAAAGAGAACTGTAAATAGTGACCACATCTAACTTTTAGATAAACATTGTGTTTGCGTCCACTGTGTGAATAAGTAACATAACAGGGCCAATAATATGGCCCTATATGAGTAGTATCTGTATGAATGATATATACAGTACTTTTTATAAGTCTCTCTATTGCCCCATATAAGAAGTAATGCTGATTTACTCTGAATGACATAAACATATAATTGTGATAATTGTTTGTGCGTTTAAGTTATCAGACGATCAGATGAGGTTTGGGGAACCAAAACAAAGTTGTTTAAATCCTCAAGCTTATGATATGGATGATATAAGATGGCATACAGGATTGCATTCGACATATACCGGATACATTTATAAATTAACCACAAAAAATATGTATGATCAAAACATAATTTTTGGCTTACTTCAAGGAATTTATCAATAGCTGGTAAAGGAAACAGCATGATGAGGAAGAGGAAGGTGTACAGACCAATGCAGGACAACATAAATGGCCCTAGGGACAAGCGAAACATTATTTAGTACTTAAACAGTACTTGTAGTGTATATCAGAGATAGTTCCTTACAGTTTTTATAGCTGGGCTGCCTAAAGGGTTTCCCCTTGGAGAAGACAATGGCCACAGCCAGATACTGGAAGGAGGAGACGTAGAAGAGAGTGGTGTTCTCGTAGTTGCGGATGTTCTTGATGTCGATGTAGGAGCTGTTCAGATTGAGGGGCTGAGAGGAGCGGCTCACGTTACACGCACTGAACACAGAGCAACAGGTACATTTAACCACACAAGCATTTTAAATAGAGACGTGACAATAGAAGGAATATAAAAACATGAGGGAATGACACAGACCATGATGTTTTGTACAGCAAATATGATTGAAATCATGTTAATGAATATATCTACTTATTCTGAAACTTGGAAATAGCTGAAGTCCACGTAAAACATTAGCTTTAGCTGATATATGCATGTTTGGTGAATCGTCTATTTAACACCATGTGTCTTTATTAAGCCTATGTGCTGAGTAATATAAGACATGGACACATTAGATGTTTGTAAACTGGATTATTTAGACAGAATTTGTTTTTGTTTATAGTTGTTGTTAGTTGGTTACTGGATACTGTCTGACTGACCACAAGTTCATAACTACAAGACTACATTCAACTTTTTGTGGAGGATAAACTGTAGTTTTGGAATTTTTTAAATGCCCCTTGTGCATGTAATTTAAACTCTCATTTAGATATCAGATTTGCAAAAAAGACACACAATTTCAAAAGGTTTGCCACATCTGAACAGATGACCAGAACAACAAGGTAACAATGTAATGGCCAGTGCAGCACCTAAAAGAAAAACAGATCTAGGCCAATCAGCATTCTCTTTTAAAACAAGAACAGAATGGAAGAAACAACCAACACATTTAAAGTTATGCAAAGCTTAGGGCGGAACTAAGAACATATTTTTTAACAACAAAGAAGTGCCAACAAATGTAGGAAAAACAACTAAATTATATCTGGTTAACAGCACAAAGGGAGTAGGGCACAGAGGGAGTAGGGTATTAATAGTTACACATATTAATACAGACATTTGAACATGTTACATCCTGAACTGTAACAGTTTTCTTTCCTGGAGTTGGGTAAATACTGACTTGGATTGGGGCGTCCACTTCTCATACCAGCTCTGCTCCCGCACCAGCAGGAAAGCGAGCAGCTGAAAGAGCAGACAGGTGAGGATCTGTGTGAGCACGGAGAACAGCAGGGGCCCCGAGATCAGGCTGGAGGGGGGCCGACGGGGTACCAACTGCCCCCAGGCCGGGTTCAGACTCACTGTTAAGAAGATATGCAACATGTGAAGAGTAAATAGGTAAAATGTTGTAATAAAAAAAAAAGAACATGAAAATGAAAAAAGTGCATATCAAGGAGGCACAGTGATATTTCTATGCTTTTGTATTACAGTTATTTCATATTTGTCTGATTAAGCCTCAACTATTACAATTAAAGACATGTTTTGACACACTTCAGTTGCTTAATATCATCTGAATATTGTTACTGGGATACTTCAAAGATATTGAGATATTAATTATTTGTCAATATCACCGGACTCCTAAAATTTGGACAAATGTAATACAGAGTGGCTATCTCGTAGAAATATGAGCATACGCTATTAGGGAAATGAATTCAAATTTTTCATCAAGGTAAATAGTGTATTTGTCTTATATGTGGCACTTTTCCCAGTTCCAAACAGTAAGTGATGTTAAGCTGTTTCCACTATTGTCCCTTCCAATCAAATAAGAGCAATATTTGGCATAATTTCATCAGTATCCATGATTGTTCTATGCACATAATAAAAAATACTTGACCTTTGACATGTGGGATTTCAATGATAATGTTGTATTTTGTGTATCGTGGTGATGCTTCTGTATTTGCTACTCACTTGTAAAGGCTATGATGAGAATGATGGCAATGTCAATGAAAAGAAACTGGAAGTCTCCCAAGTTACTAGGAATCTGCAACAGAGAGAAGAGTATTTATTAACAAAGTTTGATTGAAGTACACTCTAAATTCTACATAAATTGGTATTGCCACCTTTAGTTATTATGTCATTATGTCAATTCCAGCTTAAGTTTGAAAATGCTGTTACATCGACATTATAGATTTTATTTGATTGTACTTAACACTAGTAATGAATGACATAATATTCAACATATTAAGAGATTCTGGACTACACTGATACCAGGTGATGTAATTTGACAAATATATAACCCTGCCTATTAAAAGAAGTGGTAGTTACCGAGTAAAGCAGGGTGACACTGAGGTACTGGATGATACTGTACAGAGCCATGAACTTGAACACACAGAAGGAAGTAATGAGAGCCGCTCTGCCTTCTCTGTGGAGCAAACACAAAAACATTACTGTCCACATTCACTTTTGCTAAACCGTACTTTAAAGGTGCACTATGTAACTTATCAGGTTAAAGGTCAGCCACCTACTTGCTTTATTGTATGATGAAATGTATGAATGAGCTACATGGACACTTGAATTTACCATTTTGCTGATCAATAAAGAAATCTATCAATCTGTCTGTCTGTCTGTTATAATAATAAACATATCTATCTCTGTGAAGACAAACATGTGCTGTCACTCGGCTAAGTCAGATCTGTGGAGAGGTGACTCCGCTCACAGTAAAATGCATGTTCTTCCAGGATTTTTAATAAAATAAACAGTGAGATTAGTTTGATGCTGTACTGTGGAAGGCAAACCAGTATAATCAATAATAACTGAAACCAGACAGAAAATGTACATAGCGCATCTTCAATGGTAAATTCGGTGCTGACACAGGGCAGAGGGTGAGTACCTGATGAGGCTGGGGACACAGGAGATGTTGGAGGTGGAGGAGGTGAATGGAGACGCCACAGACGCCTCCAACTCAGATAGAGAAATCCCACTGTGAGCCCTCTTCAGAGCCTGCAAACGAGTAAGAAAAGCTCATACTTTTTATCTTGAGCAAAATAATACACAAAAATATTTTACAAGTATGAAGAGATATGTTCTAGTTTGTAGCATCTTATTTTCTTCAAAGTGGAAAATCCCTGCATACGCACTCCCAGTATTTGTTTTAGTTATTATAAATTTTTTTTTTATTATATTAATGTGAGCCAGCAAAAGGTATGCAACTAATTCTGTGAAAACGCCTGAAATTTCTTCTTCATTTTGGCTGCACTAACATGAAGCAAAGGATTGTGGTCTATGGAGTTTTGTTTCAACCCTACTGCACAGGTCACTCGGGAATCATAGTAGTGAAATTCCTACTTTCAAACTAAAACGTTTTTTATTCCAGTATTTTAAGGGTTTGTAATATTGTGTGAAAAGTGTTGCAAAAATGTATTTCATAGTGTTATTTATTAGTTAATTTATTTTTGCCTAATTTGTGGTGTATTTTATGACATAAACTAGAATAAATTTTTTGTCTGCCAATGAACAGCAACCCATTTCAGCCATAGCCGTTTATATTGTGAGACTTTTAACCTGGTTTTATAAGTTTAGTGCCAACACTGCTTCATCTCTATCATTTATTCATTGATACAAAAAAATATAGGTCTTACTCCACAGTCATTGGCTCCGTCTCCACACATTCCCACAATGTAACTAAAAGAAAACAGACGACACAAAAGCTGTTTAGTGACACAACTACACACAGGTTTAAAGTGCATATGACAGGTTACACTACACTTTTCATTAAAAAACATCGTTATATTAAAGATTTGACTAATAATCACGCCTAGTTTTCTTTGTTTCGTCTATTTTGGGTAAGTTTATATTTTTACTTCCTGATTGGACATGGGCTGCAGATACGTAGAGGTCATTCCAGTTCTGTTACCTAGCAACCACACTGTAAACAAGGGCCAAAGCTCATCTAATCACACAATAGTTATGGTTTGACCAATAAAAATACATGAGAACACCTTTACTTTGTTAAACAGGTTTAAACTCAGAAAAATGCCTTCCTTCTCTTGTAAATTATCGATGTATTTTGTATGGAGTTTTCAGTGACATATTGAGGTATTTCATTTTAGAACTGAGTGCTACTTCCTGTATTTTTCTTTTCCAGTTTTTTTCCCAACAAACTGAAACTTAACTGATGTAAAACACAGACACTATCCCAACAAACAAAGTCATAATTAGAAAAACACAAAAACCTGCCATATGCACTTTCACTATAACAGACTAACAGAATCCAGCTGAACTCACTTGAGGCTCTGCAGGACCTCCACCATCTGAGTCTTCTGGTCAGGAGACATCCGTGCAAACACTGTGGCCCCTACTGCAAGCTGCAGCGCCCCCATGTGGACAGAGCAGACACATCAACTGCATCAGGATTATTGCCTTAAATCATTTTTGGCCAAATTGAGTTATTTGTATAATTATCCTATTCAGACCCTGCTGTATCTGTAGGTGTCATTAGCTCCACCCTCAGCCATTCAGAAAAACTTTTATAGCCAAAAAACACTTTCTGCCTAAGTCATCATCTTGACTTGGGCGATTTGGACAACATAAAAACACACAGCAAACCCCATAGAAACTGTGTGTCAAATATCTGATTTTATCTTCTCATTCTCTCGTAAAGTTGGTTCAGCCTCTGTATGGTCGTTGTATTTTATTATCATAAATACCTAATATAAATTCAATCTGTACTTCAAAAATAATGGAGGTTTGGGCTCACCTTTGGGACCAGGTGTGGGAAGTGCTCCATGACCACAGTGAAGGCCGGTCCACTCAGAGCAAAGTGGAATCTGTCATCAGTCTGCACTTTGTCACAGAGGGACTCCATCTGGATCTCTACTGACTGAAAATCAGTCATAACAACTGCTTAGCTTCAGAGAGCCGACGAGATGAGGCTTTGACAAGGCAGTACGGCCATGATTTACAACTTATGAATACATTGTTCTTGTCTTGATAATGTGAATGACAAACTGATTCTGACACACAAAGAGAAAGAGAATGGCAGCAGTAGTTTTGGTTTCACTCTTTCAGACTAGTACCTGAGTGTCCTTGCTGGGTGCAGGGCTGTGGCTGTAGTGCCAGCTGATACTCGCTGGGTGAAAGTCTTTTGGAGGAACAGCGTTTGCGATGATCACAGTCTCATGAGCTCGGATCATCCCACAGTCCCGCGCCACAGAGATGGCGGTCAGCATGTTGTCTCCTGGCAACCACATCAAACCCAAAATCATCATGTAAAAAAAACATTTTGGAAGTATATATTACAAATACTAAAACATGCAGTTAACATAAAATAATGACAAATGTCTATTTAAAATATAGATAAGGATTTTACAATTAAAGTCTAACCCTAACATTGTGTAACTTTCTGGAAGCGGCATATCACCTGCACAATTCCATAGAAAGAAATAGTTAAAACCAGACTTTGGAAGATTCCCCATGGAGAAAGATAAGATTTACGCCATACTGTGGAATATTATAGCCAAAGGAATAAACAACATTTCCATGGAGACAAGCAGGAGGAGGCCCTTCTCCAGGTCAAATAAGTGTCAGGTTTGTGGAGATGCAAGCCCACACAGAGTAAGGATGCATGATTTTTTACTACATTTTTGTAGTACAATAAAAACATCCAAAATGAAAAAAAGTTGTACATTTTTTTGGAGTTGAAAAGTTACAAGGTGGGGTTTAAAATAAAAACTAACAAACGTGTGCCAAATGTGGAGTTCTGTGGTATTTCATATGAAGAACTTGAACAATATACATATCTGTCTACAGTTGAAAAAAAAATAAGCAGGACATGTTAAAGAAAGCCTAATAGCGGAGAGTCCCTGTACTTGACTTGTCTATTGTGTTGTGTGGTGTTGTGTTGTGTTGTATTGTGTTATATTGTATTACCTGTAACCATGAGCATGCGGATGTGGGCTTCGTGCAGGTCTGTCAGCACTCCTGATGTCTCCTCTTTGATCTTGTTCTGCATTATGATCAGACCCAGGAACTCCATGTTCTGTTCTATCACGTCTCTGCGAGAGGCACAGCACACGGCAACATTTGAGATCACATTTGTTTGAGCTAGGGTTGACAAAAGTTTCGAAAAACACATAATAACTAACTTGATACTAAAACTTGTATCAAAACTAGATACTCATTTGAGCAAGTATTGATACTAAAATTAGTCGAGGTAGGCCCATAGTGGTCCATGTGTGTATATTAGTCTATGTGTCTTATACTTGTTCTGATACAACTCAAGATCATTCTAAAGATATTCAGGAAAGGTTCCTTTCTGCCCTGACATTTTTAGTATTGATATCAAGAATACATTATCACTAAAGCCATATAGCCTCCTTTTCACAGTGAACTCTTTTTCAACTTGCACTTAAATGAAATATCTCTTCTGTCATTGGAGCCAAACTACTGTCACACTTTATGATGGCTATACTTGTAGATAGTGGAGGACATGTTGGGACTAGCTTTTCAGTGAGAAACAGTTCAAGTGCATATGACAGGTTTTCATGTTTTTCTTTTTATGACTTGGTTTGACCTGTGGTAAATAGTTATCATAGTTTTACAACAGTTATATTGCAGTTTGTGGCTAAAAATAATTAGCTAGGTCTATTGAAATACACTGTGTGAACTGTCCCTGAGTCATATTTTGCGTAATCGTTCAGGCCCCTAATGGATAATCTCACACCCATTAGTATACTGGCTAGTTTTCTCTGTTTTGAGTCAGGGTCGAGGGTGGAGTTGTGTCCACGGGTGTATACTATGGGTGAGAAATTATGTCTAAGCCTCCCATTTCTGTTCAGAGAAACATCTTCACTCTAAACGTTTTGTCCAGTTGACTGTACAACTGAGGGATTACAGGTTTATTTTAATTGGAATCTAATCTTAAATATAATGATTTTAACTAGGTTTTATTGAAATGGGTAGTCTCATCTGTCATTTTCACTTTAAGATGTAGTATAGAGTAAAGAGTGAGACGAGACCTGCTCAGAGCCTGGACCTTGTGCCAGGACAGTTTGGTCTCCAGCTGCCTGTGGGCCAGGGCGATCACCCTGAAGCCCTGACAGGTGTAGGCCTCCAGAGTCTCAGCAAAACTCTCTGGGACTGCAGCGCAAAACACACAAAACACATGTCAAGCGGGTGAGTATGTGGAGATCTCTAATACAAATGGTGAAAAAATACAAAAACAACAGGGAACAAGCGCTAAAAATAACAAAAAAGTGGTATTAGTGAGATATATATACGGTATTTTTTTAAAATAATTGTACAATTATTCAAAATAATTAGGATGTGGATAAACATGTAATTTACTAATTTACACAAGAATATTTTTTTTAAATCTGTAATATTTTTTTAAATCTTTGTAGCTGGTGTTATTAACATTCCCTGGAGGTGTGATGCTAACTAGAGGCTCTGCTCTGTCTGAAGCTCTCTTACTCAAATTATACTTAATCTGAGCTTTGTTTTAACACAATCTGACCATAAAGAGCTGACTTAGCTGGAACTACAACAGGTGAGATGATTTGTGCTGTTTTTTTTTGACAGTTTTTGCAAATGTACGCATTATATCACCATGGTAACTTCAGAACATTTTGTCATAAACATAGAGGCAGAACACCCCCATTGTGATGTCACTGCAAAGTATCAATATGCAATGAAAGGTAAAAATATACTGAATGTATTAGGTCAATAATTAATCAAATACAAACTATCTCTCCCCATATAGAATAATAAGGTTAATCATGATTATTCAGGTCAAAATGTAATTGTAATAAATAAATACATTTTAGAAGCAAAAATGTAGCTATTTCTAAATAATGTATGCTCCAACACTGTAAACCTTGATGTGGATGTAAAGGGTCTTTTTAACTGGATATTTATACTGTAGATCGAATTGTAAAACCTTGATGTTTCTCAATCGTACGACAGTATTTGCATCATCCCTATTTAATTTCAGTCGTTTTAGCATCTGTGTTAAAGTCAGACCTGTGTGAGGTTTGCACAGACTGGCCACGACCTCTGGCGCCCCCTTGAGGAAAGCGTTCATGTGCTTCTCCCCGAGCTTCCGTACCACCACGCTCATCCTCTGCAGCGCTGAGGAGAACGGGAACTGACGCACTATACCGATCTCACAAGACTGGCCAAAACAAAAGACGTCACAAGTGAAGATGCAATGACACAATGTTAGCGAAGATAAAACCTACTGAAATCCTAGTAGTTTAGGAAATAATCGGGTTCAGAGGGACAGAAGTGATCGTGTAGCTCTGGTTGCTATGGTAATGTGTTAGCGTCTGTAGCTATAAACAGGCCTAGAATGTTATATTATATGGTTTTATGCTTTATTTTATGTTTTTTTTTATTTTAAGTTGAGAAAAGGCTAGAAGGTGGCAAATCAGATCTTTAAAGTTACTTCTAATATGTTAACAACCCAAAACATTATCCCAACCCTTAACCATTTTCCTCATCTTAACATAACCCTGTTCCTCAACTTCATCACTTCTGAATAACCAAACACAGCAGACCGTCCCTCCAGACCCGATATTCTAACATTAAACCTACTGCTGTCTCTGTGAGGTCGCTCAGGTCTGTCTCCATGACGACGTGGTTGGGCATTCGCACCACTGTGGGCATTATGGGATTGTGCAGGGCAGTCTCTTCTTGGGTGGGTTCTTCCAAGATCTAAAAAGAAGTTGTAGATAAAAATGACAAAGGACAGAATATTATGTGTGTGTTATGTCAGGCACTAAACCTGATTTTAAACTGTTTGCAGCGGTCCAGGTTATTCCTCACTTTCTTAGCATAACATTTACCATTGCTAACAACAACTAGCATGCTAATGGCGTACCTTGGATGCAGACAGCACACAGTTGGTACATTTTTTACCCCAAGCTTTTATAATGTATCTATACTGGGGCAAAACTGATTACTTTATTGCATGGAAAATGTTCTTAAAGGGCCCATATTGAACTATTTTCTGATCCATGTCATAATGTTGTTTCCTCATCACAAACAGACCTGGAGTTGTGTTTTGTTTCATTCACACATGTTTAAAAAACAAACCCTGCATATTTAGGTTGAATTCTTCTCTCAAACGGAAAACACTCTGTTCCACCTTGAAACTTGCAAAAGGGAAACACTGTTAAATCCACTAGACTGTTACAAAAAAGGACAGAGACAATGATTCTAATAGACACAGCAGGATAAGTGTGTGTGTACTAGTGTTGTCACAATATGAACATTTCAAAGTCAATACTATGGAATAGACTTGATTCTGATAACAATATAAATATATATAAAAAAAGTAATACTATTTAATGCAGAAAATCACTTTCTATTGTCTAAAGAGTCTATTATTGTAGTATCGGAATCGGTATTGAGTATCAAGTCTATTCCTTAATATCGAAATTGAGTTTGAAATTTTAGTCTTGTGACAACACTAGTATGTGAGCAGCAGGGTCTCACCCAGCCTGTGGCATTGAACATCTTGAGGTCCAGAGGGTCTCCAGAGAGCTGCCCCTCAATGGTGGTCAGGGAGTGACACGACGCCATGCAGGCCACGAACGCTGAGGGGCGCAGGGCCTCAGTGTTCACCGACGACTCAGGAGCAAGAAATCTAGAACAGAAGAAAAGAAATGTTTTACAATACCACAATGAAGATAAAAAATGCTACTTTTTTAGTAACAAAATGTAATTTTCAACACAAAATACTAGTACTTTCTTTATGTTTTCATGGGATCTTATACTAGTCCTGATAAAGCCCAAAATGACAATAAAACTGTTTAAGAAAGCTCCTATTTTGTCCTGTTAATATGATTTTCTTTGCATTATTGATAATTAGTCAAATTCATATCAGTTTCGATATCAATTTTACTATCAATTATGATCTGATTTTCGATACTTTTGATAAAGTGACACTGTGACAAAGTTTTTCATCTTCTAATCTGAGAAAAAACTTGAGGATTACCTTCTGTCCTCCACTCGCTGCACTCCCCACAGGTCCAGTCCATCTTCAGTCAGAGTCCCAGTCTGAAACATACACACATACATATATTTAATCAGTGTTCATCATTGTATTTTATTCTTTCTCACTGAAATGATCTGATTAAAATAAAATGAGAGGGTAACTACCATGACTTGAAGACAAGATGAACATTACAAAATTTTCTCAACAAAATGTCCATAATCCATCCATAAACGTTATAGTCAACCCAAGAATATAATTTTTAATATAAATTATATATAATCTGTTTTAAACCTGGTTTGGAGCTGTGGAAATGAAAAGCGGAGCTTGGATCTGGTCTCCACTTTTTGTACATGCTTAGTTTTTTACTCAACAAAAATATCAATACTTTTACTCATAGTTTTAGTCATTATAATTACTTTATGAATTTATGTTCACTATTGTAGACTGAATATCAAATATATTAGTAGAGCTGACCTTGTCAAAACAGACCAGGTTGAGCTGTCCACACATGTTGATCCTCTGGGGGCTGATGCAAAAGATGCCCACCTTCTTAAGGCGGCGCTGGGCGTACACGATGCCCGCTGTCATGGCGGCGGGCAGTGCGGGCGGCACAGTGATGGTGATGATGTCCAGAGACTTTATCACAATGAGTTTAGCTGGAACCTGCAGCGAGATGTGGAAGAAGAGCTCAATCAGGTTACACATTTAAAATAACTGTATGTGAGATTTTCATTTATGATTTCATAAACATGGACTGACTATGTCTCCAGATATGAGGCAGCATATAGTTTTTACTGTGAGTGGGGGTTAGCTCTTGTGCTGAGCTGCTTATCTCCATAAAGATAGAGATAAATAAATAATGACTAATAATAAACAAACATGTGAGCAGAGGATTCCCTGCATACATTGTTCATGACGCTGAGGGTCACAGTGTAGATGAAGCCAATGGCAGCCACTCCCACCAGGCACAGCAGGAACAGGTAGGCGTCTCTGTACAGTTTGAAGTCTGTGGGTTTGGGGTACAGGATGGAGCGCACCAGCTGACCCTTCTCTGTACTGAAGCCTGACAGACACAGGGACAGGAAGTTAATATCAGCATTATTTATTTATTTATTGTATCAAAATATACTGCACTATACTGCACTCAAAATACCAAGTCAAAAGTAACATCTACTGTATGTTTAAACGGGGATATTATGTAACTTATGTAACTGTATTATGCAACTTCTTTGAAGCCTTCTATATATCTATATTATATTTGTTGTTCTCTCATCAAAAACATGCCTGCAGAGGTTTTAGATTACATCCATGCATGTTTGAGTAATATAGCGATCTCTCCAGCGCACTATTTGAATCCTCCTTATGGTTAGCTGTAAGATTCTGTCCAATGCTCATCTCCCACAAGTCAATTTTCCAAAAACATACAAACGCACCATACCAAACAATACACTACAACTTGACAAACCTGATGCGATGTGCAGTAGTTTCATTAGTGAAATGCATGCTGACTGTATTGTGATAATGATTGTGCTGTAATATGTTGCTTTTGGTGAATATAGCATTTTCAAAACATTAAAAGGCAACATAAATAAATAAATCTAATAAATAAATCTAAATATGTGGCAGCAATTTAAAAAAGTGTAATACCCCATCTTTAATTATGACAAATAGCTCATGTCCTGACCTGTGCGGACCACCACAGCTTTGACCATCTGGCCGCTGTAGAAGCGCGTCTGTATGACCTGCGTCCCACAGAACAGAGTGTGGCGCTTGTGCTGGTCCAGGCTGTAGCTCTGTGCCCCCTCCTCTCCTGACCCGGGAATGCTGGTCTTCGTCACCGGGACACTCTCCCCTAGGGACATAAGGTTTAGAAGAAAGGATCATAAGGATCAAAGCCCTGTGTATTTATACTAATTAAAAGGGATGGGAGAAACGAGACAAAATTGACACAAGATTGTGCACACAAGAAAAAGCAACCACAACAAGTGGGAGACCCTCTACCAGAAAAGACTGTGCAGCTTTAAGTCCAGTTTAGAACAATGCAGAGCTAACTGTTAAATGACCAAAAGTCTTTTTAGTCTTTGAGCTCCATCTTAAAGCCACAAAATGCTAGCATGCTATTGTTTATGTACTTTAATTACAGAATATTCATGTTTACCAGTGAGCATGCTCTCATTGACGATGCAGGTGCCCTGGATGAGAGCTGCGTCACATGGCATAATCATCCCGTTGGCTGGGATCGCGATGACATCACCAGGAACCAGCTCTGTGGACATGGCCTGCTCCACCTCTGTCCACAACAAAATATCAATCAAAAATGTTAAAATATAGTGATTATAGTATATATAATTAGTCTTAAGAGAACACAGGCATTTCCTTATTTTAATACTATGTGCGTATAACGAGAGTGTTTAGTCCCTCATTCGTCTAGGAGTGATTCAGTGTTGAGAAGGTTTCAGCAGTGGTCAAGATGCTTCGGCTCCCATCCAGAAACCATTTTGCATTTGATGAAACTTGCATGAGACACTAGGATTTAGGGCTAGGCAAAAAAATCAATTAAATCCATTAAATAAATCTGAAGTTCAAAACAATTTGTTTATAAGAAAATCAATGTTTATTTTTCCAACTTTTTTGCATTGGAAATTACATAGAAAACACACGAAAGGCCTCTCACTGCAGTCACAGGGAGCAGAGTTTAGCACAGGGCCATGCTGATGCTTTGAAATCAGTGATGTCAACATTGGGGCTGCAGGTTTAATGCAATAGTTTGTTTAATCTCATTCCTCAAAGGTTTCCGCAACAGCCCAATACAATTGTTTGTATAGCTTGCAGAACATTTTTAGTGGAGAGGCGGAAAAAAAACGAAAATCAAACGGAAATTAAATTAAATTTAAAAAAAATAAAATAAATCAACAATTGTATTTTCAGGCAAAATCACCCAGTCCTACTAGTATTTCTAATACCCAGAGTTAAAGCGAGACACTGCAGGTAAATATAAAAAAATCTTAAATTTAGAGATATCAATTTGAGTTTGAAGTGTCTCACCTTAACTCAGAATAGTATAAATCCTAGTGTTTCAAGCCAGTACCATCAAAGTGAATATGGCTTCTGAATGGGAGCTGGGAACTGTTTTGATAGAAAAAAACAGTGTCCAGATGACCACTGTTGAAACCTGCTCTATAATGCAAGAATATGTTTTTGCAGACAGCGAAACTTTACTACTTTGGAGGGAATTAACTGCCTTAAATTAATTACCACAAAACCAACTATACAACATTTGCAGTAATTCAACATCTCAATATTAGCCCTGTGTCCATGTGTTCTGTCTTATTTGCTTTTGTTGCTTTACAATAAAAATAATACAGACTTCATCTTGTTACCTTTATCTCCTCTGCAGACTGAGACCCGCACCACACTGTGAGCTGCCACCATGTCATGTAACATCACATATTGCTGCAATGAGAGAACATATGTCCTGTAAATGCATAAAGGTGGATATGTTATGCTTCATACAACATGTTTAAACGGTCTGGGATGTTTGGTACAGTGGGTACATTAATGTCTTCTCAATAATGTATAAAACTGTATAAAACTGTAGGTATGGAGCTGCTGGAGCATTAAAGAGAGGAGCAATATAAGCCAAGATTCAGACAAAAGACGCTTGTAGTTGCATTGCTAAAGTGTTACTAAATCCCTAAACCGCCCACAACCGGATTTCAAACAGAGCTGCTAAACTGGGCAGCACCTGGAGGACTAAAGAGGAGAGTGAGGGGGGAAGAGGGGTGGGGTCCGGAGCTATAAGAACAGTGTAATTGGTCTAACAGGTATCAATAGTACAACTTGCAGCCAGATGTTTGTACTATTGATGGAATCCATAGCCTCCCTTTCAAACACAGGGTTAGTCAAACAGGAAAAAAAACTCACAATAGGTTCTAACCTCAAAGTGTTAAACAACTGCACTTATGTTTACATTTCTGTTTAGACTTTGACCTGCCTGCAGCCAGGCTCAGATGAATGTGGGGATTTCCTGTTCAGAGGTCACCTGGGGCACTCACTCTTTTGATGGTGTAAAGGGAGGTGGCGATGGAGATGACAGACATAAAAACAATGGCAGTGGCGTAGTAGTAGTAGTCCTCTGCACTCCACAGAATCACAGAGAAGAGCTGGAAGATGTAGAAAGGGTTCAGCACCTGTGGAAGAACGTAAACAGATCATTTTTGTTTTGAATAAGTCACATGCAATATTTACAAAATAAATAAATCTAAACAGAAGCTCTTCAATCTTCATGAACTGGCACTGCTGAATTTCCAGATTACTTGGTTTATTTGACATCCCAGAAGACCGCCAGAGGGCATCGCTGAAGTGATTGTTCCCTGTGATGTGCAGTCATCCGGGTTTCATAGAACCCCAGTTACATATGTAACTTTCGTTTTACTGCTAATCAGGGGAATGTGAAGTAGTTTGTGATATATAGTTAAAATATTTGCTCACTTCTTTTATGAGCAGCTTGAAAAGAGAAGGCACTCTCACAGCGATCTCATTCTCCCCGAAGAACAGCCTCCTGCAGAGAACACACAGTGAAGTCAGTCCACAGCTCTTTTATAAAGGTCATTACACACACATCAACTATTGCAGCAAATATATTACAATCAGCTTTAAAGTATGAAATCCTTATGGTTCTAATCTAACGGAATGCCTTTTAAAATGCATCTGAAATGTCCTTCAGTTTAATTTCTGTATAGAAGAAATGCTGTTTTTCTGAACTAGAAAAATATATATTTAGTTTTTTTATAGACCCTTTTCTTATTGATTGCACTTTTTCATTGTACTTTAGCTAATTGTTATACTATTTCTTTCCTATTTTAAAAGACACTAAAATGGCACAAACATCTATAATAACTTGCATGCTCAGAGTGTGTTATGTGTTCTGTTTTGTAGTGTAAATACCTGTACTCCTGCACTTGTTTGGAGAGCCCAGAGCCATGCTCTGAGTGCATCTCTGCACAGCTCACCTCCACATCCTCTAGGCCTCTAAGAGAAGACACACACGTCAATTAAAAGGGCTACATACATAAGTAAATACACACTAAAACACTATATGTTTTGGGCACACCATCTCATTCTTTTTTTTTTTCTTTGTTTACTACTGTCTACATTTTAAATACATACAGAATACATCAAATATATGATGAAAATACATGGGATTATGTAGCAAAGAAAAATAAGTTAAGTGAGTCAACTAAATATTGTTTTTATAGTTTATATTCAAATCCAAAGTAGTGACCAATTGCTCTGTTGACCGTGCCTGTCAGGGTCAAGAAATGCCAAGAGGGTAAACCAGTGATCAAAGCAAAGGGCGGCTAATTTTCAATATATTTTTGTTTGCTATATTCCACATGGGTCCATTCAGAGTTTTGATGACTTCAGTGAAAATCTACAATGTAAATAATCATGTAAATAAAGAAGCATACATGAAAAGTGTGTCCAAACAGACTGGTCGTGTATATGAGCAAAACGTGTTTCATATGACTCTTACTTGTACAACTCAAAATTCTGCAGCCCTTCGTTCCAATAATATTTTGTGCTGTGGTGAGTGAAGTAATGAATCTGCAGCGGAGAAAAGGAGGGAAACATACAAGCTAAAGCAAAATTGGAAACAGCAAAAATACTGAAAAATGCATTTATCAAATATAACATCCAATAGGACTGTATAAAATGGCATTACAAAAATCTATTTGAATATAATCATGTTAAATGCAGCTTTTTCGACATTTTTCTCCACCCTCACCTCCTATTGGTCAGCCTCTTTCAGGCTCTAAATGAGTGACAGGTGGATTTAACCAATCGCAGTGAAATATGAAGCAGCAGATGCCTTCACTTACTTAATAGAAGATAATAACACACTAACTACATGGTCTCGGCTACTAATATTTATTAGCAAGATTTCATCTAATTCAACAGAAACAGGGTTTTAAACTGAACCAGATCTGACCTGTGCAGTTTGTTGTTGATGACATTTCCCATCATGCTCCTTGTTGGAGAGGCTGCACTTCCTGGTTGCCGTCTGCAGCTCCAGGTTTTCGAAAGGCCTGTAACCGGGAGCAGATAAAGTGTGGACTCTGGCCCGGAACCACTGCCTGAACTCATCCTGTGGGGACAAATATAGACATCACACAGGAGAAAGACTACGTATGAAGCAGATTACTTTATTTACCTCTTAAATGCAATAGAAAAATATGACGTGTACATGAATCGTGATAAAAATGTAATCGTGATCTGGCTCCCTAGAAAATTACGATATTTATTTTTTTCCCATCCTGCCCACCCCTAATAAAGTCTGAACAGATAGGACAAAATGTTTCCATGAACCACAACTTCATTTGCATCTTGGGCAAGGCAAGGCAATAACTGTATACTGTGCAGAGGGGCCAATAACAGCACAATGCTCAGTATGTAAAGTTCAGTGTAGGAGCGCTGTAGTCAGTTCAGTCAATGGAGTCTTAAGCCTGAAACACACTACAGTCTTCAAGAAGTTTTAAATGTGCAACGAAAAGCACAGACCACAGACACAAAGAGAACTGGATGAGGTTTAAAATCTCCGAGCACACAGACTGCAGAGAAGAGGTCGCACACCACAAGCTAAAAGTTGTGAGCACACCTCATGTAAGCTTATTGCACAAATTTTATTCTTTACACTTTATTCTTATTGCACAAATTTTATTCTTGACACTTTATTCTTATTGCACAAATTTTATTCTTATTTAAATGACTTTTTATTCTTATTCTTAAATTCTATCCCGTGGTTGTGGCATCTTGTAACTAAGAGAATTTCCCTTCGGGGATCAATAAAAGTGATTCTGATTCTGATTCTGATTCTGAAGCTGTTTCCAGTGTACAGTAAAACAACTCACTCTGAGAATCTGAAGTGTTCCAAAGATCAGAGCATTGCACTTCTAGTTTACAAGTCAAAACTGTGTTATTATTATTTGTGACATGTAGTGCAGGAGTTTAGATAAATGGTTTTAATTCACAGAAAGCTGGAGATAAACTACACAAGAAATAAGAGTGACTATCAGTAATCTGCAGCAGCTTCAGCCTGACTGACGCTGTCTGGATGTAAACAGACACATCTGCTCTCGCCTTTTTACTTTTAAAGAACACTTCAAACTGGATAACAGTGCTGTTTTGTGGACTGGAGGTCATTATTTGCAAAAATCACATTCTTTTGGATAATATCGATGAGAATGCTGCAGTTTAATTTTACAACTTTACCAGAGGTAGTACATTAAAGTCTTCAATAGTGCCTATAAGTCTTAAGTTATACTCACCATATTTTTTTAACAGTATGTAAATTGAACCTGAAGATTTTTGGCAATATATATGGTTATAATTGTTCACTTACACTTTAACGTATCACTACTTAAACTAGGAGAAATAAAAATAACCTAATTTTTTAAAAAAAAGAAAAGTTTTTTAAGTGTCCACCATTTTGGGTTTGGCACTGAATAGCCTGATCCAACACACTTTACATAACATTTGAAAGTATTTCCAGGCTTATGGCTCTTATTTGATCCTCAATATTACGTTTTAAGTCGTTTACTGTCTGAGGTTTATTCACAAACATCTTTTCTTTAAGATCGCCTCACAGGAAGAAATCGGGACTGCCCCCTGTCTTTGAAAACGACTTATTATTCCTTTAATGGCATTTACACTTTGGGCATCTCTGATGGTGTTTCTAAAAATATTTAGAAACAAAACAGTTATGAACTTTTTTCAACCCAGTATAAGTATAAAGTCATCTTTAAATTATTTCCTGAGTTTGTACCTTGCGCTTCTGTGTCTGTCACTGCATCTGCATCTGATGCTCTATTTTATTGACTTTTGCCGTGGTAATATTTTGTGGTTACACATTGCAATATGAGAGAACAGTTCAGAGTCGCTCGGACACCACACGCGCAGAGCACTGCGGCTTACAAAATCACATACAAGGACCCATAGTCGGGGAGAAGGAAATCGGACAAATAATCCTGTAGTGTGTGACGAGCTGTAATCAACCAAAATTTGTATTAGTCAAATAGGTCTTTTATTTTGATTATAAGGATTTAAATGCACAAAAGTAGAAAGTATAGGTTTAAATGATTGTCCTGTGCAGTTGAAATTTTTTTAGGGCAGTTTTGGCCAGATAGTCAACTAATAGAGCCGCACGTCTTTGGTCAAACAAGAATTTCCTGTTGGACATAGCAAAAGACGAATTTTTAATTTGTCAACTAGACAAATCATTGTAGGAGTGAAGATGTTTCGCTGTTCATCCAAGCCGCTTCTTCAGTTCTGGTCAAGTTGCTGGTGGACACTGCCTTATATTTATCTGAAGGGAGGGGCTAACTACACTGAAACTATAAACAGCTATTGTCTCCAGTTTCAGCCTTAACGGCCCTGGGTCGAGCAGGATGAGCAGCGAAACATCTTCACTCCTACAATGATTTGTCCAGTTGACAGATTTAAATGTAATCTTTTGCTGCGGATAAGACCTGGACGACTGAAGGATTACACAGACTTCCTGTTTGAGAGTGTAGCAGTACCCTGGACCGTAGCAGCACAGTGTGGGCCTCCCTCAGACTGCAGATGGAGCTGGTGCTCCTCACACTCCACTGAGGCAACCAGTACAGCAGCAGCAGGAGCAGACCACCGGAGCAGACCACCCCCACGGAGACCAGCACCAGCCTCCAGGCACAGGGCCGGTACCCCCACACCTCCTGAGGCACAGCATGGGAGAGACAAGGGTTAGCAGGGGCAGGTATTATTGGGCAACAAACATATTAAAAGAAGTATTTGTGTTACTGACAATGAATGTAATGCTGGTTTATCTTTAATTAAAACAACATTGGACATGACGGTCAAGTAGCTGTTTTTTAGGTCTCAAGACGATTAGCCAATCACAAAGCAATATGAGCTCCTCACTTGCCAGCTATTTCCTATGATTAAATTCCCTTGGAAAGAATCCTAAAAGAACTCACCAGCACCTGCAGCCAATCATGTATCAGTGCAGTGCAGCTGCAGAGGCTGCACTCCAGAACCTCCAGAGTGAATTCTGGAGGTTCTGAGCTTTCACATGAAGCATGTTCTGTCCATATACTGAGGATGAGAAACACTTGTATGCGTCTCTATCTGCAGGTTAAGGCACTGGCAACACAAGTTCAGTTGTGATTGTAATGCTCTTTTTAAAACCGTAAGACTGCTGGTTATATACTCCCTTTAAACATTTAACCATAAATGTTCCTGTGTGATGTGTCCTGTCAAATCTAAAAAAGTGAAGACAGTGAAGACTAATATAATGAATAGTTTCTTAATTTCAATACTTTCAACTTATCGTATCTCCCCCATGTTACATAAAGAGAGTTTGTCATCTGAAAACACTGGCTTATTTTGTACGCACCAGCTCATCATCCTGGCCCTGGTTGATGATCTTCAGGTCTCCTGTCTTCATCCTGCAGAAGAAGGTCTCCTACAAATAAATCAAAAACACTATGAAGAACATGCATCTCATTTGGTTGAATATTTGATTTCCCCTGTGCCTCCTGATGGAGATGAGTCAGAAGACAGACAGACGTCATTATATCAGTAACAGCTCATGTGGACTTACTGGTTTGATTTGTTCTGCTCCAAGGCAAATACTCTTTATATAGTCTTGTAAGACTTTATATTATGCATTAATGGGTATTAGTACTAACTATATTTTAGTTTTTGTTCATTTTAAACAGCAATATTCATTGGCTTCATGTTCGAACGTGCAGAACTGAGAGACTCTTCATAGGGGCATTTCACAGTAAGAAGCAGCAGATTTTCATTTACATGTTTTTATTGTTGAAAATGACATTTTTGAACTCCACATCTGAGTCTGAACTTTTTGAAAAATTGGGCACCAATGTTGGCTGCAACTTAGCTACTGTAATTTCCAGACTATATGTCGCTCCAGAGTATAAGTCATTCCAGCGAAAAAATGTGTAATAATGAAGAAAAAAACATATAAGTGGCACAAATATATTTTACAAAATCCAAGACCAAGTACAGACATTTTATCTTTAAAGGCAAGTTATTATAATAACAATAAAATAGAGAACAGGCTGATAACATAACACATTTATATTTATTCAGCGACATGAAGCATAGGCAACAAACTGAATATGTGTCTGGTTTGTTAATGTAAGATATTAACAGTTAATCAGATAACTAAAGCATAAAAAACAAGCTAACAAGTTTACTCTCAATCTCACTCAAAATTACTAAATCCATTGAATTCTTCATCCTCGTTGTCACTTTTGAACAACTCTGCCTGCTCCAGAAGTCCGCGGGGCTGTCATACTGTTACACAAGCCTAGAGTGCCCTTGTGCAGTTGTCAGTGTGACAATAACGAAGATGTGACATTCTATACTTGAATAATTTCACATATAAGTCGCATCTGAATATAAGCCACACCCCCGACCAAACTATGACAAAAAGTGTGACTTCTAGTCTGGAAAATATGGTACTTATAATTATTTAATTGCTATAATTAAATTACATTTTGAGTAATACTAGTAGTGTAATACAGTCTGTGAAAACAGTGCATCAGTGCCTGGGAAAAGAGCGTAACCTTCCTCTACAGCTTAAACAGGGAGAGCCCTGGATCTGCTAAACCTGAAACATTGCACATGACTTGACTTCTGAGAGAAGCAGCTTGTAGCAGGGTGTTATTTATTATTGTTGCCGTTTTGCAATTTTATAATAATAATAATAATGGCTTACATTTGTAATGCGCTTTACAGGCTTGTCAAAGCCTCTCAAAGCTCTACACTATAGTCATTATTCATTCATTTCCACACTTGGTGATGGTAAGCTACTATTGTAGCCACAGCTGCCCTGGGGCAGACTGATGGAAGCGAGGCTGCCAATCTCCGCCATCGGCCCCTCCGACCACCACCTATCATTCGCACACACCACTTTCATACTAGGCAATGTGGGTGAAGTGTCTTGCCTAAGGACACAACGACAGAACTTGGTCTGAGCGGGACTTGATCCGCCGGTTGGGGGACCAACACTCTAACCACTGAGCCACTGTCGCCCCAGACAGTTTAAACAACTCAGTTATTGTTTACCTATATTTAAGTGCCTTTAAGAAAACATAAAATCACATATTTGGTTCAGTCATACTTCAAAATTACAAAAAAGTAACTAAGTTACTTTCTTGAGGCAGGTAGTGTGAAATATTACATTTTTAACACATATGGGTATTAATTACATTTTCAAAGTAACTTCCCCAACACTAGTGGGCAGAAATAGGGGGTAGGTGAAAAAAGCTCACAAGCCTCAAATGTTAGACAATACAAGATTACTCAACCATGCAGGAATCAACCCCTCAAAATACAACTGAGTAAACTAAAGATGAGGAAATGCCGTCAGAACATGGTTAAAAGCACAAAAGGTTAACTTTAGATAGTATGTCCCCTTTAAACTCTTAGCCTTGTAACTTTATGAGCTTCTCTCAGTCAAACACAAGCGTAATATGTTGAATGGGATGTGCTTTACTTTTGCCCCTGGGTAGAATATAATGTCACAGTATGTACACCAGCACAAAGGTTTTCTAAGCTGAAATCCTCTTGTTCAGCAGTGTTACAGCTCAGGTATCAGTAGTGCAATAAAACCATGTATTCTGCAATCTGACATTAAACATAATAGAGCTGCCTATACCTAAACTGCACTGCATGTCATGACTCGAAACCTTCACAGAACAGCCTCTCTGGGAACTGCATTAATCACACATTTACCTAGAAAATACTGACAGTGGTTGCAGGCAATACTGGGCTGAAATTCTTATAATGTAACAGTGTAATATCAACAGATATATGGGAAAATCTGAGAAAATATTTAAGGTCCTATATTACACAAATATTATTACCACCGCATAAACATACCTGGAGTTTTATTTTCTTTCATTCACACATTTTAATCCTTTATTATTAGTCTCCAAAGCTCAAAATGATCTGTACCACCTTGTGATGTCAGAAAGTGGTAGTTTTCAAGTCAACAGCTACCTTTTACCTTCTGTTCAGTAGAGATTGGCAATTCTAGAGCAGAAATCATCCAAATGATTCTAGTGAAGGTGTGTGAAGTTTAAAAACACATTGGAGCACTTTCTGAGAGTGTTTTCTGTTTGAGAGAAGATGAAGCAAAACACAACTCTGCGGATATTTTTCATGGAAGCAATATTATAACAGATAAGAAAATAGCATAATATGGGCCCTTTAACATCTGTTGTTACTGGGGTTGCAAAGATTAACCAGTTATTGATTATTCGTTTAGTTTACTTCATTTATTGTGATTTTTTTTTTACATTTCCGATTTTTTAATTTATTATCAGTTTAAATTTCTTTTATGTATTTTGTGTTGTTGTTGTTTTTTTCAATGACATTTTATATCGTCTCTCTGTTCTCTATCTCAGTCCTTTCCATGCTGAACCCTGCCTTGTAACATACAGTAGGGATAGATGCTCATAACCAGTTGCTTCTGTCTACTCCTTTTGGGCTATGTATGCTTCTATCTAATAATGTATGTATGTAATGTAAACAAAATGCTAAAAATAGAGAAAAAAGCCTAAACTTAACTAAATTACACTACACTAATCTAAGATAAACTATGTGTAATCCCTCAGTCTTCCAGGTATGATCCAGAGTAAAAGAAAAATTCAAATCTGGAGTGAAGACGTTTGGCTCCTGATCCATGCGGCTTCTTCAGGTCTGGTCAGATTACTGCTGGACACTGCTTTCTATCTGTCTGAAGGGAGGAGCTAACTACACTGAAACTAACACACCTATTGTTTACAGTTTCTGTTTGTTGGCCAGGTCTAATGAGCTATACTAAATGTGAATTGTGCCTGAGTCAGACTCAGCAGAGTCATTCAGGCCCCTCATGGGTGAGAACAGCCAAACCTCTTCACTCCTACAACTTTTTGTCCAGCTGACAGACTTGAGTTTTTCTTTTACTAAGCAAAGCTAAACTAAGCTAAACTAAACTAAACTAAACTAACCTAAGCTAAAGCTAAATTAAAATAAGGTAAGCTAAACTAAGATAAGTTAAGCTAAGCTACGCTAAACTAAACTAAGCTAAACAGTAGCCTATACGTACTACTATAACTGTTACATGCATCGAAATAAACCAAAATGGCACAACATTCCGGTAATATAGGATAATTAACTCCAAATGAATAACAAAAACATATAAAATGAATAATACTGTTTGATTACCACATTCTTTGTTTTGATATAAAATCACAATTTCAATGGACACAATCACAGCAAACATCAAATCACAAAGACACCAATTTTTCTCAACAAGCAACTACATCTCCTGTCTTATTCTGCATAAAAATGACTAACCCTATAGTTTAGATCTGTACAGACATGTTCTGAAATGTGATTCTTGTATTAAGTTTGCCAGTTCATATTTTTGTCAATTAGATCTTCATCCCAAGATACTCAGCCCTATTTTGAGATTTAATTCCCATCATGGTAACTGTAACAACATGTTGATGGCCAATTATCATAAAGATTATCTATTTGGGCCAACTGTACAGTAGTTAGTGACAGTAAGAGTAATTATAGGCAGATTATAGTCTTGTTAAGGCCTTTGAGCTGAAACTCCCAGAAACCTTTGGTCTCTTCCCATTTCTGTCCAATCACAACACAGCGACCTCTGCTCCATTATCAGTGAACCGTCTATATACGAGAAAACACCCACCGAGTTCAGTCTAGTTGACTGACAGCACCTTCAGGTGGGTAACACAGTCATATATGAGGTGGTTCTTTAAGACTGGAGTGGGGGACAGTGGTGGTACACTGGGTTCCTCTGGTGCAGGAACATAGACTGTGTATGTAAATATTCTTCATATAGTATATGTGCAGTTCTCAGGATGCTATGGGTTTAAATATCTACCCCTGATTAATTCTGGTTTGGATATGTGATGTTATGATAAAGGTGGAATAAATCAGCAAAATGAAATTAAAATTAAAATTGTTGAATGGTTAAAGACAATTTCAAAAAGTTGACTGGACTTACCTCATCAATATCAGTAGTTTTAAAAAACAAATATTTAAGAATATTCAGTTAAAGTCCCATTATGCAACTTGCTTGCTCCTGCTGCTTCCTTCGTTACTTTGCTTTTTAATAATCTTACCTCTTCCAGTGCTGGAAAATGTGTTTAGTTTTCTTTTGAGTAAACCAAAACTTTTAAACTATTTTTACATTTTTAAACAAAATTTCTGATGAGCCAGCGACATGTCTGGAGGAAGAAGCCAAAGGAATTCTTTCTGTGAACGTTGGAACTATCAACAAATATTAATGAACTACAAGCATGGATATTTGTTTTAGAATCTGAAAAAGGGCTTCACCGAACGCTGCCTTTGACTTCCAGTGGTAAGCAGCCCACAGTTACTTTCAGAGAAGAGGGTGAAAAAAAGTGCTACATTCAACTTAAACCTGAGCGATACGGTGTCTTTTCCAAAACTTTGAAAAGACAAGAGCGCCAAGCCAACGCGACAAGTGACAAAAGACAATGCTAACAGTTTACAAACAGATTTTATCACTGCCACAGACTGATGTTGATGTTAACATACAGAAAATTGATTTTTGTCACAAAACAAGAGCAATGACGTTGGCAAAAGAGCACAAGCAGAAAGGCGATCTGTGCTAAGCAAGTGTCAAGGTCAGAGATACGCTGCTGTTAGGAGACGGTGCTATCAGAGATGTGAGCCACAGAGGAATCTTATCCCATTTACACTGTTTCTGAGATTACAAAACTCCTGTGTCAACACACCGAGGAGTTAAACAGCTGATTGTGCACGTGGGTGCAGTTGACACCGGAATAGAACAAACTAAAATCTTGAAAAGGCATTTCATTAAATTATTCGAGGAGCTTGATAAAGTGGAGGTTAAGACATTCATCAGTGGACCTCTTCCTAGCATAGACAGAAGGAATTGGGATTGCACTACTACTTTGATCTATTCTGGAAAACGAGAGGACCTGTTCAAGGGAAATGGCCCGCACTTGAGCAGAGGTGGAGTGAGAGTGTTGACAGATAACCTCCTCCACGATCTGAGGCACCGGCCTGGACAGCGTCCTGGGCCAGTGAGAGAAAAGAGGAACGAGAGAAGCATCCCTGCTGTGCCAGCCAGAGACCAAGCCAATGTGTCAGCACCACCAGCAGCACCACAACTACAACCACCACCTCCCCCAGCGAAGGAGTCATAACCAGCAGAAGACGGATTTAGTAGTACCACCACTTCCCCCAGAGAACAAGTCAGCAGCACCACCAACTTCCCAAGTAAAGGATTCCTCACCTCCGTCACTTCCCTCCAAGCCCACGTCACAGGCCTTGAACCTGTCTGTGACAGTCCCAGCAGCACCCCCATCACCTCCCCCTCCCACAGACGAGCTCTGGGTCCCTTTTGCTAGATCTACTCATTCTAGGAACTCCTCACTCTCCTTTTCCTCCCCACCTTCACCCATGGCCCTTCCCAACCATCTAGAAAGCTTCATCAGATCAGGAATTAAGATGGATCCCCTCACACCCAATAAAGCATGGTCAAGAGTTCTGGCTGAACTCTTCCTCTTACAAAATGATGCCACCAAAGGCCCTCCCACCTATCCCCCCTCGTCGTTCCCCAAAACTCCCCCCTGGTCCAGCTCCTCGGCCCTCACCTGGTCTTTCACCCACACTGCCCCCTGCTCATCTTTCTCTGCCTTCCTCGAGAGCTGTTATCACCAAGAGCTATGACACACAGGACCTCTGCTGTTTTAGGATGTACTGTCATGATAAAGATGATATCATAATTTAGTTGCTCACAAGTTGTCATTTGGGGTGTTTTGGGGTACTTTTCCTTTAAAATTGAACTAAAACAATCCCCCCCATACTCTACTTAGTCATATACAAAACCTCCTCAGCACTGTCTGAGTTTTATTGATTTATTGATTTTACTGAGATGCTTTCAGTCGTGTGCACAGACTTTGATGGTTTAGTCATTACAGGTGATTTTAATGTACATGTGGATAATGTGTTTAACAGAGACACTAAAAAGCTCAGTTCTGTCCTTGAAAGATTTGGTCTGGCTCAGCATGTCAGCGAGCCCACCCACAACAGAGGACACACTCTGGACCTGCTCATTACAAAAGGAGTAAATATTTCAAATGTCAATGTGGTGAATGTTGCTCTGTCTGATCATTTCTTTGTCTTTTTTGACCTGTCTGTTATTCCCAAACCAGTGGCTGGTCCTGCAGTTGTTCGAAGGAGACACACAAATGATAAAACAGGTGCACTGTTCAGGAAACGATACACTTTGAAAATGTCTCATGTTCTAATGGTGATGATTTGTTGAACTCTGTGACTTTATTTTTCTGACATTATTGGAAGTTGCAGTAACAACTCTCGTGTCCTGTTTGCAACAGTAAACAGATTAACAAACCCTCCAGCTCTGCTGCCATTTGAACTAATTTCCACATCTAAGTGCAATGAGTTTGCAGCATTCTTGAATGACAAGGTTCAGGGCATCAAAAATGCCATCAATTCCACAACACAAATAACCCAGCAGCCACCTAGACACTTAGAGCTGACACACTAAAGTCTGTGCTCAACAGTTTGCTGTCACCACTCGTTTGCATAGTTAACATGTCATTTAAATCTGGAACATTCCCAAGAGCTTTGAAAACTGCAGTTATCAAGCCTCTCCTAAAGAAGAACAGTCTTAATGCCATGATATTGAACAATTACCCATCTCAAATCTGCTGTTTTTAGGCAGTCCTCAAAAAAGTTGTTTACCAACAGCTTATTAACTTTCTCCAAATGAACAACTCCTTTGATGTTTTCCAGTCAGGTTTTAGACCCACCACAGCACTGAGACTGATCTTATCAAGGTGACAAATGACATATGCCTGAACACTGATGAAGACAAAGTCTCAGTCTTGATCCTGTTATATCTGAGTGCTGCTTTTGACACTGTGGATCATGGGATCCTCTTACAGAAACTGGAGGACTGGGTGGGCATCTCTGGTACTGCACTAAACTTTGCTGAAATTGGAAAATGTGTCTCAGATAAAATGTCCCTGATCTGTGGGGTGCCCCAGGGGTCAATCCTGGGACCCCTGTTGTTCAATCTCTACATTCTGCCATTAGGTCAGTTAATACTCAGCAATAATGTGTCCTACCACAACTCTGCAGATGACACTCAGATCTATATCTCACTGGCAGCAGGTGAATATGGACCAGTGGATTCACTCTGCCACTGCATCCAACAGATCAGTGTGTGGAGGCAAAACAACTTTCTCCAGATAAACACAGACAAGACTCAAGCCATAGTGTTTGACCCACAGAAACAAAGATAATAGTAGGAGTCATTTTTATTTTGAATATTCCAAATACGGTTTTCAAAAGTATCGAAAACCAGATACTGATCAATACTAAAACTAGTACTGAAACTAGCTACTCATTTGAGTGAGTATCGATATAGGGCAGAAGTGAACCTTTCTTGAATAGTTTTAGAATGATCTTGAGCTGTATCAGAACAAGTATAAGACACATAGACTAGTATGGACCACTATGGAACCTACTGGACGACTAAGGGATTACACAGATATAAGGACACATGGGAATATAAAAGAAAGTACTCTGTTTGAAAATCACATTCTACTATCTAAATAAAAAGACAATAGAATAATCATTGTGGTATAGGTATTAGTATTGGTATTGAGTATCAAGTCTCTTCCTTTGTATCGAAATAAAGTTTGAACATAACACCAACGCAAAATACCCAAATAAAAATTAAAAAATGAGTGAGAAGATGTAGTACTTATTTTTCTCATCTCCTTTTACTTACATCGACATTAAAACATTGTTACATAAAAATGAGTCACATTTCTCCAATAAACTCTGTATAAAGTCAATGATATCTTTTCATACAATATAAAACTACAACTCTCTACACACATTAAAGACTATGTACATTTGACCTCCCAGTCAGACAGTGACTGGATGTAAACAAGTGAAGACAAGTTAGTGTTCCCCCTCTGGTTTTTCTTATCAGTCTTTAGACAGTTTTAAGCTGAAATCAATTGTACTTTAATTCTATAACCCTGCTACAAGAATCATTGAGAACAAATAAAACATAAAATGAAAGTTAATATACATGTGTCCAGAGTGACAGGTTTAGTTTTTGCAACATTATGTGAATTAAAAGCCAAAAAAATGATCCATGGACCACAATACTAAACCATAATTGGGATATCTCAGTTCTGCAGATTCAGTAATACACGTGCAATGCGCCCTGGCTCCACACTACAGGTCATCTCCAGTTGTGTGGAATTTGTATTTGGATGAAATCATTATTTGCCACTGTCCCATATGTTTAGCGTAAAAAAATAATATTATTCCTTTGTAAATTACGTAATAACGCACTTGTACACTCACCATGCAGTAAGCAAGAAAAACTTTTTGCACTGAAGGCACTAGTCACAGTACAAAGGCGCAATAAGTGGTGTTTGAGCCAGATTATAACGTTGTTTCCTTCCTCTACGTAGAAATACGCGTTAAAGAAGTCGATACAGCCAGAAAACTACGTCCTAAAGTGCAATAAATAACCAAAGTTTGTCCGTCAATAACTCACCGATCAGTGATCAATCGGCCGCATGCTGCCTGAGACGTGGATGTTTGGAGACGACGCTCTCAGTCCATGTACGTGAGCAAGGCGCGTGTGCGTGGAGGGAAAAGACAAAACACGGATCCACGCTGCACCGCGGAGTATGGGACCGTCCCAAACCGGCCCACTCTGAAGGAAGTGCAAAACAGGATGTGAGGTCATTACAGGACACTTTGGGCTTAGTTCGTGCGAGTTCGGACAAACTCTGGAGACGTGCGTAAAACAGGTGAAACCATCTGGACGCACGGACAGAGACAGGACCAAATACCACACTGCAGTCACTGAGCAACGAGTGGAAAACGTGAGATGTGAGGGGCGTCAGTGCTGACAGTAATGATGAGAAAGGCCAGAGTGCTGCCCTGCTCTCTGCTTCTCATCAGGAGGAGAGCTGGTCTGGGAATCAAACCTGCAGCTCTATTCATGCTCATGTGTGTGTTAAACTACAACAGTAAATCCACACATGAGTGGAACAACAAGGTAATGAATGAACATGTATCTAACATTAAAAACTAAACATAGATTTGAAAAGGATACTGGTGATGAAATATCTCCTATAATTCAAAGAACTATTTGTGGCAATTTCATATTTGGATAATGAATATTGTGTTGTGTATAAACAGTCATGTCTGATTCCATAAATGAATGAAGTCACTTTTATTTATATCAAATTAACAACAACAAACAAAAACAATTAATTGTCTTTACACATATTCACATCATTCACAATAAAAATACGTTTAGTCTCATCTCATTTCAGATTAGCAGTCTGTTTTTTTTTCTTCGGGAATGATTGACCAGCTCCACATCATTTCCCTGACAAACAAAAAACTAAGTAAATCCAGGGATGGAAAGGAACTCATTACAAATACTCATATTAATATAACTGAGAAGATGTTTTGGGTAATTGTACTTTTTTGAGTAGATTTTTAAACCTGTACATGTAATTGAGTAAAATTCTAGCCATGTAATTGTAAATACATTTAAGATCATACTAGTTACTGAGCAGGGCTGAAAATATCAATATAGTGATATTGGCTGATGCAACAACGCAAAGTTCTTGATTCTATAGAAATGTGCTGCAATTTGGAGATTGTATTTATGATTTTCCTTATCAAGTTCTACATTAGACTTGGGTTAGTCTTGGTTTAGTCTTTCTTAAGTTTATTTTGACTCAGTTTGACTAACGATGTGCATTTTCTGTTTTAAATTAACTGAACATATTTTGTCAAAAAGTATATTAAAATAATATCATTATCGCAATACAAAACATAGCTATCAAATATCTTTCAGCATCTTTCAGCACCCAAAGCATGAAAGTCTCACTGCTTTCTCTGCTCCTCTCTGCACTCACATAACAGTATCGTCTGCTCTGATTGGTCAGAGCTCAGAGAATATGCTGATTGTGGTTTAAAAAAAAATCTGCCTACTAGAGTAATATTTTAATGAAGCAACAGTACTTCAGTAAAGCTTCCTCTTCCCACTGTGTGTAAGTCTACAAGTAACAAAAACTTTATGTCGACAATATCAATGTTTTGAACGTTTGTGTTTCTTGCACCGCTCCTTCAGATATGATTTAGTTTCTCTTTGTGTCTATCATTTCAAAACATTAGATTTGGTGCATCATTTTATTTATTTTATGTTTTGTCCTTCAAATTACTTATCAATTAATTAAATTTTAAATTATAAATCAGATGTTACATTCCGACAGTTAGTCTTTAAGTTATTCTTACTTGAGTAGTAGTTTCCCCAAATACTTTTTCAGTCTGAGGTGAGTAATTCCTTGGACCACTATTTGTACTTCCACTTGAGTAATATTATTTTGAAGTAACGTTATTCTTATTTGTTTACTATTGTTGGTAACTCTACACACCTCTGATGGTTAAATATATACATCTTGATACATGTACACATCGTTTATTGACTTGCTTGTCTGTTAACTCTTGTGGACGCCTTCCCTCCTTTATGTCCTTTCTCACCACTATTCTCCAACTCTGAGGATTTGGGGCGAGCGAATGCCACAGTCACTTTACAGCCGTCGATCTCTATGTCGTCCGCTGCCTCTTTGGCCACTGTGCAGGACTCCACGCTCTCAAAGTCCACAAAGCCAAACCTTAAGACACACAACACAGAAGAAGAATTGTACTAATGTTCATGATAAATACAAAAATATATATATAAATAATAAGTGTAACTCTATAGTTCTGTTACTACTGCTGCTACTAATACTTCTCATATGGGTTGAAACTTGAAACTACTTACAGACTACTACAATTATCATGACTACTACTATTTCAACTACTTCTATCAAACAACTACGAATACTTTTTCTACACTTTCTATCATAATGTTTCTATATTAATGTTTTTGCACACTTTTTGACTATTAAAATGAGGGTATTTCAAATAAAGGTTGCACAGAAAGTGGTTTAACAAAGAAATAATGTTGTTGAAATGAATTTGGCTCTTATAAAATAGCACGGTATAGTGATAGCAGAATAGCATGTGCAGTACATCAGTTATCACATGTAAAAATGGAGATCTTATTGTATCGTGAGCCATGCATCGTGTATGTATCGAAATGGGAGGGAGCCTGTGATTCCCAAATCTAACATGTAGCTTGTACTTATAATATAATATTTTCTGGAGAATATATGCAGGATATTTTGTTCATAGAGTTGCTAAGGGTTACAATTCTCTTGCACCACCGTTTTCTGAAGCTCCACCCAACAATTGGCAGAGTTCATACATACCATAATAATCACAATCAGATGAGGGCATGGCAGTTCATTTGCCTGTTTAAAGCGATGACGGGCGGTGTCTGTACTACTTACCTCCTCGTGCGTCCTGTGCCTTTGTCCTTTAAGATCTTAGAACTCAGAGCCCCTTCAAAAGCCTCCATCAGAGTGTTATGGCTGGTTCTTTCACTCAAACCCAGAACTATCAGCGTTTTAGATGGGACTGAAACAGAAAATATCTATATTACTGCTCATACATACGGCAAGCTGCACATCAATTTGAAAGTTATAGCGAATACATTTTCTTGTCTTGTCGAAACACATAAAAATACAACTGTATGTAATAAAGGATCAAAATATTAATAAGATTGTGAATGTTGTTTTGAAGATATGCAAAATCTGAATATCAAGAACTGGGCTGGGACATATAGCAAAAAAAATTAATCATGTTGTTTTTTTTTTCCCTCCTAATGATCAATCATGATTTTTGATTCAATTTGATTTGTTTTTTTAAGAATTAAAAAAGCTGATTAGATATACATTTCCTGAATATGAACAATACAAACTTTAAATCATTGCCATTTATCACAAAACATAAGTTATATTTCTTCCTCCAAAGTCTGAGCTCCAAACCACATACTTTTACTGACAAAGGGCTGGCTGTGGACCTCCAAAGAAGCTTGATTAAAATGTTACGTATTAATTAATTGCACAGCCCTAATTGAGTATATTGTTTATAATAAGAAATGCTACAATAAGAGTGAATAAAAAATAAAAATATTTAAACACTCATTGCTAAGGGTATATAAAGTCATATTTCAGGTATGTGTTAAACCTCAACTCGTACATTTAAAGACATGTTTTAGCACATTTCTGTTGGACTGACTGACAGACACTCCAAAAAATATCCAGACCTTAATTTCTGTCAATATCGCCCCCTCTTTATGTGGTATTTTTTGCAAGAAAAATATAGACTAATTAATAGAATAATAATTAGAGGGATTACTGTCAAATGTGTGACCAACCTGTTCTTTCCTTAGGTCCTAAGTAAAGGTCCTTCCTTGATTTAAGACCAAATGTGACTTTGAGCGGTTGTTTCATGAGTTTACGTTTTGCTGCCGACTTTAAAGCCGTCTCTGCCTGTGCCACCGATTTAAACTCCACAAACGCATAACTGTAAGAAAAGATGGTTGCTGCAGATATAAAACAAATCATATATATATATATAATATAAAAAAATTATATAAATATAATTTATATAAATTATAATATATAAATATTAAAAGAGCAATGTGATTATTATTTATACATCTTTCATCATCCTTCCACATCATTACATATAAATATCGTCATCACTACAAGACATACTTGATATTATTATATTAGTGAAGTGATTTACCCTTTGGGTTTGCCATCGCTCTGAGGAATGTTGATGTGTACAGCGTTCTTGAAGACCTTTTTCAGATGATTTTCCTGAACGTTTTCTGGCAGGTTTCTCACATACAAAATATCACTAGGAGGAGCTGCAGCTGTGGGAGGAAAAAAATATGTAAAATATAGGGGGTCTTTATGCTTAATTTGTCCACATTTGTCTGTCCGCCAAACTTTGCTGGCAACTGCAGGCAGTGAAAAATTATGAAATGAGATTAGCAGTTTAGCTATTGTCAACGTGAAATTTCGTGGCGTCACGGCGTTGTGTTTACATGAAATCTCTATGGGGGATGTGCGTCTAGGGTGGTCCAACATTTACGCAGCGTGTTTCTGAACTTTCACCAAAATTCACCACTCGTCAACGTGTTTCAAGTGTCTGCCCTCAAAAGCTAAGGTGTCCATCTAGAGGTGATTTTAACACCACAGTCTGAATACAAAAAAAATGAATAAAATCTTCTGAAAAACTGAGAACTTTGTGTTGTTGCTATGTATTTATGCGTTAACGATTGCATCAGCCAATATTATGAATTCGATACATTTGCAATATATTATGCAGCCCTATTATAAAGTGCAGTACTTACTCTTTGCGTTTTTAGAGGAGTCACTTTTGGCTTTGGCTTTTTTGGCTCCAGGCTCAACTTTGACCGCACTCACTCTCAGGACACGCTTCTGGATCTTGGCTTTTCCGTTCAGCTTCAGTGCTGCTTTAGCCTTCTCTTTATTTTGAAACTCCACAAAAGCAATACTGTAAAATATAGACAAAGAACCTTATGAACCTTAAACTCTCAATGATGTTACTTCTACATGAAATTTAACATTAAAAGCCTGTTTTTTTTCTATGCATATGAGCAAAATTTGTCTTCCCCTAGAATAGATGGATTGTCTAAGCAGTAGGGTGGTCAAAAAAAATCGAAAATCTGGCACTAATCGCGTAGTATACTCCCATGGACCACTATGGAATCTCCCTGGATGACCAAGGGATTACACAGATATAAGGCCGCATGTTAATATAAAAGAAAGTACTTATTTAATGTTGAAAATTACATTCTATTGTCTAAATAAAGAGTGTTTTGTTTTTTTTTTTTTTACCATCATCGTGGTATCTATTCCTAATTACTTTCAAATTTGATTATTGTTACTACACTACTAAAAAGCTCTTGGTAATTGAGGAATAACTTAATATATAACAACAAAGGTTTTAAAATAAACTAGCTCTGTTTTTCGTGATTTTCAGAAGTTAAAATCAGAGACAGCGCATTTAAACAACTGAAACCATAATCTTACCCTTTGCTTGGATCATCCGTTCCTCCAAGAAACCTCAGAGCAGTAGCCTTTGGAAACACCTTCAGCACGTCTTCTTTTGTAGCACAAAATGGGATGTTTTCTACAAATATGGTACGCTCGTTTTTGGCTGTCGACAGAAACGAAGAAATAGAATTAATCAATATGTTTCCCAGATATTTACAAAAAAAAAAAAAAACATGTGGCAGATGATTTTGTACTCTGTTTGCTTTGCTGTCGATTCTTCACTTTGACCTTGGCCTCTTTGACTTTAGCTTTGGCGACTTTCATGGGTTGGTCCAGTAATTTCTCTCCATTTAACGTGAGCGCTTTATTCAGGTCCATCTCTGAGGCCAGGTCCACAAATGCATGTTTTCTATAAGACAGCAATGTATGCGTGTTAGGTCTTTTTAAAAACTTGAATGGAAAATGAACATGAACTACAGAACAGTATTTTAATGTGCTAACATTCATCATTTTGTTATTTGGTATGATGCTGTTTTTAAAGAGGGGGTATTTTTCTTCTATGGGGTATTATCACCTTGTTTCCATTTATTGTTTTGAAAATGCTATATTTGCCGAAAAGAAGGAGTCTCCCCTCCCTTTGCTCCTCATGCTAAGTCACTTCCCCTTCAGAGCACATTTTGCTACTGAAACTACTGCACACCATATCAAGTTTATGAAGTTGCTATATACAGTTTTGCATCATGCTTTTGTATTTCTATGGAAAATTGTTGTGTGGGAGCATGAGTGACTTCTGGGCTGAGTTTTGGATAGGATTGGGTTGCTAACAGTAAGTAGCATTTGAATAGTGCCCAGTAGAGATTGCTAAATGAATCAAACATGCATGGGTGACATATAAATCATCTTTTTGAGGAAGGAACAAAGTTATAACATGGTAAAATGCTCCATAAAATTGATTTTCCCTGATACCTCCCCTTTCCCCTGCTTGCAAATATGTGATCAAAATAATCTTATGAATAAAACTACAAAAAAATTTACTGATGTAGTAAAAAGTAAAAAAGATTTCTCATTTATTTAAAAAGTGCTAAAACTATATTTATCTGGTAAAAATTAAAGGGCTACTATTTATGAAAAGGAAAACATTTAAAACAATACTGAGGCAGTAAAAAGTTATTAAAACCTTGTCCTTGCGATTAATACAATGCTAGCACACAACAATCTTTGTCAAATTAAAATTATAATGTATATCTAAACTCAAGTAGAAGTAAGATATGATAAAATTATTCAGTGCCCAAATGAAATAAAAGTATTTATAAGTTATTAAAATAAAGTAAATAATGTCATAAAACATAATAAATGAACTTCACTACAGGCTGTGCATTTTTGACAGTTCACAGTGAAAAGTCTCACTCACTTGGCTTTGTCCAGTCGAATGTCTTGAACCAGGAGACTGTGCTTCATTAAGCAGTTGGCCAGTGTATTTTTGATATCTTCATAGAATTTTGATTTGTTCAGGTTTCCAATATAAACACAATAACCTACAAAGAGATATCATCAACCATAGTAATATGTACATAGCAATGTACACTACCACCAGTCAAACGTTTGAACACACCTTCCCATTCAAAGTTTTTCTTTAAGTTTACCATTTTAAACCATTTTACCATTTTTACAAACAGAGGACATCAAGTATATGATGTATGGAATTATGTATGTATTCAAATGCTCAATGTATCCACCCTTTGCTTTGTCCACAGATGCAAACCCTTGGCCTCGTCTCAATGAGCTTCATGATGTCTATTGAAATGGTTTTCACTTCACCACTGTGCTCAAGAGTGCAAAGCAGTGATCAAACCAAAGGGGGGGGGGGGGGGGTATTTAAAAAATATAAAACATGTATTGAGTTATTTTGATGTTATTTTTAATCAGGGAAATACAGTAAAAACAAAAATGAAAAAGTGTGTTGAAACTTTTGACTGGTAGTGTATATAAAACCATATTGTAATTTTACTCCGGCACCATACCATCATTTATGAGTTTAGGTTTCTTCGACGGGGATGAGTCAACTGAGGGCTGGGTTTTCCGTTTTGCTTTTACTAAAATAAAAGTAAAATGTAATATATATTATATATATCAATATCAATATTAATATCTATCCATCTATATATATCTCTATCTATATCTATATATCTATATATATATATATATATATATATATATATATATATATATAGCTGAAGTGCCAGCTTTCACTTCAATCAGAGAATCAGAGATTTAAAATGCCAAAAAAAACCAACAGTTGTCTGTTTAGTTGTCTCCAAGAATATGTTACAGCTAGAATAAGTGTAATACCATACTCTGGAAGAAAGCAATAACATTTCCATAGAGACAAACTGGTTTAATTTTCAAATAACAATCCTTGTAATTTTTTTCTGTACTCCTACCTGTTCTTTTTTTGCCTTTCTCACTCTCTCCTTCACTGCTCACTCGTTCCTTTTCAGCTTTTGGGGACACACATTCATTGTTCTCACTGGTGGCAGTTTCCATTTCAGAGTCTACAAAAGTATCAAAAATCAGATACTAATCAATACCAAAATTAATATTGAAACTAGATGTACTCATGTGAGCAAGTATCGCTACTGCAAAAAAATCACATTCACGGCACAAAATCGGACCTAGCATATGATCTTAACATAAAGACATTATTATTATTTTATGTATGAAAATTATATTTAATTAGTAAAAAATATGCATGTTTTATCTTCATTGTGATAATGTAATCAGTATTGAGTATTTAGACCTAAGTACTGAAATAGTGTTTCATCTTTCAGCATCGTGACAACATTACTTCATATAGTTTCTACGTCGATTACCTTGTATGTCTTCAGTCTCTTCTGTGTTTTTGTCTTTGTTCTCCCCCTCTTCATCGTTGTCCTCTTTCTCCTCTGTAGAAGTCTCCTCAGATTCTTCACCCAAAACCACAGGTGTTGAGGCCTTTTCTTTTTCTAAGATTAAAAGATTAAATCTTAGATTAATTAAAAATATACGGATCAAACAGTCTCAGTTTAAAAGACTGTGTGCAGATGATCACCTTTGAAACCTTCTCTACGTAGCAATTACAACAAACAACTTCAATTGTGGAAACCTATATTACAATTATAACAAAAACACCAGTGAAAAACAGCTAAAATCTAATAAAAGAGAATTTGGAAGAATGGCTTTGTTCACGTGCACACCTAAATCTGATTGTAATCTGATTTCTGGAACATTAAGAATAAACTGCAAAATCTGATGTGAAATCAGAAAGACCATGATCAGAGAGAAATTACATGATTGTGCTTTTTCCATTTCCTTTAAATAGTCTTATAACTTAGAAGGTGCTTATAACCGGAGCCAGTGTCTCCCTTCACTACACACTTACCATCACTGATCTCTGTGTTGTCGTTCTTGGTCAGATCTTCTGTCATTTCTTCTGTCATTTCTTGGTCTCGTTGCTCACTCTTTTCCCATGACACACTCACTCTTGGTGCACTGCCTTTCACCTCAATGACAGCATCCACCTCATCATCTGAACACAAAGGTACATTACTAACTGTATTAATATTATATTAATAAGTTTTAATATGGGCTCATTTTTATTTACAGGGAAATCTCAGCTCAACACCCATCAACAATAATGTATTAATGTAAGTTACCCTCTTCATCTTTAAGTTCTTCTTCTTTTAAAGGCTCCTCTGTGTCTGCTTGGACGTTTGAAGGGGTCACTTGAGCTTGGGCCTCTGAAACAGAAAACATCCCAACATTAAAAGTTACCAACATACTTCAATTCAATTATCTCTGGACAAGTAGTGTGCCCCATAAAAGTTCAAATCTAAAGAAAGTATTACCTTCTACGTTTGCAGGCATGGGTTTGTCCTCCACGGGTTTGTCCTCCACGGCTTTGTCCTCCTCGGGTTTATCCTCCTCGGGTTTGTCCTCCTCAGGTTTGTCCTCCTCGGGTTTGTCCTCCTCGGGTTTGTCCTGCTCCAGCTTGTCGTGCTCCTCGGGTTTGTCGTGCTCGGGTTTGTCCTCCTTAGGTTTGTCATCTATAGAGTCATTTTTACCTGAAATTAAAGGACTGAAGTAATTTTGGATGTCAAGCAATAAAAGTTGATTTGTTAACTAGATTTATGGGATACTATCTAAATCTGAAACGTCCCATGATACTTAAAAATACTAATAATAACTAGCTAAGTCAAATCAACGTCTGTTGATAGCGTGAAATTGAATGTTTAAACTAAACTGTAAATCATAAAAACAGTGAGATGGGTTACAGTACCTTGTGTCTTTGGTTTGTCATCCTCTTTATTTTTTACACCTGGAGAGGCACTTTTAGTTTGTTTGTCTGAAATGAATCATGGGTTGAGGTTTGGTTACTGTGTAACTACATTACAGATCTCCACAGATACATATGATTTTGTCCATTTCCTTCCTTTTACCTTTGGTCAGTATTATGAATTGTGGTGCTACTTCAATATTAATGCTATGACTAATAAATCAAGTTATTCCTCTTGGACATATTGTTACATTTTGAGTTTTTCTCCACCATAAAAAGTGAAATAGCACCATCTCTCTGGTTTGAAGGGTCACTTAAATTTTTTTACTTCTAATCTGAGAAACGAACAAGGTATATTTTTTAGCAGTAATTATCACAAATGTTTCTTCTTAATCACATAATTTTACTTACCTTCACTCTGTGGTTTGTCTTCCACCTCTGTTTTGGCATCTTCTGGCTCATCTTTAGCTTGATCTACTGAACAGCAGATGCAACTGCATTATAACTAATTTATATAAGGTTAAATCATGTCTAAAATAAAAATTCAATATTACCAGGAGAGGTATTTTCCTCCTCTTCCACAACATCAGGATTAAGACGTCTACTTTGTCGTGTTCTGCCTTTGGGAACCTAAAGTAAGACAGGACAGACATTATGTACTAGTTAGAATGAGCACGGTACATTATTAATCTTTAAAGCTCCAAAGAACTGATAAAGAATGCTCATTTTACTTGCGTTTTAGTTTAAAATTAATAACACAAGTATGACTCAAGTAGTGTATAAATAATATCTTGAAATGAAATCTAATCAAATACTTAGTACAACTGTATTTCAAATGCAGAAAACCGGTAATTCATTTAAATATATAGCATATTTGTAAATTTACACATAACCGTTACATGTAATACATCAAATATAAAAGTAAACTGAATCGGATACACTTCTTACGTTAGTTTTTGCCATTTTTTAAAAATTTAGTGCAGAAATCCACACGTGTTAACCCCATGTAAGTATACATTCCACTCAAATCACATGGATCCCACTGCGCATGCGTCAACTACACTACGGGTACCGAGGAGGACGCTTTTCATGTTTTGCGTTTGTGATGGACTTCATAATTTGTTTTGCCTCTGTGCGCTTAAAAAAAATCATAAAACTAATTCATATGCAAACGTAATGCTTAGTACATACGGAACATTGCTTATACTTCATTCAAATGTCGGTATGTTTAGCAGGCGTTGACGTTCAGTTTTAACCAATCAGCGCTTGCTTTCGGGTTTACGCGGGGCACGCCTACGGTCGTACGATCTTGTGTTAAACTTGTGAGAAGAGAAAGTGAGTAACCGGATCAGTTGTCTTAGTTAATAACATGTTGATACCTTTTTAAAGCCCTGATTCTGTGTATGGATCAACTTCAGCACGGTACGAAGGTCGACTCGAAGCCTTAAATACTCGCAGTGGAACCCGGGGGCAGTTGAGGTAGCAGCAGTATTATAGTATTATCGGGTCACATAGTAAACAGATGCGCTATGAGGTGAGTACAGAGCATTGATTGTAGGCTATATATTATTATGGAGGCTTGGACAGCTTGAAAGAGACAGTGGAGGACCAGGATTTCTGCTATGGGGACCCAAAGGAACGGATTTAAAAGGGAAAGTTTTATTTTGTCTGTGGACGTGGGGACAACTTCCATCCGATGTCATGTTTACGACAAGGAGGCGAAAATCAGAGGCTCCTGCTCCACTAAGGTACATATAAACAGCAATGAATTGGATTTTAATCGAGATTGAGTCGTGTTTAATCAGCTTGAGTCTTCTTAATAAATACAGCCAATAAATACAGAGTTCTACAGCCAATCCCCTGTCAGTAGAATCATGTGGTTTGGAGCATAGTTGAACAATTCTGACTTTTTATGTTAAAGGGTACATATTACTTTATTTTCTGATCTATCAAAACCATACCTGGAGTTGTGTTTTGTTTTATTTACACGCAACACTGCATATTTAGGCTAATTTCTTCTCTCAAACAGAAAACACTCTGTTCCACCTTGTGATGTCATGTGGTAATACAGGAAGTACTCCACTGTGTTAAACTCCATTCACCTTCACTAGAATTATTTGGATAATTTAAGCCCTGGAATTTCCCATCTCTACAGAACAAAAGGTAAAAGGTAGCTGTTAGCTTGAAAAGTATTGACATCACAAGGTGGAACAGAGCATTTTGAGATTTGGAGATGTAGACAGAATAAAAAAGGGTGACTTCATGTGTGAATGAAACAAAACACAACTCCAGGTATGTTTTTGAGGAGGTTACAACATTATAACATGGCTTTAAGCTCACAGCAGTAAATTTTACATATTATAGGACCTTAAAATTGCAATTATTAAAAGTGCTATTGTTTATGTTCACGAAATTAATATACAAAATAAAATAATTAAATAAAATAAAACCAAAAATTATGATTCATCAGTTACAGGAAACAAAAAATGTGATTCATTTGTTTTTCTTAGGCGGACAATATTGTTGTTCATCCGTCTCTATTATTCAGATGTCCCACAGCATTCCTTTAAGCTCAGATCTGATAAGCCACAAATGGAAATTATAATCTCTACTCACATTGATTTGTTAATATTGCAAAATCAAATGTATTTATTTGTTTTCTGGGATTGGTAACTTGCTCACTATATGTTGGCTATGTCCTTGTAACTTGTCCACCACTTAAACATTCTTCAAGTTCCACATGGTCTATTTTGATCTGGTCAAACGGCTCATTTCACAACTCACCTAGATTCTCAGAACTGTTCATTCAGAACCTACATAAGTGCATGGTTTTCTTTTTGATGAGATAGTAGCTGACTGTGATGAATATTTAGATATAGCAACAGGAGTCAGTGCAAGACCAAAACCATCAATTAGCTTTTTCTTTAAAGACATAGTATGTAACTTTTCATTCCTTTGGCTAATATTCCACAGTGTGGCATAAAATGCATTTATCTCCATGGAGAATGTTCTATAGGTGTCTGGTTTTAATTTTCTATTTGTATAGAATCATGCAGGTGACATGCCAGCAGCCACCTCCGGAAAGTTACACACTGTACCTTTTAATTGTCAAGAATTGGATGACTTGAAGAATCTCTATTTAGTTACCAGAGGTGGGTAGAGTAGCCAAAAATTGTCCTTGAGTAATGTTATTATACTGAAGGAACATTACTCGTGTCTTACAAAAGTTGAAGTACAAAGTAGTGGTCCAAGAAATTACTCAAGTATGAGAAAAAATATTTGTATTTGGGAAAAGTACTACTCAAGTAAGAGTAACTTAAAGAGCTACTGTTGGGACGTAAAATCTGATTTATAATTTAAAGTTAATTTAATTTGAATGACAAACCATTAAATACATTGTGCAAAATCTGGTTTTGGATAGATACAAAAATATATAATTATTAATTTTATCATCATATTAAGCATTTAAAGTGTGTTTTATTCAGTATGGTGTTGTGTTGCTGTTTTGGCAGGTGGTTCTCCTGTATCCAGAGGACGGGCACGTGGAGATAGAGCCTGAAGCACTGTGGAAAGGATTTATCACTGTTGTAACAGGAGCTGTTCAAGGTACACCCTCATTTAACCTCTCAGTGCTTGTTTAAAGATACACTATGTAACCTTTCTGGTGCAGGGTCCACCACTTGTTATTGTTTTGCCTCAAATAATCCACAGTATGGTATTAAACTTATCTATCTCCATGGAGACATTTTACAAGTCAAGGTATTTTCAGCAATAAAAGGTAAAAACACCAGTTATCGAATAAATGCAAGATGGGTGAGTTTAATGCCATACTATGAAACATTCCAGGCAAAGCAATAACATCTCTATGGAGACAGGCAGGTAGCATACCCTCCAACAGAAAAGTTCCGTAGTTCACCTTTAAGTATGAAGAGGATATAGTACAAATTTGGACATACACCTCAGTAATGGACATTTCAGTCCAAATTTCTAAACAGTACAGTTTCTTAATGAAAATGACTCATTCCCTAAAACTGTCTCAACCCATGCTGTCATCAGGCTGTAATCTGTGGTTTATGGACATGTCCCTTTGATCTCACAAATCATCTGTAGATGACCATTTTGACAGCTGTCATCCACTTTAACTTCTGTTCATATTTGAGGTACATGCCATAAAAAAAATGATTTGGGTGATTTGATACTAAAGGACAGACTTGATACTTGATACCGATTTTGATCCAAATGATCATTTTAAAAGCTCTTTTTTTAGACAGGGCTTTTTTCAAGTTTAAACTTTTCAGGAAGGGTTGAATTTTATCCAGTTATGTGTTTTTTGTTTGTTTGTTTTTTCAGTACCGATTCTTGCTTAAATGAGTATCTAGTTTCAGTACTAATTGTAGTATCGATTAGTATCTGATTTTTAATACTTTTGATAACCCTAATCTATTGCTAGATTGTAGGTGTAGAATTATTTTTTTGTTTGTTTTGCAACATTTTTACACCACAAGGTGTGTTCACCTGTCCTGGTTTGACTCCAGCTTGAGCCCAGTTTAATTCTGATCTAGATTTTATTTAGTCCTGTTTTATCCCAGTCTTGTCCAGGTTTAGTTCTGACTTTAGGCCCAGTTTTGACCCATTATTATGTATCTACTTTTTTGAAAAGGATGTTACACAACAGATATATTGCACAGACCAAATATGACTCATTTTCCTAGGTAGTACAGTGTGCTGGTAATTTATACAGTGACCCTCTAACATTTTAACACTTTCGTAAAGCTGATTATGTAAAATAGTATTAAATTAACAACTAGGGATGGAACCAGAAACAGTTTCCACAAGACGAGACACGAGATTGGGTCGACAAGAACGGGACAAGAAACAAGATATTGACATAATTTATCATATAATTATAATATAATATAATATGATATACTATAAATTTGTATTTATTTGATTTAATATTTTTGCTGCCATTCTAGTACAGTTTTTTGGAACTATAAGAGATGTAACTCACCAGCACATAACCCTTTTTTGTCCAATTCAAAACTAAAGTAGTGAAGTAGTTTTTCTCATTTGTGCACAGTCTTGTAGCAGTTTTGTCTCACAAGATCTTGTCCCATCTCCTTTAACAACACATTCTGCATATGTGAAATGTTGACATGTAACATCAGTCTCTAAACAGATGCAGGAATTCAAATGCGACAGATCGAAGCCCTTGGCATCTCCACTCAAAGGGCCACGTTTACCACATGGGACAGGTAAGAGACTGATCACACGCCACAGGTCTGCTGCTGCTGACAGGGCACCTGGCTTACACTAAGTGAGTTTGCTTGCGTTTATTGGTAAATTGCATTCACTGGGTCTACAGGAGGACTGGAGTTCCCTTCCATAATTTCATCACGTGGCAGGACCGCAGAGCTGCAGAGCTGGTCAAGTCCTGGAACAGGTCCTGCACCATGAAAGTGAGTGTTGAACTTTGACTTTAATTTGACTAAGGAATGATATGTGTTCATAAGCACATTCGCACTTCTCTTAAAGGATCTAGATTACGCAAGATTGACTTTTTTTTTTCTTTAAGCTATTTTAGAAACATACATAGTGTTGTGTTTGTTTCATTCACACATAAGAAATACACAATAAATATCTATATTCACTGATGATTCATTGATAAATAAAAACAGAAGTGATAAGTTTTGGAGGTTATTCTTAGACTTGATAGAGTCCCACAAATTGACAGATTGATTTTCACTTCTGGCACTGTTTGCTACAAGACACTTCATTGACTTCATTTGCCTATATAATAATAATAATAATAATAATAATAATAATAATAATAATAATAATAATAATAATAATAATAATAATAATGTCTTACACTTGTAATGCGCTTTACAGGCTTGTCAAAGCCTCTCAAAGCGCTACATATAAACTATATAAAAGTGTTATTATACCAATAATGCACGAAATATATTTTAGCATTTCAAAAATAGTTGCATTGAGAAGAGTTGCACATATCTCTGTCAATTTCAATCAAATCATCTTTTTATAATGTCTATTTTTCTCCATGAATCCTCTTATTGCAAATCATGTGATCACACACCTACCCTGCATAAAAGGTCATTAAAGCAGTAACATGTTTAATAGTTTTGGTTCATGTTTTTGTTGCCCTCTATAGGCCATCCATGGCGTGATGAAGGCCCTGTACTTCCTGACCCGACAGAAGAGGTGCCTGGCTGCCAGTCTGATAGTCTTCTCCACTCAGCAAGTAACTATGAGGCTCCTCTGGGTCCTCCAACATTACAAGCAGGTACTATAGGGTAGACTGTGCGTTTTCACCATGCATATAAACCTTGTTTCAGTTAAGGCACTGATTAACAATATGGCTTAGCTAGGGCTGTGCGATGAATCATATTTAAAGCCAACTGCAATTTTTTGACATGCCACCTCATAAAAGTTGCATACTATGACTTTAATTGAGATAGGTATTTCATCATTTGTAATCAGCAGTGATCAGCCTGGATTTTTATTGGACAGGTCTACAGCCAGTCCTCAGTAAAACATGTGATTTGGAGCAGATACTGTAGAGGAATAAATTGGTTTTAAGTTAAAGTGTTTAAGTTCAGGAATTAATATTGAAATATTTTTTTATTTGTTTTGAAGAAAACAAAATAAAACAGAATCAAAAACTGTGATGAGTTTGTTGGGACATTTCCCAGCCCTGATCTTGGCGCTTGATTAGTTTTCAGGTTTGAATATGTATGTAAAACAGGCAGGAATGCATAAAAATAGCATAGTGTTCGTTATAAGTGATTAAAGTGAAAAGCAAAAGGTCTGCTGTTGATTTGAAGCACCACATGCTGGTCACATGAGGAAAACTCCTGCTCTGCTCTGCATGATCTTATTTTTGTTTTTCCCACATCACGACTTTAGTCAAATAAGCAAAAAAAAAACTAAAATAATATGGCAATGAGGTTGTTTTTCTTTTAATGTTGCTCATTTACTATAAATATTTAAAGCTGCATCATGTAACTTTGTGGTTGGGGAGGTCACCACCTTGCCAGCCACAAATGTTATAGATGAAAATGTTGCATGAAATGTTATACTGTATGGCATTAAGCATTTCATCAGTGACTGATGTTTTTAATGCTCAGAAACTCCTTCAAAAACATGCACCTCTCCACAGATCTAACCTGTAACTTGGCCTAGTGATGTCAGTTGTTGGTCTCCATAGAGACTCATAAGTTTAATGCCAAAGCTTGGAACATTACGGGCCAAGCAATAACATATCCATGGAGAAAAAGCATAGAGCCAGAAAAGTTCCACAGTGCATCTTTAATAATAAACTTTCTCTGTTGTTCAATCATCATTGATGTTCTAACGTTTGACCCATTCCATCTGTAAGACTCATTTTGGGATTGTTCATCTTAAATTTCCTCTTTTCAGATCCGACAGGCCGCCTCTGAAGGGATTTGTTGCTTTGGGACAATAGACACCTGGCTGCTGTTCAAACTCACCAAAGGTGAGTCCTTAGTGTTTTGGTTTTATTCTCATTCTGGTTCAATTCAATTCAATTCAATTCATTTTATTTTTGTAACGCCCAAAATCACAACAACAGTTGTCTCGAAGGGCGTTCATGTTTTGGTTGATGGGGGAAACCGGAGTAACCCGGAGGAAACCCATCCAGACACGGGGAGAAAACATGAAAAAACTCCACACAGAAAGACCTGGGCGACCCAGGGATCGAACCAAACCTTCTTGCTGTTGAGGCATGAGTGTTGCCACTCAGCCACCGTGCTGCCTACACACAAAAACAACAGGAAAAAATCAAACACAAACAGGAAAAATCAAACAACAGGAAATCAGACAAAACAAGAAAAATCAGCCAGGCGAGGAGGAGGGAGGGCCAGGCGGGGAGTAGGAGAGGGTCCAGCTGTCATCGGGGCATCTGAAAGAGTTACACTCCACAGGGGGAGTGGGACAGGGGACAACATGTGAATAGCATTGCTGATGAGAAAATAGGACAAAGCAGAGGATAGTGCTCAGGTTGCCATACTTCCCCCAGCTAGTTATCTCCAACTGCAGCCTATCATATCCCGGGATTTAATGTCACTCCCTAACTCCCTCACTATGTAACCTGGTCATAAGCTATACCGAAGAGGAAGGTTTTAAGCCTGGTCTTAAATACAGAGACTGTGGGGGGCCTGTTTAACATCAGCAGGGAGTTGGTTCCATAGCACAGGAGCTTGGTAACTGAACGCTCTCCCTCCCACTGTACTTTTGGACACTCTAGGAACCACTAATAGTCCTGCATTCTGAGAGCGGAGTGCTCTGTTTGGCTGGTATGGGACAATAGCATCTTGCAGATAGGATGGGGCCATACCGTTTAGGGTTTTGTATGTCAGGAGAAAGCTCAACAGGAAGCCAGTGCAGATATTTTAGTACAGGACTGATGTGGTCTCTTCTTTTAGTTCCTGTTAGGACTCTGGCCGCTGCATTTTGGACCAACTGGAGGCTCCTTATAGTACTTTATAGTACTTTATAGTACTTTTGGGGCAGGCGGCAAGCAGAGAATTACAGTAATCAAGTCTGGAAGTAACAAATGCATGGATGAGTTTTTCAGCATCGTTTTTAGGTAAAATATTTCTAATTTTAGTTATATTTCACAGGTGAAAGTATGCGGTTTTACAAGCTAGCTTTATATGGGCTGTGAATGAGAGATTTTGATCAAATAGGACTCCAAGATTTTTTACAGTAGGGCTAGAAGCTATACTCACATTGTCGAGTGAGATTATCTGGTCTGACTGAGAATCTCTTTGACCTTTGGGACCAACGACAATGACCTCTGTTTTTTCAGGTCACTCAGGTAAATCAGGGTTTCATTTATAAAGTGGAACTACCAGAATGCTGCATAAGTATCGGCTTTTGATCTAACAAATAAGCCTCTTGGTGAAACAGACTAGTGTTGTCACGATACTAAAATGTCAGACTGTATTTCATTACTAAGAAAGAAACTCAATACTGATACGACAATGATAATAAAAAAACATTATTTTCTTAGACAATGCCAAAGAAAGTGGTTTTCAACATTAAATGGTAGTACTTTCTTTTATATTACCATGTGGTCTTATGTGTGTAATCCCTCAGTCGTCCATGTAGGTTCCATAGTGGTCCATAGTGCAAAAACATTATGTAAAAAAAAATGTGGTTCTTCTTAAAAAAAAAAAAAAGTGTACTATTTAATACTTTTTGTATGGATTGATTTCAGGCCGTGTTCATGCCACAGACTACTCCAACGCCAGCTCCACGGGGATCTTTGATTCCTATCAGGTCTGGCTGCTCTTATGATCTTTTCCCCCCCGTTTTATTCAAGTTATTTATTTATATTTTTTTATGTCTCCTTTCTGACAGATGTGCTGGAGTGAGTTTCTGTGCTCGCTGATGTCAATCCCTTTGTCCATTTTACCCACTGTTGAAACACAAAGTGAGTGAAGCTTTTCTATTGTTTAAACCAAAATTATACTGAAGCACAATCATATGCAGTCGATGAGTGGATTTAACCTGTGATGTTTTTGGAGTTGTAATGTTTTAAAACTGCACTATGCAACTTTTCTGGTGGGGTCTGGTATCTGCTTGTTTTCATATGTGGAAACTGGAAAAACATGCATTCTTATTGTGAGCAGTGTTTATATTTTTAGGCTGATATATGGTCGATTTTGATTTACTACAAACTCACCCACAGCCTTTTTTTTAAATCACAAATCTTTGAGAGCTGTGTAGTCACACTTTGTGCAGTTACCTCATACCACTAGTGTTCAAGTATAGCTTTATGTGTACTTTTTGGCTGCAGGTTGGCCAAAACTAAATATCAGCCTGTGCTGGAGATTTAAGGCCACAGGAAAAGCTACACAGTGCACCTTTAAAATATTTGGCTATGTAAATATAATGATACAGCAAAACACACATTTTATATTACTACCTAATAAGTGTGATCTCTGAGACTTTAGTGCATTTCTTTGTAATTATTTTAGTTAATATTTCACTTTGTTTGCTTCAGCCATGACTTTGGTGGCACCGATATGTCCATCTTCGGAGAGTCCATCCCCATCAGATCATTGGTGAGGTCGCTGTTATCTTGTTATTATTACAACAGCCCTGTAAATCCAGTTATGCCAGCGTGTCACTGCCATTAGGTTGTAAATCATTGTGTAATTGAGTTCATTATTCCAACATTTAAAGGGGAGACGTATCAGGCGATGTATCGTAAATGAGGTTTGACATCAAGCAAAAATGCATGATGTCAACTCTGTTTTTTAGCTTTTGTAACCTGGGTAGCACTGCTGTTTGTTGAAGTCCATATTCAAGGTTCATTTGCAGATGGCATCAGACACAAAAGCCAAGCATTCTTTGTAAAACTGAAAACCAGGGACACTTTTTCCACTTATAATGAAAAGCCTTAACAAAGCATTTTATTTGACCTTATTAATCAAATTCAAATCAAATTATTAGAACAAAAGAACCAAAATTACTGAAATATGTATCATAACACCAAGGCATATCAGTCCTTTTCACATATAGTCATACCAGTCCCACACCAGCTCTGAAATGAAGACACTGAATTGTATCTTGGCCTGTAGTCGGCTAAAGACCTGCCAAAATATTTGTCCTGCCGATGGATAAGTCGACTAAAACGGGGGCCTGGCAAAAGCTCTGAAAACTATTATAAATCTCTGTGTGTCAGACCCAAACTGCACTCAAAAGACAACACCTACACAAGAGTTCATGCAAAAACATGCCAGGAAACAAGACAGACTACACTTGTGAATCATGAGTTTAAGATGCCCTTTACATATACAGTCAAAACCAGTTTACATACACTATCTAAAAAGATCCATACACTTTTTTCTCACTGTCTGACATAAAGTCAGATTAATTTTTCATTACTTTGCCAATCAGCCATGATATCAGGAAAATAATTTTGGACTTGCACAAGTCTGGTTCATCCTTAGTGCAATTTCCAGATGCCTGAAGGTGCCACGTTCATCTGGTCAAACAATTATACACATATAAACACAATGGGAATGTCCAGCCACCATACTGCTCAGGTATGGTGGCTGAACAAAAGAACAAAAGTAAAAGACCTTGTGAAGATGCTGGCTGAAGCTGGTGAAACGAGTGAAACGAGTACTGTACCGGCATGGGCTGAAAGGCCACTCTGCCAGGAAGAAGCCATTACTGTACTCCAAAAGAAACATTAAAAACCTAGATTACAGTTTGCAAAAGCACCACAAGGACCAAAGACCTTCATTTTTGGAGACTTTGTCCTGTGGTCTGGAAATACAGAAGCAACATCTTAGGACATCAGCCAGGAAGTCAAATGGACCAATGACCTGAAGCATGCTGCCAAACTGGTTACAAAGTGGCTTAAAAGATAATAAAGTCAGTGCTTTGGAGAGGCCATCACAAAACCCTGATTTTAATCCTATTGAAATGTATGTGCAGACCTGAAAATGCATGTGCGAGCATGATGGTCTACAAACTTTGTTGAGTTACACCAGTTCCTGTCAAGAGGAATGCAACAAAATTCCTGCCACTATTGTGACAAGCTTGTGGATGGATATCCAAAATGTTTGACCCAAGTCATACAGTTTAAGGCAATGGTACCAAATACTAATGAAATTTATGTAAAGTTCTGACTATGGAAAAAAGTAATGAAAAATTGTATAAAAAATCCTTCTTTTCATTATTCTGGAATTTAGTAAATAGAAATAATTTTGGTAATCCTAATTCACCTCTCTATAGTGTATGTAAACATATGGTTTCAACTGTAAACACCAAAAAGTCACTTCTGCCCATATAAATCCTCATAATTTCAATAAAACAGTTGTCGATAATACAGTAGTAAGTCGACTAAGACTCCGTCGACTGATTAATCGACTAAATGACTAACGGCCTGCAGCCCTAATTGTATCTGTTTTTAAAAGTATAATTGGGTCTATTCAAACAAACATTTTTAACCTGATTGTAAATGTTTTCTCAGTTTGTATAGTTTATTTTACAGGTTCCAGGCCTCACACATTTGCTAACCCCTGGTCTAAGCCATGCGATTGTCCTCACTGTAGGTGGCGGACCAGTCAGGCGGCCATGTTTGGAGAGTGCTGTTTCAACGTGGGGGACGTGAAATCACTAGTGGGAACGGGGACCTTTATGGACATAAACACAGGCTGTAAACCACACACTTCTGTCGCAGGTAAAAACAAAGAGCTAAATGGGGTTTCAACATGTTTTGGTTCAGGTTAGTTTTGTCATGATAAAATAGAAGTCATAGTGGTCTTGTATCTACGTAATCCCTCAGTCATCCATGTTCCATAGTGGTCCATGAGCGTATACGAGTCTATGTGTCTTACACTTGTTCTGTTTCCTCTGAAGGCCTGTACCCTCTGGTGGGGTGGAAGATCGGAGCTGAGGTGGTGTATCTCGCTGAAGGAAACGCAGCAGACACAGGCACTGCCATCAAATGGGCCCAAGAGCTGGGTGAGTGAACAATGTATTCAGAGACATTTTTACTGAACTGTGCAGTGTGGAGAGTCTAAACAAATCAGTAGTAATTTCTAATCAAATATTTGCATTCATTTAAAGCCACAGTTTGTAACGTTTGAGCCAAAACAAGGACAAAATAGAACAACCAAGTTTGTTAATTTTTGCTGTGTTGAATAATAGTAGACATGTTCCAAAGTATGGTTTTAACTTTCTATTTCTATGGAATCATGCAGGTGACTTTCAATCTCCAGAAAGTTACACACTGATCAACAATAACACCTGGTTAATGAAGATTAATGGGCCTATATTACGTACATTTCTGATCTATGTTTTAATGTTGTTTCCTCATCACAAACATGCCTGGTGTTTTATTTTGTTTCACACTTGTTTAACACACAAATCCTGCGTATTTAGGCTGTGTTATTCTCTCAAACTGAAAACACTCTGGTCCACCTTGTTGATGTCATTGAGTGGTGAAAGAGGAAGTTTTTTTAAAGTCCATACACCTTCACTAGAAACATCTGAATAATTTAAAATAAATAAATAAAATTGCTGTTTTAAAACTTTTAAAATGACCACTTAATCAGACACGTGTGAATGAAACAAAACACAACTCTAGGATTGTTTTTGATGAGTTAACAGCATTATAAAATGACTAAAAGCTCACATGAATCAATCTTGTGTAATACGGGACTTTAACATTTTCTCTTTTATGTTTATCTTTACTCACCTCACATGATCCTGGCTAACTCCAGAAATCAGAGAATGATCAGATTTTTGGTGCATGTTAATTATGTAAACCAGTGTTTCCTGTTCCTATTGACACACGTGTGCTAGATATTAATGAAAGATAACTCCTAACAAATGCTTTCTTTGTATTGATTCAAGTTTATAATTTGGTGTAAAAGTATATGTCATAAAGCTTCACGATTAATCGCAATCAAAGTGAAATCGCAAAGGCTGTAATTCTTGAAGTATCGTAATTTCCTCAAAATGTCCTGTCTTATTATGCATAAAAACTGCTAACCCTGTATTTTAATCTGTACAAACTTATTCTGAAATGTTAAATCTCAGTTAATATTTCATTATTTTTGTCAATTCTTCTAGAAGAGTTTAAAGGAGAACTTTATACAGAATCATATTATTAAAACACCACAAATCCAATCACAATGCTTGTTTCCAAAATAGAGCAGCCCTAATATATATGTGTATAATTGAAATCTATTAGTTTCTAGATTCTTGCTTCTCATTTCAGACTTGTTCGAGAATGTGAAGGAGACCAGTGCTTTGGCGTACAGTGTGTCCGGTTCAGGTGGAGTGTGCTTTGTGCCTTCGTTCAGTGGACTGCAGGTATTTCATGTTCACAGGGTTTCATATGTTACTTTACAATACATTATACAGCAGTGTCTTTATTTTAAGGGATTCTTTTTCCAGACTAAGGTTTATTTTTTTTTTCCATACCTGACAGTATGGACTGCTCACTACTTCCTCAGACTGGTCACCTGGTGCCCAGTCAGCTGATTTAAACAGGTTTTGGCTTCTTAGTGACGGCTTGATGACTGCGCCACCTGCAGGCCTCCACTGCTAGTGAGCAGTCAATACGGTCAGGTATGAAAACAAACTAAACTTTGGTCTGGAAAAAGAATCTATTAAATAACGGAAGACCAGATGAACCTCATTGGACCTCATTAGTGTCTTTGTTGGCTCAAAATGTGACGAAAACACTGACATATCCAATACTGAATCATTTTACCACTTTCCCTGTAACAATTGAACACTACCTTACTGTCACGATACTGTGTCTGCCTCCCCACTCCTCTGTGTTCTCTCCACTCACATGAAAATGAATATTTAAAGACACTATATGTAGCCTGTGCTTGTACTGTATTAAAAAGGTATTACAATCCCAGAACCTGAGTTGCCAGAGCCTTAACCTGACCTGCAGACAGAGGACACATACACTTTTTTCTCAGTATATGGACAAGCCATGCCTCATGTGAAAGCTCAGAACCTCCAGAATTCACTCACTGAGCTGAAGAGGCTACACTAGCACCGATTTAATGATTAGCTGCAGGTGGCTGTGGTTTAGATACTGACCATTCAGATTAGCACTTACAACCAAGCCTCTTTTGCACATTTCCAAGCCATTGCAATGTGTCTGTTAGTGTTTTATCTGCTCTGATGTACTCATTTGTAATCCTTCCACCCAAGGACATAAATAATGTATTGAAGTCAGATTACAGCCTTAGGACTTGACCATATTTTTCTACAACATGTGATTTGATATGTGATTTGTGTCTTTTCTCTGCTTTCGAATGTGACCAGTGGCCTGTGTAAGTTCATGATCTGGGTACACTGTTTAGGGCAAATTTTGTATTACAGGATCATTATATATTTGCTTTTATTAACTGAATACTTACTAATATGTTGTGTATTTTGTACATCTGAAGGCTCCCCTGAATGACCCCAAAGCCTGCGCCTCCTTCATGGGACTCAAACCCTCCACCACCAAATGCCATCTGGTCCGCGCCATTTTAGAGTCCATCGTTTTCAGGTGAAACGTAATTGTATTTAAATGATAATATGTTTTGATTATTTCTAGCTATAGGCTGACGATGCACATGCAGAGGCTTCCACATCCACAAGAGGGCCCCAAAGTTGAACGTTTAAGCGGTTGAGGCATATTGTAGGTGTGCAAGATAGTTGAAATTGAACTTACGAATGTGTATTTACTAGCTCCTTAGGCATGTCGTAATAACAGATTTGAAGTGTGATATAAATTATTCAGAAAACAAGAGCTTTGAAACGGGATAATCCAAACAAAAAATGTACAGTGCAAAAACCAGGGTTGTCAAAAGTATCAAAATTCAGATACTAATCGATACTAAAACTAGTATTGTAACTAGATACTCATTTGAGCAGGTATTGATACTGAAAATGCCACATTCACAGGACAGAAATGAATGAATCTTTTCTAAATAGCTTTAGAATGATTTTGAGCTGTATCAGAACAAGCATAAGACACGTAGACTAGTACACACCATGGACGACTGTGGAACCTACCTGAGGGATTACACAGATATAAGGCCACATGGGAATATAAAAGAAAGTACTATTATTTAATGGTAAATATTAATAGTGTTCTTTATTTTCTTGTGGTATCAGAATCGATATTGAGTGTTGAATCTTTTCCACTATAAAAACATGAGTTGCAATAAGTAAATAGCAGAGTGAAACACTTATGTGGTTTGTGTTGATAGCGAGTCATAGAGCTGTCTTGTTTCACTGTACTGCTCAAATTGTATTGTGTTACAAAAGGAAAGTTATGAATTATTATATAAAAGTCTTAAATACCTACTACCTTTTTATCCATCCATCCATCCATCCATTTTCTTCCGCTTATCCGGGGCCGGGTCGCGGGGGCAGCAGTCTAAGCAGGGACTCCCAGACTTCCCTCACCCCAGACACGTCCTACTGCTCGTCTGGTGGGACTCCAAGGCGTTCCCAGGCCAGCCGAGAGACATAATCCCTCCAGCGTGTCCTGGGTCTTCCCCGGGGCCTCCTCCCACTGGGACATGCCCAAAACACCTCCCTAGGGAGGCGTCCAGGAGGCATCCTGAGCAGATCCCCAAGCCACCTCAGCTGGCTCCTCTCGATGTGTAGGAGCAGCAGCTCTACTCCGAGCTCCTCCAGTGTGACCGAGCTCCTCACCCTATCCCTAAGGGTGTGCCCAGCCACCCTACGGAGGAAACCCATTTCGGCCGCTTGTATCCGCAATCTTGTCCTTTCGGTCATTACCCAGAGCTCATGACCATAGGTGAGGGTAGGAACGTAGATTGACCGGTAAATCGAGAGCTTTGCCTTTAGACTCAGCTCCTTCTTTACCACAACGGACCGATACAGCGACCGCATCGCTGCAGACGTTGCACCGATCCACCTGTCAATCTCACACTCCATCTGTCCCTCACTCGTGAATAAGACCCCGAGATATTTGAACTCCTCCACTTGAGGCAGAGACTCACATCCCACCCGGAGAGAGCAAACCACCTTTTTCCGGTCGAGAACCATGGCCTCGGATTTGGAGGAGCTGATTCTCATCCCGGCCGCTTCACACTCGGCTGCAAACCGCCCCAGTGCCTGCTGCAGGTCCTGGCTCAAAGAAGCCATCAGGACAACATCATCTGCAAACAGCAGAGATGAAATCCTGTGGCTCCCAAACCAGGCCCCCTCCGGCCCCTGGCTGCGCCTAGAAATTCTGTCCATAAATATAATGAACAGAACCGGTGACAAAGGGCAGCCCTGGCGGAGTCCAACATGCACTGGGAACAAGTCTGACTTACTGCCGGCAATGCGAACACAGCTCCTGCTCCGGTCATACAGGGACCGGACAGCCCTTAGCAAAGAGCCCCAGACCTCATACTCCCAGAGCACCCCCCAAAGGACACCACGAGGGACACGGTCGAATGCCTTCTCCAGATCCACAAAACACATGTGGACTGGTTGGGCAAACTCCCATGAACCCTCAAGGACCCGATGGAGAGTATAGAGCTGGTCCAGTGTTCCGTGACCAGGATGAAAGCCACACTGCTCCTCCTGAAACCAAGGTTTGACTATCGGTCGGATTGTCCTCTCCAGTACTCTGGAACAGACCTTACCGGGAAGGCTGAGGAGTGTGATTCCCCTGTAATCCCATCACGCCCCTCCAAGTGTCACTGTCATTACCCACATGGGCATTGAAGTCCCCCAGGAGAACAACGGAGTCCCCGGTTGGTACACTGTCTAGTACCCCTCCCAGGGACTCCAAGAAGGCCGGGTACTCTGCACTGCTGTTTGGCCCATAGGCCGACACAACAGTGAGAAACCTGTCCCCGTCCCGAAGGCGTAGGGATGCGACCCTCTCGTTCACCGGGTGAACTCCAACACGTGGCGGCTGAGCTGTGGGGCAATGAGCAAGCCCGGCCACCAGGCTCTCGCTGCTGAGCACCCACCCCAGGCCTGGCTCCAGGGTGGGGCCCCGGTAACGCCAGTCTGGGCGACGTAACTGGCCTTGTTGTTTCTCTCTTCATGGAGGCTTCTGAACCGCGCTTAGTCAGACCCGTCTCCCAGGACCTGTTTGCCATGGGTGATCCTACCAGGGGCATGAAGCCCCCAACAGCATAGCTCCCAGGATAATTTGGGTGCTCAAACCCCTCCACCACATTAAGGTGGTGGGTCGGGGAGGGGTACTACCTTTTTAAGTTAAGCAAATGAGGCCCTCACAGTTTGCATTGGGTTCCTACAAAACTAGAAATGACTCTGCTTTGTACCACTAACGTAATTTTAAAATTCACTTTTTTCTTTACTTTATAGAAACAAACAGTTGTATGAGACGATGCTGAGAGAAACACGGATTCCCGTCACAAAAATCAGGTGAATGTTTTTTTGTTTGTAAAATCGTAGACTTTTTTGTTAACAACTATTTCCCCTGGATGTCTTTTACTGAGTGGCAGTTTAAAGGTAGGGTATGTAGTCTGCACTTTTACTGGTTTAAAAATAAATCACAATTACAACAACAGGCCATGCCTCATGTGAAAGATCAGAACCCCCAGAATTCACTCATTGAGCTGCAGAGGCTGCACCAGCACTGATTCATGATTGGCTGCAGGTGCTGGGCTTTAGGTAGTGAGGATTCAGATCAGAGAAATAGCTTTTTTTAGGTTTAAACCAACTGGATTTCAGCATTGAAACTGGCAATCCAAATACTGTAAAAGGTGTTGTGGGTCTCCCTGCATTCAGTCTTAATGATGTCCGCGCTGACTGGCCTTATCTAATACATATTGAGTGAGTCTTATCCTCACATCCCTGTGGAGCCGTTACTCCTGCTGAATACATCTTGGTCTTTTGCCAGAGGAGCAGCTGTAAGAGAATCTGTCCTGACTGCTCTGTAACACGCTGGACTTTTTCATTCACGTGTAACACTACCCCACACTCTCTAATCTAATGGGATATGTGTGTATGCGTGTATATGTGTATGCATATGTGTGTGTATGTGTGCATGTGTGTTTGGGTCTGTGTGTATACAGAATGGACGGTGGAGTTTCCTCAAACGACTTCGTGATGCAGCTGACAGCGGACCTGTTTGGACATAAAGTGGCCCGTCCACAGCACTGTGAGATGTCGTGTCTCGGGCGGCGTACGTGGCCGGGCTCGCAGTTGGTATGTTCACTCAAAGGGTAGCAGGAGACTTAATGGTGGAGATTACATGAGGAACGTAGGTTCTAATTAATTGGTACTGGTAAATGAGAGGTAGATTGAGTCAGTCAATAGAGTGCATGTGGCTGGGTCCTCATGTTTTGAATTCCTTTAGTCTGTGTGACAGCTAGTGTGCCACGATACTGAAATTTCAAGCTTGATTTCGATACTACAGAGTCCTACACTACGATGATGATTAAAAATATATAATATTTATTTAGATAATGATAATAATAATAATTATTATTATTATTGTATTATTTTATTTGTATTATAATTTTTTTTTCAACATTAAATTATAGTATTTTCTTTTATATTACAATTTGATCTTATATATGTGTCATCCCTCAGTCATACTAGTCTATGTGGTTCTGATACAACTCAATAATTCTAAAGCTATTCAGGAAAGGTTAAGGTTAGGTCCTTTGAATGTTTTCGATGCTAGCTTTTAGGATTGATTAGTATCTGATTTTCAATACTTTTGACAAAGCTAATGACAGCTTCATGTTAAAGGTGTGCTATTTAACTTTTCTGATGGAGGCTCCACCACCATCTTGTCTCTACGGAGATGTGGACCCCCAGGAATTTAAAGCTGCTCACTCTCTCCACCTCTAGGTCCCGGATAAATAGTAGCTGATGAGGTCTCCTCTTCTTCCTCATGTCTACTATCATCTCCTTAGTTTTGTCTGTGTTGAGAGTGAGGTTGTTGACTCTGCACCATGTCACCAGACTGTCCACCTCCCTCCTGTAGACCGCCTCGTCTCCACCTGTGATACGACCTATCACAGCAGTGTCGTCAGCAAACTTCAGAATTATGTTCTCGAGGTGGGATGTGATGCAGTTGTGGGTGTAGAGGATGAGGCTGAGGACACAGCCCTGCGGGGTTCAATGTTTGTGGTGATGCTGGCTGAAGTTCTATTCCTGACAGACTGGGGCCTCCCAGTCAAGAAGTCCAAGAGCTATTGAAGGCGGGGTGTAGTCTGAGTGATGACAGTTTGTGGGTGAGTTTGTGGGGGATAACTGTTGAAAGGGGGGCTGTAGTCAATAAAGAGCATCCTGACATAGGAGTCTTTATTTTCAAGGTGGGAGACATGAAGGGCGACGGCATTGGCGTCAAAAGTGGACCTGTAGGCATACTGCAGGGGGTCTGTAGTGTCCCATATGCTGCTCTGAATGTGGGGCAGTACCACTCTCTCAAAGCACTTCATAATTATTGAAGTGAGTGCTACTGGCCTGTATTCATTCAGGCAAGATGGAGGGTTCTTCTTGGGGGTGGTTTTGTAGCAGGTGGGGACAATGCATTGGCTGAGGGAGAGGTTCGAAAATGGAGGTGAGGACATCAACCAGCTCGTTCACACACGTTCTGAGGGCCCTCCCAGGAATACTGTCTGGACCTGGAGCTTTGTGGGGGTTGATCCTCCTCAGGGCTTGCCACCTCAGTCTGCAGTGGCAAAACAGTCCTTCAGTCTCTCTCAGCCTCTGGTGTCCAAAGCTGAACCTGTCTGGTAACAGGGTTTGACTGTTCGAGAGCTAGCAAACACGTTCACCACTCTGGGTGTTATGACAGATAGAAGGCCACATGGGAATATAAAATAAATTACTACCATTTAATGTTGAAAATCACATTCTATTGCCTCTTGTTTTAATTTATCGAGGTATCAGAATGGGTATTGAGCATAGTCTATTCCTTACAAATTTTGTATTTTGATCCTAATTCTGATAGTAACCTTCTGTATAAATATTACATGCATCTACTTAGGTACAACTTTAGCATTGATTCATGTAGGTCAAATTACAGTATGTTGGGCATCACCTCACAAGCACACAGTAAACACTATAAAAACACTTGCACAGCCCTTTTGAAGTGAAAACCATTCTGTCCATCTCCTCAGCACATTTTGTTTTTGTTTACAAATATAGCTTCATCTAGACTTTGACATTTGTGCATCTGAAATGCTCATCAAATGCTCTATTTTTTACTCCCACCGCCTCTCACACAGAACTTAATGCCTCTTATGTAACCAGTTCTTTTCATGCTAATGTTTAATTATATAATAGTGTTGATGGTATTCATTATGCAGCACTCAATCACCCCAGGAGCACACTGTGGACCGACTCTTGTCATTTTAAACATAACACAGGTGGCTATTGACTGAATAATGTGTCATGTCCTCACAGCTGGGAAGGATCTATAACACTGTCCATGCATTTGACATCAATACAGTGCATGGGATTGTTCAATTTCCTTTAGTACATATGATTATCAATATCTGTATTAAGGAATAGACTTAATACTCAATACCGATTCCGATACCACGATGATGATAAAAGCTCTCTTTATTTAGAGAATAAAATGTTCAACACTGTCCCTGCATTTGACATCAATACAATACATGTGATTGTCTGACACTTGGTCCCTTGTTTAGCCCCATAAGAGAGATGCTATTGGTATTTCTCAAGTCCAGGGCTGCGGTCAATTTATGAAATTCTTGGTTGACTAAAAGAGGGCGTGGAAAAACTATTATGATCTGACCATGTATCTGACCCAAACTGCACTCACACTGCACGGGAGTTCATGCAAAATCAATCATTTTAAGGAATGGACTAAATGTAGAAATGTACTGGGAAATTGTGTATCTAAACTGAGTATTTATGAAGTACTCAAGTAAAAGTACAGATACAGAGGTAAAAAGTTAGTAAGTAAAAGTGAGTAAGTATCACATGAAAACATCGACTAAACTCAAGTAAAAGTATTTAAATACTTAAAAAGTAAAAGGATAGGATTTATTTTTTTGTCAGGACATTACCATGAACATGGTAAAAATAACCCCTCAAATTATATGAAAAGTGCTTTTTACTTTTCAGTCCAGTTCAAAAATGTAGTGGAGCAAAAGTACAGATACTGCTTTCAAATGTAGTGAAGTAAAAGTAAAAAATATCCACTGTAAAATCCACTCAAGTAAAGTACAAATACCTAAAAATTCTACTTAAGTACAGTACTTTACTACTTTGTTACCTTCCACCACTGTGTTTTTATATGTAAAAAGGTAGATTAACCAAATCATCAGTTAACTCACAGCATACATTCTCCTATCAGCAAAGAAATCCTTAAACTCTAAATAATTAGTCAACTAATACAAGTTTTGGTCAACGAAGACTCCAAATGCCACCAAGAAAAGATGTGGCTTTCCAAGTACCACCAGATCTAAACCAGGTCCATCACAGACCTTAGACTGACTAGGTCTAGAATCGTCCTAAAAGTAGACTATGTCATTTCCACTGTAGTTCTAAACAAGAAATTATACAAAATAGGACAAAAAAGTGGATAAATGACCTCTAAATAAGGCAAACCCACAAACTGGAGAGCCATCCAAGTCCCACCTGAAGGAGCTCGTGTGACACCACTTGTACATGTAACACAGTTTGAGAAACACTGGACTAAACAGCTGCAGCCCTACTGAAGTCTTTAGCGATTTCATTTAGTTATTTATTATTATCTTTTTCCAGTTTTTCTACATTGTTCTGATTCTTGGTATTACTTTTGCAGTATTTACTGTATTTGATGTACAAGTTGTACTTTTTCGTATTTATTTCAACTGTTCTACAAGTTGTACTTTTTAGGTTTTGTCTTTTGCCACAAACCCAAAAGAGCTCTCTGTGATATATGTCCTCAGTGCGTGCCCAGACTCTGTTGAGATACTGTGTTTTTAAAGCAGTAGGAGCGCATGTTACAGGTCTTAGCTTTAATAATCATCGCATGTGATCTCCCCAGTCAAAAGAGGACCACCTTGAATAGTCTTGATTGTCTTCCTGGTGCCAAAAATATCTTCTAAAAATACATTGCTAATTTCCCGGTCTCTTGTTATGAATTATTTTATTGCGTAATTTTTGCCTAAAGGTTGGTGTTTCCTAAAGTTAGCAATATTCTGCCAAGAGTGAGCTGTGACGTACTTAAAGTCACAGTATGTACCTGAGAGATTACACAAATATAAGTAACACTTGGGAATATAAAAGAAATTTCTATGAATTAATGTTGAAACTAGATTCTACTTTCTAAATAAAGAGATTTTTTATCATTGTATCATTTGCGTGGAATTGGAATGAGTATTGAGTATCAAGTGTATTCTGTAGTACTGGTATTGAGTTTGAAATTTTATCGTGACAGCACTATCAACTTCAGGGCCTTTAAGTACTACTCTATCTTTTGCAGGTTTTTGGAAAAGTAAGGAGGAGCTGAAGAAGTTACAGACCACAGATAAGGTGTTTTTGCCCCGTGGAACTTCTAAAGACCAGGAATACTGCAGCCTGCTCCACAGCTGGGAGAGAGCACTGCGGAGATCCATGGACTGGTACAAGACCTGACCAAGGCAAAGGACCACATAGGACCAATCCAAACCAGTAATGTGAAACAAGATGCACTTGTAATCGACTGATCACTGAAAACATAGCAGTTTTTTGGGATACAGGGATAAAGGTTTTGTATATTTGAATATGGGTATGTATTCATGGTGACTTTTTGATGGGACTCAGCATGGCTACAATTCAGAAATAATTCAGATCTATATGATACAATGAGCTTGTGATGAAATTATAGAGAAATATATAAAGGTATAGGCATTTTAGTAAATAGAAGGTTGGAAAGGAAATGGTATTATTATTATTGTTAAAAATGACCGAAAAGAACATATGCTTGAGAGTAGATGAAGTATTTTATAATAATACATTTTATATATTGTTTTCAAATACTGGCATGTGGGGACTCTACTGTTGGATTTCAGGTGACATAATTATATGTAAAAGGCCGCACTGTGGCTGAGTGGCTAGCACTCACAGAGTAAGAAGGTTCTGGGTTTGATTTCCAGGTCATCTAGGTCATCTTCTATACTGAGTTTGCATGTTCTTCTTAGGGGGAAACACTCCAGTTTCCACCATAAACACAAAAATTTGCACCATAGGCACAGCACTGCATCGCCCCACTTCTCCTGATGAAGTGCCCCCAGCGGCATTGAAGGATGGGCCAAATGCAGAGGACAAATTTCCCTCTAGGGACAATAAAGTGTACCTTAACCTTAATAATACAACTAATAAACTTGTAACATTGGTTTAGTCACCAATAGAGGTTATACAGATGACATCACAACACTGAGCAACATTACATGAGTGTCAATGGTCAGGAATTATGTTTTCTTCTGTAAAAGCTCAAACCACTAAATCTAAAATGTGAAAGAGCTGCTGCAGTTAAAGCACAACAACAGGGAGACTGCAAACACACTCACATTTATCACTGACACAGGCTTAAAATCAGACACAGCTGAACTGTCCATATGTTCAGGATATTGTGGGACGAGTTGAAGTGTCTTTTATCTCCTCCTATGATTAGCTAACAAGATGGCTAAGCTCTGCACAGTCACAACAGCAAAGAAAACTACTTTTCAGTTTCCATTTTGCCATATAAATCTAATTTGAGCTAAAAAATTAGGACAAAAATTAGGACAAAAAAGCTAAGAAACATGTGTTGTCTGTTGTGCTGCCCATAGTTCTGCCTCAGAGCCACTCAGTCAGAATGTTGAGGAGCATTTTTCAGATAAAATTATGTCACTGCATAATCTCTGTAGGAATGATCAGGTTCAACATTTGTGAAACTTTTTTGGGGATATTTAATATTAAAATACAATGTCATCACCTGCTCTGGAGTATGACATCGTCCAGAGCATCGTCATCGTCAATCTGAAAACCACCAATGGTTTTACACTTTCTATGACACAAAGTCACTAACATTCAAGTCTCATGCCTTGTAATATTCTAAATGTGTGCAGAGCTAACACCAATGTAATCTAATGTAGCACTTTTACTAAAACCTCTAAAAACTAGAACATAATAGTTTTATTTTAAACTTTGATATTAATAATAGTGACGAGGTGACCTTGAGTGTCAAAAAGGCACTTAATATATACAATTTATCCTTATAATTTATTATTAATAAAAATGGCACATGCATCATAATGGTTTGTCATTATGATTCATGTGTCTGAAGGAAAACTATAGACAAAAAAATACTTAGGCTTATACGGTTTTTATATTATCTATTGCAGTTCGATCCATGCATCTTAAGCCTGCTTGTGCTTTTAATGTTTCATAGTCAAATAGGAACAATGAACTTGAAAACTTTTCAGAGCAAGCACTGCAGCAGTGGTTCGCACCATTACACTGACCAAAGCCATTGAAAGTGCATTATGTCAGATGTTTTTCATTGAAGGGCATTTTATATATATCGTACGCAAGAACAAAAAAACAACATTTATGGGAGTATTTTGTAAAATCCCTCTACTTGGACCTGATGCCATGCTGCTTGTCATGTCTTTTCCACAAATTACTAGTAAAGTATTTGTAGTTGTATTATATATGTCGTCTATTGGTGCAATACACTTAAATTTGCATTGATGTCTTTGAATAGAGTTTTTGTACAAAAAAGACCAATAATATTACAAGACCAAGCCGAGAATGGCACTTTATGCAGGTACTACCTATATCTTAATACATGACAACTCTCAGGTGCCTTTTTACAGTAAAGTGGAACTAAACACTGAATCCACTTTTTTGGCTAATTAACTGTGTATATGGTGGTTAATTGCATCTTAATGGCTACCTTTTCCTAGTCATTTTAGGGCAAACTAGGTAAATTTGCAGCCTTCTGGTCAAAAACAATTTTAAAAAATGTGTGTGCTGCCTTCAGTGGCAAGTAGTTGGTGATATCACACAGGACTGCTCTGATTAAAGCCAGGTGTTTCTGATTACAAACACCTGGCAGAGTTTGAAGTGGGGATACCCGTTAGACCAATTACTCTGTTCTTTATACCTCTAAACCCCGCCTCTCCTCCCCCTCTCTCTCCTCTCTCATCCTCCGTTTACTGCCCATGATCAGCACCTCTATTTGCCATGTGGTTGTGGGCGGAGTTTACGTGTTTAGTCCCACTTTAACAGCATTTTATACCACTGTCTTAGCTTCCTCACAGGGGCGCTGTCGTCTGGCTTTGCAGCTTTGTAAAACTGATGAATTTACCATAGCAACCACATGGCGCATGCTAATAAGGAGCCATAATTGATTCACACTTGTTCTGTAGATGAGAAATAACACCACTGTCAGTCTGAAGGCACCAAACACTCCACTCATACTGATAAATGATGAGCACGGTTTATCCTATGTCTCTGTTTAATGTCAAATACAATAAAAATGGAATGGAATGTTACAGTTTTACTATTTGTGGACTTTCAAATGTAAAATGACAGTGTTTCCTAACAAGACTGGAAAGTAAGAATAATTGTATGTAATAAAAAAAAACTAAACAAAGATATTTGACTGTGGCTAATGTGCAACATGTGTCATAATTTTTGTGCAGGTCTGTTTCATGAGTTTATTTTTTTAAGTAATTCTGTTTAATCCTGGTTGAAAAGCAATGTCTGACTTTCATTGGTTAAATTTCGTAGAATTTTGATTTATTAATTTTGTCAGATTCAAGTTATTTCTGTGACCAACAATTTTGTCCACGTGTGTATATATTTAGATAAACATAATCCTTCTAACTATTTGTATTTCATGGAATGCATCTTAATTTAGTGCTAGAACAGCCCTGCTTTTCCTGTTTTGTCCACATTTTGACTAGTAAAACACAGTATGTGCCAAAATTGCATATATATATTTATATATCCCTAGTAAAATAATTACTGTAAGTTTTTTATTTTCTTATACAACATTTGATTACATGGTTTTTGGGAACTTACAGTAAAATATGTTAACAGATTTCCTTTCTAACCAGTACTTTTTTATTTAAATGTGGACTATTTATACATATTTTGCTCCATATAGCATCAGAACAGCTTGTACTCGCTTGACCTCTTCCTATACTTTATACTTCACTGAGTACATCATAGCTTGTGGCATTATTTGGAGATTATCATTGCATTTGTCAGTGTTTAATTTTAACCACGTTTTAGATTCATTCACATATTTTTGTCCATTATTAAGAACATTTATTGCACATTTTTATAAGGTTCACATATCGTGGTCGGACAGCCTTGAGGGAGATTGGCTGCGACACGACTGGCCCAGATGATGTGAGCTCCGGGATGGTGGAAGCGAAGAGCAGCAGAGCGGAAAAACACAGCCCAAGAAGAGTCAAGGTACTCGGTCACAGAGAGATCACCACACACACTTCCGCTCATATGTGTCTGAATGAGATGAGACGTTTGAAATAATTTAGTAATTTCTTGGACCACTTTTTTGTACTTCAACTTGAGTAATGTTACTCTGAAGCATTGTTACTCTTACTTGGGTACAATTTTTGACTACACTACCACCGCTGGATATGGCATAAAAAAAATCAAGACCTTTTTCCTTGTATTGACAAATTAGAATTTTTTTTATTAAAATGAAAATTGCTTTTATTCTTAATTTAATGAACATAGACCAGACTTTTAATCAGTGCCATTTAATCCCAAAAAATATTAAAATTTCCTCCTGAACCTCGGATTTTGAAACAATTGGGTCTTGATTTCATTAAAATTTGCACAGTCCTTATTTTATTTACAAGGGCGCAGACGTTTAAAATGTAAAAGTTAGCATGTGCTGTTATTCCATAGGCTGTGTACAAGTACTTACCTGTATATTTTTATCCTGATTTGAAGGTTTTAGAGCGACTAGAGCTGACACTTTCTCTGTGTTTCTGTGGGCCAAAGATGATGACTTGAGTCTTGACTGAGTTTAGCTGGAGAAAGTTGTTTTGCCTCCACACACTGATCTGTTGGATGCAGTGACAGAGTGAATCCACTGGTCCATAGTCACCTGCTGCAGTGAGGACATAGATCTGAGTGGTCATCTGCAGAGTTGTGGTAAGACACATTATATTGCTGCGTATTAAGTGGCCTAACGGCAGCATGTAGAGATTAAACAAAAGAAGTCCCAGGATTGACCCCTGGGGCACCCCACAGGTCAGAGCCATGTAATCTGAGACACAATTCAACAGAGTACTTTCTGTTTTCTAGACAGGACTTGAAGAGGACAGTGAGGCATTCCAGACAAAGCAGGAACATCTCCATGGACATTTTTTTCAGTATTGATACTTGCTTAAATGAGTATCTAGTTTCAAAACTACTTTTAATATCTGATTTTTGACAACCTTACTTTGCAGTGTTACAAAAAAAAAAACAAAAAAAAAACAGATTTGATTAACTATTTTAGACCAATCCAAAAAATGATGACACTATTTGTCCACATTTGCCCTTTTACGACCCGCTCACAAACTTCTCTATGAGCTGATGACATATTGACCGAACATCTGCAGCGTCAAATCTGAAAGCACCTTGGGAACTCCTCTCTCGCGCCATTTCTCCCTCCTTCTCTTTCTCTCACTGTCCCGCTATGTCTCTTTCCCTCCTCCCATCCTCCCTCTCTTATCATCCCTACTCTCTCCTCTCTCTCTCCTTTTTCTACATCTCTCAATTTTTCTTCTTCTCTTCTAATTCTTTCTCTCTCTCTCCCTTCTCACTCCCCTTCCACTCTCATCTGCCTTCTCTCCCTCCTTCTCTCGCTGTCCTCTCCCACCCTCTGTCCATCCCTCCTTACTCCTCATCCCACTTATTTCTTTCTCTTTCCTCTTCTCTTTTCATCTCTCTCCATCTTTCTCCCTCACTACTCCTCCTCTATCTCCCTCTCTTTCCCCTTTCTCCATTCCTCTCTGTTTTCACTTCCACTTATGCCTTCTCTCCACCTTATCTCTCACCCTCCCCCTTCTCCCATCATCTCTTCTCTCTTTCTCCATTCTCTCTCTTTTCTCTTCCCTTCACATCTCTTTCTCTACCCATCACTCTCCCTCCCTTCTCTATCTCCCTCCATCCCGCTCTTCTTTCTCCCTCTCTTCCTCCTTCTCTCCCCCCTTTCTCTCTACCTTCTCTCACTGACTCCCTCTCTATCCCTCACTTCTTCCCCCTCTTTTTATCCATCCTTCTTCCCGCTCCCTTTCTCCCTGTGCCTTCTCTCACTCCTTTTTCTCTCCACCTTCTTCTCTTTTCACCTCTTTCCATTCCCACATCTTCTCCCTGTCTCTCTACCTTCTCTCACTCCCTCACCACCCCTCTTTCTTTTCTTTTTCACTAACTCTCTTCATCCCTCACTCCTCTCCCTTCTCTCTCACCTTCCATCCTCCCTCTTCTCTCCATCTCTACCCCTTTTTCTCTCTCCTCTCTCCCCCCTACCCCACCCCCTTCTCCCTCCCACTGTCTTCCTCCTCTCACTCTCTCATTCCCTCTCTGTTCATCCCTCACTTCTCTCCCTTCCTCTCTCATCATCCCTCCTCTCTCCCTCTCTCTATCGTTAGCATCCGTTAGCGGCCAATAACCTCGACAGAGAAGGTTGCTATGGCAGCTCGGTGGATGGAGAACAAATAGCCAGCGTGTATTCCCTCTCTTCTCCCTGTTCACTGCGGGTACATATGCGAGGGGCGGTGCTAATTGGAGGGGGGGATTGTGGGAATTCCTAAACAATGATGGGATTGTGTTGTCGCGAGGGAGCATCAAATGGGATAAGGGTTGTCAGATAATGTGTGTAACTAAGGGCTGCACAATATATTGCCAAACTATCACTATTGTAATATTTGATATAATCGATATCGCAAGAAAATGAATAGATCACAACATTACAAAGTTCTCCATTTTACAGAAGCGTTGCGTTTTTGGAAAGTAAAATGGATTAAAAAAAAACGATTTTATTCACAAATCCTATATTAGACTTGAGTTGGTCTTGGTTTAGTTTTTGTTAAAGACTTAAAATTGACTTTTTGGAGAATATAAATGTTGTTCCCTCATCAAAAAACATGTGTGAAGTTTGTTTTATATGTCATCCATGCATGGTTGAGTAATCTAACGATCTTACCTGGGCCCTGTTTCAACCCTCCTTATGGTTAGCAATACAATCCTATCCCACACGACAATTTTCCATATATGTACAAAAGTATGGTACAAAACAATACACTATAACTTCACAAACCTGATGGGATGTGCAGGAGTTTCAATGGGATGCAGCTGATTGTGCTGTGAAGTGCTTTGAAGGTGGAGTGACTTAGCATGCGGAGCAAAAGGAAGGGGAGTTTGGAGCATCAAAAGCAAAAGTGAAACTTATTAAACATGTCAAAATATTGTTTTTGGTGAATATACCATTTTTTTACATTTTGATCCAGTTTGATTAGTAAATGTTTTTGTTTTAAATTAACTGAACTTATTGCGCCAAAAAGCATATTAAAATATCACTTTATTTATTTCTTCGTCAGGAGAAGTGCACTGAAGTGGAGTGAGACAGGCAGCCCGCGGTAGCCCATGAATCAGGGAGGCAGCCTTCCACGGTAATCAGGCAAATGGGTATGCAGTAGAGTACAAGTACTTCAAGAATAGTCACCACCGCTGCTGAAATCTTGTCTGCTCGGAGAAAGTGCAAATGAGCTGATGGAAATCTTATACAATGTAAGATGTTGGATATAAGTTTACAAAGGCTTAACTGATTTAACCAGCTAATTTCATCAAGGCTAACAAATCAGAGGTTAGAAACTTAAAATGCAACAAACCCTAAATCAACCCTGTGCTTTGATCATCACTTTACACTCTTGGCACTGGAGTGAAAGCCATTTGAGGAGACTTCATCAAGAACCTCATAGCGAGAAGGCGAAGGGTTTGCACCTCTGTCGACAAAGCTACATACAGTAATTCCATACATCTTGCTTCATATATTTGATGTCTGTATGCATATAAACATGTAGAAAGTACGTCTGTGTAACAAGAACTACATGTAGAAAGTAGTAAAAAAAAAAAAAAAACAACAACATTTGAGCGGTGGTGTATACCTTACCTTAGCTAGCTTGTTTCCATATGCGACTCGATGTTTAATTACTAAGAACATGACACAATCAGGGTTAGCCCAGTGTAAAACAGCAGGCAGTTTTCTTGGTGTGCCATACCTGCACTTAAACATACATCACATTATTCAGCTCCACACTGTGATCCATTATTACCAGCTGTGAATTCAGCTCAAATGCTCAGCTCAAACTCCACCTCCTTGAATATGGAATGGTTCATTTTAATGTAGTTCAATTGTGTATGCGGAATAATGAATGTAAGCAACCAAACCAGGATTAAACCATGAGTAAATGAGGAATATCAAAGGACTGAAACAGATCTTCAAGTCCAGTGCAAACTCAGAGCAAATGTACAGCTATGGATTGTATTTTTAACTTTTTTTTTAAGTTGTGATCCAAATTGTAACTGTCAGCATTCATGACCCCAACACACAAAGAAATAGTTTCATTTTATTGTAGGACAGTGTGTCTCTCTGATTGGTTAATGCTCCTGTCAGTCACATCCGTTGAAATTGGGGAAAACAGGAAATGGTTCCAGACCCATTCGTCTTTGTAAGGTTTTGACAGAGAGTGTGTTGTGGCTGGCCAAGTAACCTTTAAAGTATGACTACAAGCTACAGCAGCATTCAGTGAGAAAAGAGGCTACATCATATTCATTTCTAGCTCTTTCACACTATGAGGTAGTAGTAGTCTAATATAACACTCGCGTTAACCTATAATGAGTCAACACGAAGCCTGAAATAAACAACATCTAAATTAAGGGTTCGTCCACATTTGGTCCTGATATAGACTTGGTTTGGTCCATGTTCTCGTCCTGGTTTATTTCTGGGTTTCAGTTCCAGTTTAGTCCAAATTTTGAAGTGGGATGCGTGGGCGTCATTAGAGATGGCTAAGCCCATAATAAATAATTTACTAAATAGACCAAGAATGCAGGATGAAAAAATTGTTCATCATGACTGCGTTTCCTTTTAATGAAAAAAATCACTTGGTAAATAAAAAATGTATCAAAATATAACAAACTAAACTCAGATACATGTTTTTTTAATTAACGAGGCTATAGATAATTTAATATTCCTCTGCATTAGAAGTGCCAATCGTCGCCCGCTGATAAGGATGCTATTTGTGACCGGCTGTTTGAGCTTGGATATTTGGGGCATTTTCCAAGCCTTGTTGCTATGGCGATGGAGCACCACTGAAAGAGGAAGGTTGTGAGAGAGGGAGAAGATGGAGACTGTAAACAGATGTGTTAGGGAAAAAAAATCTTACAGTATTACATAATGTGTCATATATCCCATATGTGAACATTGCATACATTTATTAAAAACACAGGCTATTGGTACAGTTTTAGTGTGATCCGTAATTAGACCATAATCTTTTATATCAACTTTGTACCTGATTTTTACCATCTTAAAAAAACAACAGAATTGGTTTGTTTCAGTTTGCAGTGGTCCAAAAGTTATTCCTTACATGCTAGCAGTGCAGTTCCTGATTATCTGACAATAAACTCTATAATATATAATTCGATGCAGATAGTACACAGCTGACTTATTTTGACCTCTACAAGATCTGTTCTGAGGCAAGACAAATTCAGCTCAAATACATGGGGAAAAAAATTGGCACAGGGTCTTTAAAGGTCCATTTTTTACACAAAATTGATTCTTGTGAGCTTTAGCGTCTCCATGGCCTAGCACCGACATGTTAGTGCCATATGAAACATCTCACACTCTGAGGACTGCAGGGACCGGCCTCCTGCTGGTGCCCAGAGTCAGGACTAAATCAGTTTCCGTTTTGTGCAACTAAAACCTGGAACAGTCTTCCTGAAGGTGTGAGACAGACCTCTACTTTGACAATGTTTAAATCCAGGCTCAAAACTGTTCTGTTTTGCTGTGCGTATGACTGAAAGGTTTATTATTCTGCAGTCTTCTCTTTTAATGTTAATCTTATTATGATCATTTGTAAGTATTTATTTAATGTCTTTCTTATTCTGTAAAGCACACTGAATTACTCTGTGTACGAATTGTACTATACAAATAAACTTGTTGTCTTGCCTAAGCCATGTTATAATGCTGTTACTTCATCAAAAACATACCTGGAGTTTTTTGTTGTTGTTGTTTTTGTTGTTGTTTTTTTTTTGTTTCTTTCACACAATTGAGTAAACCTTTATTATTAGTCTGTCTACATCTCCAATGCTCAAAATGCTCTGTTACAGTTTTCAATATAGTGTTTAAGTTAACAGCTACCTTTTACCTTAAGTTCAATTGCAATTGACAAGTCCAAGGATGAAAATATCCAAATGATTCTAGTGAAGATGTGTGGAGCACTTCCTGTTTTACCACATGACATCACTAGGTGCAACAGAGTGTTTTCTGTTTGAGAGAAGAACTCAGCTTAAATATGCAGGTTTTGTGTTTTAAACATGCGTGAATGAAACAAAACACAACTCCCATTATGTGACGGGGAAACAACACTATAATATAGATCAGAAAAAAGTACATTATAGGCCCTTTAAGCTGTCAGTGAGTAGGTTGGAAACACACTTGCAATGTTAGCATAAGTTAGCCTACTCTATGTTATTCTGACCTTAAGAATGCTAATGAACCCTTTTAGGTGGTCTTTATTGCCATCTCATGCTTTGTAACTATGGTAACGCTGTTGTGTAGAGACTGTGTCCTCTTTCTATAGAGTATTTGTACAATGAAAGCAATGCAAAGTGTTTCATTTTGATCACGTGATTATATTCTATGTTAAAATGCATATGACAGGTTTTCATGTTTTTCTATTTATCACTTGGTTTGGTGGGACAGTACATGTGGTTAATATTGATCTGTTACTGTGGAAAAAAGTTGAGAAGAAAAGTACAAAATACAGGAAGTAGCTCTCAGTTCTGACAAAGAATAGCTTTGTTCATGTCATCTACACTGACAAATCCATACAAAATGCAGATACAGATCATGCAGAAGGACGGCATGTTTCTGACCGTTTAAACTTTCACTTAACAAAGTAAAGTTGTTGTCATTTGTATAAGTCTAATCTTAACTACTGTGTAATTAGACCCTTTCTATCATTATGGTTGCTAGGTAACCCTTATGGGATTACCTCTACATGTGCCATATCTACGGCCCGTGTCCAACCAGGAAGTGAAACTCTAAACTTCACCCAAGTTATAAAACTACAGAAAAACAGGTAAGATTTTTTAGTAAACACATCAATCTAATGATGTTAACTATGTTTTAGTGGAATGAGAAGTCTAATCTGTCACAACAATTTCATTTTTCATTTAAGACCAAGAGTGTGAAGAAAAGCCAGGGCCCTGATTGCATCACCATCACAGTGAGTGGAAGCTCCAGACTGAGGAGGAGGAGGAGGAGTGACTGGAGCAGGTCCATGCACGGGGCGGGGTCTGGAATCCCTCTTCCTGCTCAGTGACAGCAGCTCAGGTTTACAGGGAATCACAGGCTCGTCTTAATCAATGCTCCACTTCTCAATAACAATGCATCAAATGTGACTTCAGAGCTCGTCATGTTCCTGACGTACTGCTGGTTTTCAGATTCTAGAGTGATGATGTTGAACTTAATCAATTCTATTATTGTCTAGACTTAAAAACTCACTTAATTTTAGATGCCTATCTGTAAATATTATCAGTCTATTCATGGGTATCAGCTTCCTGTTATAAGTGCCATTTTGAGGACTTCCACGATTCAAATTATAGAACATTTAGTCTTAAATGATTAAATACCATGGCAATGATCCTCGTTTTTCATCGTTCTGAAACCCATGGGTAGAATATTGTGATGTCATCTGAAACCCAGCAATCAAGTACTGCCAATATTTGTGCGTCTGTAGACATAAGTACTGTACATTTTGATACTGGGATGTTATAATTCATTTATTATTGACCAACAGCCAATGGGAAATGGGAGGAATAAGATAAGAGAGTGTTGGGAAATTGCAGTAAGTTAAGATAATTCATAAATGTTGTTTCTGTTCGTGGTTGCTGTTCCACAATATGGCATTAAATGTGTCTATCTCCATGGAAACAAGCAGGTTACAGGACAGATCTAGAGATATGACCCCTACACAGTAATAATGAATATTTTCCCATGTTTGCACTAAGTCAGTGAAAAATCATTGTTAGTGAATAAAGATAGAGACTAAAGAAAGAACAGTTTAACGCCGCACTGTGGAGCATTTCAGGCAAAGCAATAGCATATCCATCCAGAAAGGCAGGTCATTTTTGTTGAGCTGAGATGGAGATTTGTGTGCTAATCTACACCAAATTATGTTATGAAGATTACATTCTTGTGTCCCTCATTTTTATATTTTCATAGTGTACATGGGACAACTCTAAATGTTGGCTTCTGTAGCTCCCAGCCAATCACAGCTCACCGAGGCGAAACAAAACACTGCCACATAACCTGGGCACAAAATGGTCCAATGTGGTCATATCAACAACCAAACAATGTGAACCTTGCCCTCTGGCGTACCTTGTGTCCTGGGGTGCATTTTCATAATCATCCCATTACAGGACAGTGGAGTCGTGACAAAGGCCTCAGAGCGGGACAATGCACACTGGGAGTTATATAATGAACAGTGGGTCTGGCGGGGGATGGGATGGGGATGAGGAGGGGGCCATGGAAGAGGAAGAGGAGGAGGAGGAGGAGGAGGAGGGGGCTAGGGTGGTGCGCCCAATTCCTGCTGTCAGTTTGAATTTAGGGCCACAATGTCGGACCTACCTAACAGCAGAGCAGAATGCAGGCTGAAGCGTTCACTGTGCCAGTCTTATCCTCAAATTATTAATCACATTTTTACATTTTATAGTAAAACGTTTCTTGTAACACTGCGGTAATTGGTGCTACTTTGCCTTTAAAATAATTTGTGGATGATTGTCATGGTATTTCTTTTATGTTGGCTGCTTTGAAATGGGGTAACGAAGTGGTCAGAGTGATAAAAATACACCTTAGCATTTCATATAGTGTTTTAGTCAATAACAATAATAATTAGGCTACTTTATTACAGCACATTACCATAAACCTAGTGGGTTTTTTTTCTAATAATGTGCCATCTGTCTTTCCTTGTTTAAGTGATTTACATATTGATTTAATTTGAGTTTGCAGCAGAAAAACGTCAATTTGGTAAAGGATAATAGTAGCCCAGAAACATTGGCAAAATACACTTAAACACCCAACTTATACCTGCTATATTTCACTCAAGCTTTTATTTAAAGTTGAGTTTGTTAACCTTAGCCTTACTAATCCAAACCTACTCAGATTTGGGCTTAATTCCATCTGAGTTGAGACCTATGTTGATCCAATTAAGGTAAACCTCAGAAGTATATAGTATTGATCCATCCATCCTTTTTGGATTAGTCTTTCACGCTACTACATCCTTTCTTCTCGTCCTTCTTCATCCTTCCTGCATTGCTTCCATCTGTCTTGTTTTCTAGGCCTAGTCCTTCCCTTCCTCCCTGCTTCATTCATCTCTCCTCTCTTCGTTTTCCTCGCATCTTTTGATCCATCTTCGCCTTAATGAACCTGCTCCACAAATTCCCACAGACACCCCTCTCCCCTCCTCCTCCTCCTCTTCCTCCTCCTTCTTCCTAAATCCTATCCCCTCTCTTCTCCTCAAACCTCAGCTCTGTCACGATATAAAAACTGACGGGCAGTACCAGAACGTGCGCTCTATTTATAATTTCTGCGCGTAACGTTGCGTCTGCGCGCGTCTCCAGATCATTAGCCAATGCACATCCATCCTCTCGCACTGCATCAGCTGCCACGGCGCTTCTCGTGTAAGGACGTCACTGACTCTCTCCACTTCCTCTCCTTCCCTCGCTACTTTTTTTTTTCCTTTTTTGTTCCAACCGAGAGCGTATCTCCTTTTGCTCGCTGCCTCGCTCTACGCCGCCCACTTATTCCCCACCATTGATCCGACCACTCGCCGGCTTCTCCTTCGCCTCCATCGCATCCCCCCGCTGCGCGCTTTTCACCATTCTAGTCCAACGGGATACAGAAAGGCGCACCAAGGAAAAAAAAACACCAAGCCACGCCAGGATTTAGGACCAAAATCAGAGGAGAATCACCATGGCGAGCACCGAGGACAAACCCGCCAACAAGGAGAACGCGTCTAGTTGGAAGGACTCCATCTATAACCCCAGAACTGGAGAGCTTTTGGGTCGCACGGCCAGCAGCTGGGGTAAGCCTCTCCCGTTCATTCATTGCCCCCAATTAGCGCTACATGTTTTCACCTCAAGCTACAATTTTCTCAGAATAGCGCAGAACCGGTGGCCTACACCAAGGTGGCAAAGCCTGCGCTGGTGAATCTGTCCTTTTTCTAAAGACACCCTCAGCGTTTTGCCGCATTGCTCGCATTTCCCATTCAAATGAGTCATAACCAATCACACATCTATAGTCTCGTTATGACAGAAAGATATGTGCAGCTATTACCTAACCACCTCTTAGCAATGCCCATACATTTATGTAATACAGGCCCTAGTCATTGGCTCAGCACTGAGGGGACAAAAGGTCATTTTCTGCCATTTTTAAAGGTGTGATCACCTTTTCAGACAGGATGGGAGAGGAAAAACGCAATGACTTTTCGCTGGTCTTCTGACATGTGAGGATGGGGGAATTTCATGAGAAAGATGAGCCATTATGTGTAGTCTATGACATGAGTAAGCCATTGTAACAGCACCAGCTATTGGCTCTCCCTAATGTGGCTGTGGAGTGATTTATACAGGACATTTCTGTGCAGCTTGGGGCTTTGGACACAGAATATTTCCAAAGACAAAGTGTCAGTCTTCTACCTGATCAGTGCTAATGATGCGCCAGTCATTTGCACAGGGGGGACGTGAGCAGAGCCTCCCCTCACAGAGCCCACTCCTCACAGCCGTGGCGGTGACTGCGGGCTGCGCTGGGCCCCTGTGCTGCTGTGGAGTGGGATGCTCCATTGCAGTTGCATGGCCGCCCACATTAGCATGCCTGTCAAGGTCAAATGGGATTCCCTCTCTCCTCTTTCTCCCCGTCTTTCTGTGCACGCAAGCCGGGCAGGTGCATTGTGGGATACGGCTGGAGAGCGTGAGGCAGCGGCGGCAGAGTGGGGGGTGTGCGGCGCGAGGAGCAGGGGTCCATGGTTTTTAGAGGGCAGAACCATTTTGAATCAGATGTGTTGGAGGCATGAGGCAGCAGATGCTCTCAGCTCTGCAGTGGCACTCCAGGATCCAGGCATGTGCAGGGAGGCCTGTCTCTAAGGACGGGATTAGATAGGAAAAAAGCACTGTGTCTTTGTCTGTGCATGTCTTTGTGGTACAGATGAGACATGGCACATCAGCTGTCACTGCAGCATCAATACACTCTGCCTGTAAAGGTGCTCTGTGCTAGAACAGTATCTGCAATCAGAGGAGAGCCTCATCATACTGCAGTGGTAAAGGTGAACACATTTATACTAATGCAATCCATTAAACAGTCACAGTCATATACATACATTACACACCATATATATATTCCCACTGTATATGCAGTATGTAGTGCAGTACAACGAGAGCCTTAATAAGCACTACATCTGATAGTTTGCATTGATATGGACCTATGTCAATGACAAGCAGTAATAGTGCAGAATATACCCTTAGTCATATATCAATGACAGAGCTTAGACCTCCCTTTACCCTCTGTGACTCTGGCCAGAGCTTACTGACAGAAGAACTCAATGAGAAACTGCGACAAAAAATGCTAATTCCTCAACATTCTAGTGTGGACATGACAAGCTCTAACAAGGGGTACTTGATATTAAATTATAATACATGTGGATCATCAGCTTATATCTGTTCACTGAGAATTGCAATATTGATGTGAAATTACTTAATAATAGAAACAAAACCAACAACCTAGAACTTCCTGTTAAAAACTGCATGCCCCACCCCTTCATAATCAAATTCCACTCTAGCATTTTCATTTACTTGTTTTAATACTTGACAAATGGTTACACTACATTTTTAATCCTACATATATGACCTGGAGTCTGAGTTTTGTAGAGCTGTGGGTGGGGATAGGGGGTAGGTGAAAGCAGACATTCTCTGAGCACTCAAGTCTCAAATGCAGGACACAAATACAGGATTACTCAGACATACGGGAATCAATCAAAATACAACTTAGAGCAAACAAATGACATTAAACCATTACAACATGGTTAAAAACTCATAAAAGTCCATTTTACATACCATGTCCCCTTAAAAATTAAATGAGTTATCCAATCACAATACAGCATGTAGTTTGTGCCAATCCCCTGCCAGGATTCACAGCACACTAAAAGGCGAGTACAATCCCTGTTTTGAAGTCTGGCCAGCTTTAAATCAAACATTTTTAATGATGAAATGTAGGCTTTGGGCGGGGATAGGGGGTAGGTGAAACCACTTTCTGAGCACTCAAGTCTCAAAATACAGTATTACTCAAACATGCATGAATCAACTGAAATTCAACTTTGAGTCGGCTAATGACAAGAGAACACTATACAGCCATTACAACATGGTTAAAAGCTCATAAAAGTCCACTTTACATTCTATGTCCAGTTTAATGGGAACTCCAATCACAGTACAGCTTACAGTTTGTGCCAATCCCCAGCCAGGATAATTTGGCAGGTGAATCACTGCACATCCTAGTTTTGAACTCTGAGCTTTAAATCATCCATATTTAATGGGGCGATGTAGGCTGTGAGCGGGTGCATGCAGTACACTGTCTGTAAATGTTTATGTGGCGTGTTACTGTAAAAACACTGAGACCACTTAGGCTGAGTAGAGCCCTGGACACTTCACCACAGCTCCAGTCTCCTGCCCCATGGTCAATATGAGGCTGAGGGAGAGTTAGTTATCTGGACAAAATACTTCCATCATACCAGTTTGGAGAATGATAGAGAAATAGGAGCATATCTTCGAAAATGCATCAAGAGAAACTGTTTAGATTTTTTTTTTAAATGTCAAGGTGACGCCTATTTTGGCAACAGCTGGTGTTGCAAATTGCAAAAATAAACCAAAAAAGTGTGTCTGTAAAATATAAAATAATAGAATTGAGTAAGACTAAATGAGGATTAAATCAAGACCAAGTCCAAACCAAGTCCAAACCAGGAGTTAGAACCAAATCAAGACCCAACCAAGACTAACCCTGCACTAAACCTGAATCACATCCAGACTAAACCAGGACCAAACCAAAGCTAAACCAGGATCAACCAAAACTAAACCAGAAGTAAACCTAGACCAAACCAGGACTAAGCCAGGACAAAACCTGAACCAAACAGGGAGCAAACCAAAATCAAATCAGGACTAAAGCAGGACTAAATCTGAACCAAATAAAGACTAAACCAAGAACAAACCCCGACCCAACTTGAACTAAACTAGGTAAATCCAAGTCTAAAGCCAGATCAAATCGGGGCCCAATCAAAACCAAACCAGAAGTAAACCTGGACTAAACCAGGACTAGGCCCGGAATAAACCTGAACCAAACAGGGACCAAACCAAGATCAAACCAGGACTAAATCAGGACTAAATCTGAACCAAATTAAGGCTAAACCAAGACCAAACCCAGACCCAACCTGGACTACACCAGGACTAAACCAAGACAAAACTAGGACTAATTAATGATCAAACCAAGATTAAACAAGGACTATATCAGAACTAAACCAGGATCAATCTCATACTAAACCAGACCAAATAAAGACTAAAACAACAGTAAATCAAATCCAAACCAAGACCAAACCAAGTGAAACCCAAAAGTACTGCATACCACCAAATGTACTTGAACTATTACCACCCTTACCATAATTTGAGATGTATAAGCTCTACTTTATATTCAGCTCCAAGAAGTATTGAGTCTACAGCCAAAACAGAACTGTCAATCACACAGAATCCCCCTACACTGTCAGAACATAACCTTTGTCAGGGCTTACTCAGCTTTGGGAGCCGCACTTTGATCCAGAATGGCAGCCCGGTGACATTGGCGTTCTCTGGGGAGGTGTATTGAAAGCACTGGTCTTGTGTTAATTATAGATGAAGCCTCACTGACCTCTTCCTCTCCCTCCGCAGCCCTCATCCTCCTCTTTTACCTGGTCTTCTACTGCTTCCTGGCCGGGATGTTCGCTCTGACCATGTGGGTGATGCTGCTGACCCTGGACGACTACGTGCCCAGATACAGGGACCGTGTGCCCTCCCCAGGTGAGACAGATGAGAAATTATGTGTTATTATGACACTGACACAAAGCAGGATCGTCCCAATAAAGCAGGTTTTAAATATACTGCATCATTAAGTAGATATAGACGATAAACGACAATATTGAAACTCATTTATGCAACTGACTTGGTTTGCATCTGTAATGAGTCGTAGAAGTTACTAATTCAACTTTTTACGGCTTAAATCTTGTCAGCCAAAAAATAACCAAATAACCAACTGATAAATACTAATCTTCCAGCTTCATATGTTAAACGATAAGTGGATATATTGATTATCGTAACAGGCCTATTAGAAAGCGAAAAAGTGAACTAATAATCAGCCATGGAAGTTATTTATTCTAACTCTACAGCTCAAATCTGACTTTCTTACATAAAAATGCCAAAAATCTCCACACTTTTACCAAGAAATTGTGCACACGATAAATACCGAGCCATGGATACTGTCCTGAAGAAGGCGAACTGCAGATGGCGCTGTCGTCCTGCCTCAATAGTAGGAGGACAGCGCCAAAACCCTTTTAAATCAGCTGACCAGACACAAGCGCTAGTGAGCAGTCGAAACTGTCAGGTATGAAAAATCAAACCTTGATCTGAAAAAAAAGATCTATTGAAATTTAAAAGAATTAAAATAAATGTCTCTTACCTCCTCACGAAAGTATGACATTCATAATCATATTCAAGAATGTGAAAACCACCTATGCAAAACTACAAAACTAGTGATGACTATAATTAGTAAAGTAAATCTAACCTTCACCAACAAGCACAACACAGAGTGAAATGGTTGAATCCAAAATGTTCTACTATAATGCTGGTTAACCTACATTAAACACAATTTCCAGTAGTTGGTGACATCACAAAAGACTGCCCTGATTACAACCCGGTATTTCTGATTATAAACACCTGGCTGCAGGGGCGGAGTTTGAAGTGCGGATAACTGTTAGACCAATCACACTGTTCCTTCAAGACCCCGCCCCTCCTCTTATCTCATTCTTTTCTTTAGTCCTCCAGTTGCTGTCCAGTTTACCAGCTTTATGTGTTATTTTATGTGATTGTAGGTGTTTAATCCCAGAGTTTAGCTTATTAGTTTATGGTAATGTCAGATTTTATATTTTTATAAGTTTATTGCATTCTAGTTAATATCATCTTTTTACCATAGCCCTACTCAACAGCAATGAAAGAAGAGCTTAATTCTGTTCCAATATTGTGCAGCTAAACACATATGGAAGAAGTTATGAATGAAATTATGTAGTTTTTTGTGTAAATATTGTTAAATAATCAAATAATGGAATGTTAATACATTTGAAATGCAATTATCTTAGAAATACATTGGACCAAATCAAAGCATATGGCCAAACAACTATCAGAGCTGGAAGTAATATTGGTACTTTGCATTGACATCATACTGGGGGTGTTCTGCATGTATGTTTATGGCGGAATATTAAGCAGTTACCACGGTGACACAACCCGATAAGATGTCTGCAAACTCAAGAAAAAATACAAAATGGATTTAAAGAACACATTTTTCATGAGCCTGTGATCAATACGAGCATTCATGGTCCTGTTTAGGTGTTGCAGTTTCAATAAAAATGGTGAGGGGACTAAGTGAAAAACTGTTGGCTAAAGCTGATTTGAGAGGGACTTGTTGAACAGCACAAATCAGTTCAGTTCACCTTTGTAGTTTCACCTCAGACTGTGGTAAAATAAAGCTCAGATGAAAGTCTAACTTGAGCTGTGAGCTTCAGACAGCAGTGCCTCCAGTTAGAATGATGACATCAGCTGCAAAGTACCAGTAGTAAAATAAATTGTATTATTGGAATGTATCATTCTGCACAACTCATAGCGTACTTTCGAATCAAGTTTCCTCTTAAGCACGCATTATTTATTTACAATGATGTTGTGCTGTTTGTATCGACCCGTTTCCATCCCGATCTATTACGAGTTCAATAACTGTGTTTCAAAGTTGTACACTGTTTTGTTGACTGCACTGGAATTTGTTTGGTCGACTAAAGAGATGCCCTGTCGACCCATTAGTCCACTAAACTATCAAAACTATAATGATTCTACAACCTATGGGAGTTCATGCAAAATCAGCTATTCAAACAAAAAGCAGGAAACGGTGTATTTATATATAAACAGATATATTACCTCACCAGTCATCAGCTGACACACACCATACATTCTCCTATCTGGTGTTATCCCATGTAAATCCTTAAACTCTAATAACGTAATTGGTCAAATAATACAAAATTTGGTCGACTAAGACGCCATCAACTGATTAATCGACTAAAGGCCTACATCCCTGGACTGTTTCTCACCTCCTCTTTTATTTCCAGGCTTGGTGATCCGTCCTAACACTATGGAGATCACATTCAGCAAGTCGGACACCAAGTACAATGGCTACGTCTCACAACTGGAGTCTTTTCTGCAGCGTAAGTGCACTTAGCTACTTCACTCTAGTGGGGTGTGACTGGATAATGGAAAATGCTATGTTTACTGTTTGAAATGAGGGGTAATGTTATTATTTACGTAATATAATATCCAGAGATCTTAATAAAGCCTCTGTACCCATGTATTTGAGCAAAATATGTCTTGCCCTAGCACAGATGTAGAGTATAAGCAGATCTTGAGGTGAAAATATGTCCACTGCATGATGTGAAGTGTTTTTTTTTTTGACGATAATGAGGTAGTGCGTGTTGGCATACTAGTTGTTGTTAGCTGTACTTTGGCGGCAAGACTACGCTCTGGCCTCTGAAAGTTGTGCAAAGCGCTTATATACACATTTCGGTGAATAATTAGGATACTCAGAATGTATAAAGGTAAGTGAGGAATAAGTTTGGACCACTGCAAACCGTTTAAAATGAACTAGTTCTGTTTTTTTTTACGTTTTTAAGACGGTAAAAATCAGGTACAGGAAGTGAGAATGTATAAAGTATGTTAAAGCTGAACTAGGTAACTGTTTTGTATGAATAAATGCATGATAGAGAAAGTTAAAGTCCCACTGTGAAACAATAACAACTCCATGGAAACAAGCCAGGTTGCAGATCCTCCATCGGAAAAGTTACAAACTGCATCTTTAAATCAATGGAGAGTTTATATTAATGATTTAAAGAAGACATATTGTGCTCATATCGTCATAATCTTATGACACCCGTGGATCATACTTCATACTTTTAAATATTGATCAAAAACGATTTAACAAAAGAAACAAGCCCACTGACATCCTGGTTGGAAAATTGCAGAGCCCAATGGGAGCCGATTCCCTCTTGTCGCCGTAAACGTTGCCGTCGTTACAACAAAGACCCACACAGCTGTCAGCCCCTCACGTGGATAGCTGCAGATCACGTTAGCGAGCAGCAGATGAAAAAAAACAAGAAAAAATGCAAAACTGGCTAGGCAATGTTACTGAATCCTACGTGTATCACCGATTACGAAAATAAAACTGGAGAACAAAGTAAGTGGAGCGCGGGGCACGTGTACCGGTGGCAGTTTAAACGGGGTTAAGAAGGAGGAGCAATCCCATTTTGAATACAGGAGGATAAAGATTACTCAAATATGTATGAATCACTCTAAATACAACTTCTAGAGTAGAGGTGTCAAACACATTTTCACCGAGGGCCACGTCAGCAAAATGGCTGTCCTCAAAAGGCCAGATGTAAAATAAATCAAACTACTTTTTTAACCTGTTTATTAACTGTTTCTATATTTATTACGTATTCAATTTACAAATATTGTATATGCATTTGCCTAGATGTAAGACATTTAAGACCATCATACCTTTTAATTTACCCTGTCAAGGGCCACATAAAATGATGTGGAGGGCCACATTTGGCCCGCGGGCCTTGAGTTTGACACGTGTTCTAGAGGGGAACTGAGAAGTCAAAACAACTATACAGTGGTTTAAAGCTATAAAAAGTGCCCAATATGTCTTCTTTAACTACAGTATTTAGGCATAAGTAACCAGCAGCTTTCTGGGTTGTTCCACGTCTCTTTTGAAATAGTTTTTGCCTTTTGCCGGAGAAGTAACACGGTAGATTTTTTCCTACAAACATTACATTTTTGGAGTTCAATGCTCAGAAATGCTTGTGACTCTTGCATTAGTTTAGCAGTTCATGTTTCAGCGAATTCTCAAATATTAATGTTCCAGGATGTGTTTAAAATATGCACTGTGAACTGAATCGTACAATTATATATTTTTTGAAACTGTTAAAATCTCGGCGTGACAATGAATTTGCCACGTTTGTAATTGCATTGCCTGAATGTATGTGAGATTTAAGCGTTTTAGGACAATTAACGCAAAATTTTGCAGCTGGCCGTGCACCAAATCCAACGTAATACCTTCATGGAGTGGATTTGTGCCAATGCAATTTTACATTTTTAAATAGATAATTGATAGCGGACAGATGCAGCGGGCTAATGTACCAGATAATGCAAAAAAAAAAAAAAAGGGTTCATTCATGTAGAATAGTTAATTAGTTCTTCTTGGTGATTTCTTAATGGGGAAATTGCAGTGTTGAAACAGGAAACAGCTTCAATACAATAAGAATGGAAAAAAAGTACTGGAAAAAAAAACTGAAATAAGGTTTGAAAACAGGCCCAATGAAAAAGTCCCTCATTTAAATTCAATAAGATAAAAGTAGAAGTTGAAGTAACATTATTTCCTCCATAAACAGCAAAATATCTTGTGTTATTCCTGTGTCTATTTTACATCAGAACATCTAACTCTAGAGTTTAGCATTAGGTGTGAATCACAAACATGTGATTCTTGTATTAAATTGTCAGTTCACATTCGTCAATTCACTTGGACATGTTTAAAATGTGAACTTTGAACAGAATCCTATATTAAGACATAAATTACAAATCTAATCTCAACGCTTATCAGAAAAATTGCAGTTAAATATTCTTCGCTCAGCCCTACTCAAAATGCATGAAGTGTCATATTAAATAGAACAATGTGTGTATAGTATATGGACAACATTGCCTGAGATCCAGATTATACACTTCTTTAGTACTTTATGAAGTTGTGAGACTGGTCACCAATGAATCTCCCAGATGGCTGATTGACAGGTGGATTAGCCAATCAGGGACAGGCGTGGTTCATCCATATCAAATCAAATATGGCTGGAAAAAAGATGAGAAACAATATCACAGTTGACTGAAAAACATGATGGATTTCTGCAGAATCAATGAGTGAAGCACTAAACTCTGCTAATTTAATGTGTGAGGTGTATGTGGGGTGAGAGAAAGGTGATTTTGTTTGTTAATGATGGGTGACCAATGAGCTCTTCGATATTTGGTCCAATATTTGGTTGAACTTGAGACATGAAGTAGGGCATGAGGACCAGACTCATGTCTCTCTGTATAAAAATACAAAAGATATAAGAGATTATGCCAAGCAATGGACCATAAATGCAGATACAAATTTACTACAATATTTACCAAAAAGTAGTTAAGTGGATAGCGACACGAGGTTAGCAGGCTAGTTTTGAAAAGAGGACTTAGAAATGATTCTGCTTAGTGGAAAAACCCACAAAAATAGCCCTTACTGAGCAGAGAGTGTTCGCATGAAAAAAATCTGCAATGCACTCTTGTGTGAAAGTGCCTGTTCACAATAGCCTCATTTATCAAATATATGCACACTGCTCCCTTAACATAAAACAGTACTGGCATTTAATACAGGGAAATACAATGCATTTTACAGCTGTTTGGCACTATTCACTGACACCTAAACCTTGGTATTCAGCATTTTACAGCTTAAATAATTGTATAAGCAGAGGGCACAAGTATTGCAGTCACAGGAGGAGCGAACATAGAACATACTGAAAAGAAGTGGACAAAATGAGTGTGACGTCACCCACAGCGTTCACTCCAGTTAAATGAAGCTCATCGAGGAGCCGAGTTCCATATTTGTATCATAGCAACCAAAAAGTATCATAGCAACCAAAGAGCCAATCCGGAGCGAGGCTGTTGAATGTAACGCCTTCCCGCCCACACCGCTGGTTTAGTAGGCAGTGGGCAACACTGTCAATCAAACCTGCTGCTAATGCTTGGGGAGTGACCTCAGGGAAAGAAGGTGTATATATATATATATATATATATATATATATATATTAGTCTATGGAAGTGAAGCAGCTCTAACGAGGCTAAAAACAATCGCTGCTATTTTCAAAGTACAGATCCAACTATAAGGCTGGCTTCACACTTGCACCCACTTAAAATGACCTTGTATCCCACACAGGGATGTATGTATCACCTATTAGATTATTATTTTTTCCATAATAGTTTCTCTCTACACTGAAATTTGTTTTTATCTGTCAATTGACACTGCCAATCAAAAGGTTGGATACATCATCTCATTCAATGTTTTTTCTTTTCTTTATGTTTACTACTTTCTACATTTTATATACAAACAGAAGACTTCAGATATATGAAATAAGAAATATGGAATGATGTAGCAATGAAAAAAGGGTAAAAAACTACTTTTTTAATATTTTATATTTAAATCATCAAAGTAGATACCATTTGCTTTGTAAAAACATGTGTTACTTTTTTCTTTATTGTATAATTCCATGTATCTTGCTTCATATATTTATGTCTTCTGTATGTATCTAGAAAGTAGGAAAAATAAAGAAAACTTTTGACTGGTAGTGTTTATATGTGGGCCTTTCCTATAATTATTGTTGTTTTGTCCATAAAACATGTCTCATCTTTCTCAGGATACAACGACACTCTTCAGGAGCAGAACGTGCAGGACTGTGTCAAAGGGCAGTACTTCCTCCAGGACGACGTGGAGGAGAAGAAGGTCTGCAGCTTCAAGAGGGGCTTACTGAAGGCCTGCTCCGGATACTCCGACAGCAGCTTCGGCTACGCCGATGGCCAGCCCTGCATCCTGCTCAAACTCAACAGGGTAAACACAGGAAATGTTCAAATCCACATACCAAAGTGTGATTAAACACCTAAACTCTGCCCACAACCACATTCAAATAGAGCTGCTAAACTGGGCAGTGCCTGGAGGACTAAAGAAAAGAGTGAGAGAAGAAGAGGGGCAGGGTCGAGAGGTATACGGAACAGTGTGATTGGCCTAACATATAAACTCTGCCTCAGCAGCCAGAAACAACTCTCTGTATGTACTCAGAAACAACTCTCTATAATCACAGCAGTGTTGTGTGATATCACCAACTACTTGAAGTTGCAGTGGACACTGAAGGCAGCACAGACTTTTTAACCAGAAAGATGCAGATGTACCTAGTCTGCACTAAAGTTGCCAAAAAATGACCATGAAGAAAAGATAATGCTATTAAAACACCATATACACAGAATTTAATGCCACACTGATTATAGCGAAAAGGAACAACATTTCTATGGAAACAAGCAGGAAGAGCCCTGTCCAGGTCAAATAAGAGTTTTGTTTGTGGAGATGCACGCCCGCTCATAGTAAGCACATATATTTTTCTATGTTTTTCAATGTATTAAAAGCATCCCAGTTGAAAAAAAAAAAAAAAAAAAAAGAAATTATTTTAGTAAATTTTAGCTAAAAAGTTACATACTGTGGCTTTAAGTGTTATATACTGCCACAGGAAATATTGCTGTAAACAGTATTGAAGACCATTTTATGTGCAGGATAATCCCAGTTAACTATTTTCTAAACAAACATGAGCTGTAATAAGTCCTTAAATCTTCTTTGAATCTCACTGCACCTGTCCCAGGCCTCAGGACGGTGTCAGACTGTGTCAGGCTGTTGTAGTTGAATAGAAAATTGGTTATCAGTTGTTCAAATTTTAGAAAAGGATAAACAAAGAAGGTGCAATGAATGGTGCTTTTTTGGTGCTTGACCCTTTGCCTCCAGGACCTAGACTAGGCTGAGGAGGTTGGTGGTTCTGCTGCTACTGGAGACATTGGACAGAGGGAGGCTGAAACAGTAGGAAAACGGAGGGGAGACAAATTGCATTAATTTGAAAGACAGTAGACTTTAGGGTTATCAAAAGTCTTAAAATCAGATACTAATCATATTAAATCTAATATTGAAACTAAACACTCATTTGAGCAAATATCTGTGGTTGTAGTGTCATTTTGAGCTTTATCAAAACAAACATCATGGTAACGCAAAGAAAGTACTATTATTTTGTGCAACTGATTTTCCTTGTGGTGTTTAGTAAATTCCTTAATTAATTTTTTTTTTTTTTTTTTTTTTTTTTTTTTTTTTTTTATTAATTATTAATAATTTGATTTAAACAGAGCCTTTCATGACGCCCAAAGTGCTTTACTCCGCATTAATCCTTCACTCCACACTCAGTGGTGGTAAACTACTGTTATAGTCACAGCTGCCCTGGGGCAGACTGACAGCCCCTTCAATCAACAGCAACGCACACCCCACATTCAGTACTAGGCAACATGAGTGAAGTGTCCTGCCTAAAGATACAATGGCAGTTTTGCCACTGGCGTCCCCCTGTGGCACCTGCTCCCAGTGGTCTCCCATCCAAGTATTAATCAGGCCTGGCCTTGCTGAACTTTTGAGATCTGAAGAGAGCAGACTTTGAAAAGTGAGTATGGCCATAGTATCAAAATCGAGCTTGAAAGTTTAGTATGTAGTAGACTTTGATTAACTTTAACTGAGAAAGCACAGGAAATACTGTTTAGGGCAAGATCAGTTAGACCTGTTCTAACATGTGTGGTATTCATTCATATATTAGTTTTGTAGTTCATATTTCAGCTTTCTCTCAAATATGCCACTGGACGTGTTTTTAAAAGTGAATCCTACTATTAAATCATACATCGCAAACCTACGCTAATCTAAATCCAAAAAATGAAAAACTGTATCAGCCGTATTCCTGTTTCAACTAAAACCAGACCAGACTGCCCTTCCATTCTTACAATCTGAATTTCCTTTGGGATTAATATATTATATATCTCTCATCTAATGTCTTTCCTAATGTGTGTGTTCACAGATCATTGGCCTGATGCCTCGCGGGGAGCCCTACATCAACTGCACAGTGAAGGTGAACTGTCCCTGTCCGTCCTGTCCAGATGTCTGTCTCTTTATCTCTGCAAACATTTCAATTTATGATTTTTGTTAAAGGTCCTATATTACACAAAACTGACTCTTGTGAGTTTAAAGCCATGTTATAATGCTGTTACCTACAGACCTGGAGGTGTGTGTTCTGTTTCATTCACACATGTTTGAGTAACACTTTATTATTAGTCTGTCAAAATGTCAAAATGCCCCGTTCCACCGTGTGGTGTCATGTAATGGTAGTTAACAGCTCCTTTTACCTTTAAATCAGTACAGATTGGCAGTTTCAGAGTTAAAATAATTCAAATGGTTCTAGTGAAGTTGTATGGAGTTTAAAAACACAGTGGAGCACTACAACATGACATCACAGAAGTAGAACAGAGTGTTTTCTGTTTGAGAGAAGAACTTTGCCTAAATGTGTAGGGTTTGTGTTAAACATGTATGAATGAAACAAAACCCAACTCCAGGTCTGTTTGTGATGAGGAAAACACATTAGAACAGAGATCAGAAATAGTGTAACATGGGCCCTTTAAGTTTTGACATTGTCTCATGTTTTTACTTGTCAGTCCCAGTCACATTTTTCTTTTGGTTTTCTTCCTGCATGCCGTCACCGATGGTTTTAGGGTAAGAGTGTGAAGTGAAAAAAGTAATAATAGTAAAAAAAAAAGTATTAGTTTTATTTGGTAAAATGTAAAACCACAGACAGTAGAGTAAGTGCATAATATTTAAAAGAAGGATTATCATTATCAATCTAGTAGTTTTTAGCAACATTTGTTTTTGGTTATTAGCCTCGGCTAGTTCATCATTTCATGTATTATCCAGAGGTGGGTAGTACATTTTAAAGAAATTGTACTTCTTGGAGATTCTTGGATCATGCTTGAGTAATATTTTTATTGAACTCGAGTAAAGCTTTTGGTTACTGTTCCAACTGTGAGTACACAAGTGAGAAAAGCTTTATGTTGACAATATGAAATGATTTGAACATTTGCACTTCTTGCAACGCTGATTCAGAGATAATTTTTGTGTCTATCCTTTGAAAATGCCAGGTTTTGTACATTATTTAATGTTTTGTCCTCTTCAGACAATCAGATATTACATCCCAACAGTTACTCTTTAAGTTACTCTTACTTGAGTAGTAGTTTTTCCAGATACTTCTTTACTCTCACTTGAGTAATCTCTTGGACCACTACTTTGTACTTCTACTTGAGTAATAGTGTTTTGAAGTAACCATATTCTTACTGGCGTCCATTTTTTTGGCTTCTCTACCCACCTCTGTATATAACCCCAGTGGACACTAGGGGGCCCCAAAGATGAACATATAGATTCATCTGAGAAAAGGAGCTGAAGATTGGAGCTCAGTAGTCATTGATTAGTTCTGGAAGTAAATTTCCCATTCATTTTTCCCCATAGATATAAAAAATAAATAAATAAATCATATTAAAAGTTTGAAAGCTTACTCAGGGCGAATCAGCTACAGCAACTAATGATGACAAGACCTACACATTAATTTAAAATCTGTTTCTGTAACTTTAAAAATCATTAAGTTATTAAAACATTTAGCTCAACTTTAAGTTTTAAATGTGCTTTTGGATTTAAAATGACAGCATTTATGGACCATCGAGCTGGTCAGCCTCCTTCATGCCTTTAAACTTGTAATATTAGAATTTTTTTTGAAAAGTCCTTGGGAAAAATGAACGGAAAATTTACTTCCACAACCAGGACAGACTTCAAAGTGGACAGGATTGTTGAGCTCCATTATTAGTTCAAATCTTGATTAGATGATGATGTAGTATTATGCAAAAAAAACTTGAAAAACAGATAAAAAAAACAGATACTAATTCTCTTTCCATTTTTTTTTTCATCTGTTTTGATAATTTGGCAAACCTCTGGGCACCTAAACAATTTCCTACAAAAGGCTCTGCACATTTTTCACAATAACACTCTGATCAAAGGTGTAATATTTCATAATCTTACAATCATCATAAGTCATCTGATTTGTCCTATATTAGCTCTGCACTGTCTCTAGTTTGAACACATTTGACAATGTTGTTTGCGTGGCTGTGCTGGTTTGTGGAGAGAGTTGACATTTAAAAGTATTTGAATAGGTGCTTTGAGCTGCCATTCTTTTGAGTACAGTCACCTCTATTCTGTGTGACATTTACAGGCGGCTCTTTGGACGCTCCTGATGCTTTCTCCTCCCGTGTGTCAGTCCTCTCTCTCTAGATTCTGATAACATTTAATGCTGCTAAATGTGAACAGACAACAGTACGGGGGACGCTGGCTCTTGAACACACTTGTACTTCCTTGTCCTCCGCAGAAAGTCTCTATGCAGATGGCGTATTACCCCGATGAGGGCCGCATCGATAAGAAGTATTTCCCCTACTACGGCAAGAAGGCCCATGTAAGTTAAATTATGTAATTAAACATTATTATTATCAGTAAAAGTTTGAGGACTTTGAGGACCAGGGCTAAGTGTTGTTTTCTTTAAAAACAACATATTGGGCAATATGACAATGTGAATATTAGTGAATCATTCCATTTCCCATCTGTTTTACACACTGACCACACTGACCTTTAACTGTGTTTCCTAAAGTGAGACCTTCAGAGAGGTTGTTCGTTGTTATTAAAGGCGCTGTAACTGGTTTTTACTGTCTTGACAAACAGAACTAGTTCATTTTAAATAGTTCAGAGATATTCCTCACTTACCTTTGCGTTTCAAACTAATTATTCACAAGTTTATCATTGCTTTTTACATCTCTTAGAGGCCAGTGAGTTTTATCATGACAGTAAAAGTAACAACAGTTAATGTGCACTTCCTGATTATCGGGCGATAAAACGTTCCATAATTAGATGCAGACTACAAGCAGCTTTTGACCTCAAGAATGGCTTATTCAACATCTGTACTGCAGCAGGACAAATTTTGCTCAGATACATGGGAAAAACTCTGGTATAGGGCCTTTAAGTACATACAAAGAATACTTAAGATAGCAGTATTCATTTCCTATTTATCTAAAGAACATGACAGTGAGTGGAGTGATTCCCATTGGCTGTAAACAGCCTGAGCCTGACTGTCCTACCTGTGTTTCCAGGAGAACTACGTGCAGCCCCTGGTGGCAGTGAAGCTGCTGCTGGAGAAGGACCACATGAATAAGGAGCACTCGGTGGAGTGCCGGGTAGACGGCACCAACCTGCGCAACAACGATGAGCGAGACAAGTGGCTGGGCCGCGTCAGCTTCAAAGTGAAGGTGATGGAGTAAATCGCCGCTCGGCCGCGGGGATGCAAAGCAGAGGCTGCCAATGTTGCTCTAAAGCTAAGAAATCTGAAAGGGAGAGTCACATCACGTCAGCGAGGCAGCATTCTGCCAAAGGATGCGTTCAATGGGCTTCACCGCCATTTGGAAAGCTCTTCGAATGTTGCTTTGATGACTTTTATGACCTTTCTTTCCTTCAGCTGACCTCCTTCAAGATCCCAACGAACAAGTTACAGGCTTTGCACCTGATCAGTCATCTTACCATCCACCGCTCCATCCCTCATAGCAAATCCACGTGTTGCACTGCCCAATCTTATCATTTAGCCTCATTTGATAGCCATTATGAACAAGCCATCATACTTCTAGCTTACTTAGCTCATTTGTTATGGTTGTGTTTCCATAAAATACCATTTCAATTTTTGAAATATTGTAAAAAGACAAATTTGTGACAAGTTTCTGATTGGTGTTGGAAGGCTGAGGTGGATTTTGCAGTAGTTTGAGGAATAGCTTACATTATTTTGAATGAGATGTTACTCTACTTCTGAGTGATTCCACATGTGTGTTTTGACAGATGATAGAAACTGCTTATGGTGCGAGATCGGAGTTTGCTCCGTCATGGTTTTGAATGCACACTGTTATCATTCCAATAATAACTTCTTGCTTAACTGCCAATACGCAAATGGAAGGTGTGAATCATGTCGAGGTGGAAAAGGTAGATTCCTATGCGGGGCTGTGTGAGTATTTTTGGCTAACAGTTAAATAGCGATGTATCTCAATGTGTCTGTTAGCTTCGTGTGTGATGTCTTGCTATTGGTTGGAAGTAAAACTGTTGTTAAAAAAAAAAGAAAAAAAAAAAGTCCGACCTTTATGGAACCAGTCACAAATTTTCCTTGCGATATTCCAAAATGATCGTAAATCCCTTTATGGAAACACTCGACGTATTTCCGAAGTGTTGTCGCCATCCCATTACAAGTGTGAATGCTGATCTGAATTATGGCGGGTGCAGAGAGAATTTTTATCTTGCTGTATAGTATTTGAGAAAGAATAGCTTTCCATGTATCATTCTCACTTCAGAGACTTCATTGAAAACATATGTTGATAATCAAGTATAGCCACTGTATCCTTGTATATGAAATGCCAATTACAAAGTCCCTTTCTACGTATAAATAAATAAATACATTGTGAAACTTACATATTTAGGGAACTCTAGATAGATCTACGTGCTGTGGTGCGGCCATGGCCCAGTCTTGTGCTGTCTGTCTGTCTGTCTGTCGTTTGCATGTTGTCCGTCTGTCGGCTGTCTTCCCGTCTACACACCTCTCCACTGCAATAGTCGAGTGCAAAGGACTCTGTCAGGGCTCCCACGCAGGCTCGGCACAATCTCACCCTGCTGGAACCAAGACATGACAAAATATGTACAGTTTTGTGTGCAAATACTTCATTGAATGGATCACATTTTCATTTGGAAGCTTGTTTTGGCAATATCATCTCAGTCATTTTAAAGTATCTGCGCACTGTTAAAGCTGCCGTGTTGTTTTTATCAGTAGATGGCGGATATGAAAAGACTGTCATAGGTAGGGTTGTCAAAAGTATCGAAAATCAGATACTAATCGATGCTAAAACTAGAATTGAAACTAGGTACTAATCTGAGCAGGTATTGATACTAAAAAAGTCACATTCACAAGACAGAAATTAAACTTTCCTGAATATCTTTAGAATGATTTTGAGCTGTATCAGAACAAGTATAAGACACATAGACTAGTATACACCATGGACCACTATGGAACCTGCTGGACGACTGAGGGATTACACAGGTATAAGGCCACATGGGAATAGAAAAGATAGTACTGCAATTCAGTGCTGAAAATCACATTTGATTGTCTAATGAAAGAGTGATTTTATTATCATCGTGGTATCGGAATCAGTATTGAGTCTAATCCTTAGTGTCTAAAACGTTTAAAATTTTAGTATCGTGACAACACTAGTCCCAGGACTCACACAGAAACAGTAGAAAGCCGGGTACTAACTTTGAGAGGGGAGTTTAAGCATTAGTGAAGCAATCGTGCATATTACATCTTTAAAGCAAAACAGTGCCACTTGACAATGATCATCTTAAATACTTGCTTTCCATACTTTTACTACATATTTTAAAATGTTTAATATATACAGTATATATTATGTAGATTTGGAGTTCTCAGCCGCTTGTTGGGACCTCAAAATGGATGTGAATACTGATTATTAGCTTGTAATAGACAATTGTGAAATATAGTTTAGATATTATATTTCTATATCGTGTGAGAGACTTTGTTTAGTTTTCTGAGTGTGCTATCAAACTGAAGACACTGGACCCTGAGGTGAGACCAGTTGAGAATGACTGCTGTAGATCGACACCACCTTTTTTCCATTTTCTATCACACTCAGTTCATGCAGAGTTCATTTCAGTGCGATTGAAGAAGTGACGTACTCTTTTACCATTAAAGTCTTGTACTGGGACGTCCCGGTGCGAGAAGGCGCGGGAGCCCTGACCTCCACCTGCTGCTGCTGTGGCTCGGTGGTGCTTGTGGACTGTGGAAGCGTAGGCTCAGGAGGCTACACAAAAACTGGCTTTGAGGCGTAGAGGCGTTGCAAAAAGGCAAAAGAAAACCCAATGTAACTATGTACTGTATATCTATGTGTTCTGTATCTATCTCGGTCTCAAAGATTGTTTGTTAGTTTCTCTTCTTCAGCCTGTTGATCTGATTGTCTGCCGAGCTCTATCTACTCTACTCGATGTATATATATATAAACACTATCTACCATATTTACTGAATTCACACTGTATTTTTGTCACAACACACAATGTCTGTGCACTGTAAAGAAATAATTTAAGGAAAGATTTACAGGAAATGATCTTATTCAAAGCTATGTTTACACAGTCTTAAAAAGGAACCCACATTTGAAAAAACAACTTGTAACATCTCTTCAGGGTGCCTTAAGACCTGATGAAATAAATTGTGGAATAAAAGTGATTTTGAAGAAAAAATGGCCACCTTCTCGATCATTGGATTTCACGGAAAATGACTGGATAAATTATGAACAGCTGTCTTTAACAATAGCTTTAGTACGCAGAAAACTATAGTTATAACTTTTAGCCCAATGAAAAAGTCTAGTAGATACGAGCAGAACACTCATTATGATTATAGTTTGTAAATCTCCTGTAGCTTGTATATAGCTTATAACCATAGACTGTGTAAAGATTATATATATACAGTCTATGCCAATATGACAGCTGGTGAAGATTTGCTCAACCTCAAAGCTTTTTTCCAGTTTATTTAGGCTTACATTTGGTAGTAACGAATGACAATAGAGTGAAAGAACTTTTAGCTTAAATTATACTTACTTATAGCATATATTATAATAAAAATATTAGACATTAGCATCTTTGGTCTTTGGTTAACGTCTAGTCTGAGTTTGACTTACATTTCCATCACAGATCTACTATGCGTTAATATAATCCTTTGTAGAGGCCTCTGAAGTAGTCTATTACGTAATTTATCTGCATGATTTGATGCCATTTTCATCGTGTGCACTGCAACATTTTTCAACTCTTTTAGCCACAACAGGACGACAGAACTTGAGGGACCAACCTGCTCCGGGCCGGTCCCACACGTGACCTGCCGAGGGTCAAATATGGCGTTGTAAAGGACAAAAGGTAAAGGTGCGAGTCATTTCTGTCAAATAAGAAACTGTATACAATTAAGGTGACTGGCGCTCATTTGGAGAAGCATTTTAGTTGGAAAAAAGCGAAGGGAATTTATGTTTTCACTGGAATCAAAGAGGAAAATAGGCAGGTTTAAAGTAGGAAAGAAGAAAATCTTAGATAGCATAAGTTATTGTCAGCATAAAACGTAGATATTCCAAATAATACAGGTATAGTAGGTCTATTAAATATCTATAAAATAATGTTAGTTTGTTGAAATAATACAGCTTTGCCTTGACATAAGTGACCTTGTGCACTGACAGGCCTCATCCCACATCTGTCAGACACTGCTTATCTCCTGGGTGTACTTCAGAACAGGCAAACACACTGGAAGTGAAGAATGCAATTATTTTAGGAACTCTGATTCCGTTGTGATTAATTGTCTTTTGAATTGCTTGATTTTTGTCAGAGAAACAAGTGAAGGAGTTGGTGATTGGTGATTTGGATGCCCAGATGTCCTTCAAGTCACAGTCACAGTAAAAACAAGGTGACCCTCTTTTTTATTAAAGTGTAACTAAAAATTTGTACTGTAAAGTAGGTATGTGTGCGCTGGCCACAGAAATTTTGAATACTCTGTGACATCACACTGTACTGACCTAATTATAGTTACACACACTCCCCCCACACTCCCCTTTAATACTCCAGATACTGCCCAGTTTAGCAGGTCAATTTTGAGGAGCTGATGGAGGAGACTGAGATGTTTTTAGGAAGTGATGGAGGAGACTGAGATGTTTTTAGGAGGTGATGGAGGAGACTGAGATGTTTTTAGGAGGTGATGGAGGAGAGTGAGATGTTTTGAGGAGCTGATGGAGGAGACTGAGATGTTTTGAGAAGCTGATGGAGGAGACTGAGATGTTTTGAGGCGCTGATGGAAGAGACTGAGATGTTTTGAGAAGGTGATGGAGGAGAGTGAGATATTTTGAGGAGCTGATGGAGGAGAGTGAGATGTTTTGAGAAGGTGATGGAGGAGACTGAAATGTTTTTAGGAGGTGATGGAGGAGAGTGGGATGCTTTGAAGAGGTGATGGAAGAGAGTGAGGAGGTAATGGAGGAGAGTGAGATGTTCTGAAGAAGTGATGAAGGAGAATTGAGATGTTCTGAAGAAGTGACGGAGGGGAGTGAGATGTCCAGAAAAGTCAATGAAGGAAGGTGAGGAGAGGTGTTGGAGGAGAGTGAGATGTTCTGAGGAGGTGATGGAAGAGTTTGAGATGTTCTGAGGAGGTGATGGGGGAGAGTGAGATGTTCTGAAGAAGTGATGGAGGAGACTGAGATGTTCTGAAGAAGTGATGGGGAGAGTGAAATGTTTTTTGGGACGTGATGGAGAAGAGTGAGATGTCCAGAAAAGTTAATGAAGGAAGGTGAGGAGAGGTGTTGGAGGAGAGTGAGATGTTTTGAGAAGGTGATGGAGGAGAGTGACATGTTTTGAAGAGGTGATGGAGGAGAGTGAAATGTTTTTGAGGACATGATGAAGGAGAGTGAGCTGTCCAGAAAAGTTAATGAAGGAAGGTGAGGGGAGGTGTTGGAGGAGAGTGAGATGTTTTGAGAAGGTGATGGAGGAGACTGAGATGTTCTGAAGAAGTGATGGCAGGAGAGTGAGATGTTTGAGATGTCCACAAAAGTTAATGAAGGAAGGTGAGGAGAGGTGATGGAGGAGAGTGAGATGTTCTGAGGAGCCATTGGAGGAAAGTGAAATGTTTTGAAGAGATAATGGAGGAGAGTGATGAGGTCCTGAGGAGAGTGAGATATTTCTGAGGAGATGATGGAGAGTTGTATGTGGCATAGACTATGAAGGAGTAGTCTGAATGAGTGCTACTTTTAAGATAAAACATACCTGTACACATTTCTTGCTCATCGTTTGGTTGAGGTGGTTCAGTGACAGGGATTTGAAACTGATTTAGTAAGAGAGAGAGGGATAAACTGGTTATCGCCTTATCAGCTAAGACTTGCCAGGGAACATAGCCTTTACCCAACCCCACCAATGCACGGCTAATTCAGCAGGTATTTTTAGCTTTTACTCTGTGTACCTTCTTAGTGGCTACATGCAGTTATGTCTAAGGACATTTTACTCTAATATCACTGTAGGTTCACAATGGGAAACTCAATGTGACTGTGCAATATTAATTCACCTTTCAATGCTGCAATGGTACAAAAAACAAGACTCTGACTTTTAAAGAAATAATTTTGTTTTATTCACATAACTTCAGCTTTACATCTGCAACATTCCTATATCACCATGCCACATATCCTCTTATATTTACAAATGTATTTATTTTATATTTATACAGTTTCATTACTGTGAGGAGTCCCTGCTGTCTGTGGGTCTAACTCCACCAAGTTATTTTACACTTTTGTTATACTACAATCACATCTCAGTTCTCTGTAGAGGCAGATGTGAAAATGAATGACAAATGATCAAACTTTACATTCAAAATCATTGTCAACAATGTTTTTCAGTTTATTTAATAAGAAAACCTATCTTGGCTTAATTTTACATTCAAAGAACTTCAGTAAACTAAAGGGCAGAGATAAAAAAGATTCAAGGTGACCTTACAGTTCTTCTGGATGGTTCTCGTCCATGAACAGCCTGGAGTTACTGTCCCGTTCTCTGGTCTCTGTCCTCATCCCAGGGCCTGCCTCCTCTACACTCTTAGCACCAACAACAGGGGGATAATGTGCTTTGTATAATCTAGCTTGTATACTCCTCAACAATCTGTGCATAGATAGATCAAATTAAAGTCTTATATACAGTACATACAACATGTTCACTGTAAATTTACAAAACTAATTGGAATTTGAATTTGAGAGCAAACACCGGCTCATTTAAAGCACTTTCAGTGAAGGACTGAGGGGTCTTCTCCAGATAACTCAAGAAGACACTCTTGTGTTGCTCTGGGAGGTTTGTACTCTGGCTCTCTAATAGCTCTTTTCAGGTAGTAAATGCACCGGAACTAACTGTAAACGGAAGTACCTTCACCGATGATATTCTTCTCAACTTTGCTTTCCATCAATGTTATTTGTGTCCATGTGTCTGCTGAGAACATGGGGAGTTGAAAGTGCGCTCAAAGCTGTGGCTGCTCACAGCATTACACAGGTGCCAGACTTCTGCCCATCGGGGTCTCCTCCTGCAGGCGCCTCTTTCCTGTTGGGGTCGTTGAGCTCGTCAAACAGTCCACTATCAATCATCTCCTTCTGCCACTGGATGGCCACAGCACCAGTGCCAAACTCTTTGAAGAACTTCTCATCATTGTTGTCAAAGGTCACTCCCTTGACGTCTGAGAACTCAGCAATGTCTCCTGTGTCTTTGGCGTACACAACATTGGGTTTGGGAACCCAGGGTGGAGTGATGAGGCCGGCTTCCAGGCGAGGGAAGTTGATGCTCTTGAACCATTCGTGCTTCCGAGGGTCCTCCATATTGTTCCTAAAGTCAAACAGAATAATATGCGTTAGTAAAGATTGTAAATGTAAAAACTGTTTATGAGTATTCGTGTATATCTTAAAGTCTGTTTGACTGTTCTAATTTATACTTTGGTAGAAATGACAGAAAATTGTGGGATAATACCTGTTGTAAACATAAACTATAGTTTTACGCCAATCAAGAAGCAATTTAAGAAAAAAACAAAGTTGACAAATTTCTTGAAAATTACAGGAAGTAGACTGTTCTATTTTAGAGATATTCCATATTGATCACATTATGGAAAACTGTATCCAAAAGTTAGACACAATTTGCGCACAAGAAACATTTTTTCCCCCTGATACTTTAAGCATTATTTCATTTAAATAAAGCTGTTTCTTATCATTTTATTTGTCAAATAATAATTTCTGTGACATTAGACGATTTTTTGCCCAGTGTATAAGATGGTTGCTAGGTAACAGTTCTGGAATTCCCTAGTGTGATGTCATGATTTGCAACCAGGAAGTACAATTATAAACCTAAAAAATTGCCAAAGTAGAAAGATTTTTTTATTTAGTAAAATAGTAAATATAATGATCTTAACTGTGTTTTCGTAAAATGAGTAGTTCACCCTGTCACGGGCACTTTAAATGTATTGCTTATGTATGCTTCCACTATATTATGACGTTTTTTGAGTGCCTTACTTAATGCCCAATCGTTCTTCCATTTTCTTCTTGAGGAATTGCTGAATGATGTCTTTGGTCACAGCATCAAAGCAGCGGTGCTCCCACTTTGGCTCCTCATTCAGGATTCGGCGCTGCACTTCCTCCTTCTCCACTTTCTGCTTCAGGCTTTCAGGGCCTTTGAATGGAGTGTAACCAGCCACCATCTCATAGATACTGCAGCCCAGGGCCCACCAGTCCACCGAGGTCCGGTATGGGGTCTTATTTAGCAGCTCAGGGGCCATGTAGGCTCCAGTACCAGCCTATAGAGAGAACCAAAAATCAATTAAAATGGCATTACATGGAGGATTCAGTCATATTGTGTTTGCCAAAAGGCATCAGTGGAAACTTTAGTGACCTCTGTACTTAGTCCCTACTACAGAAGTAATCATAGAATGCAGTGAAAAAATATAAGTCTAGGAAAACTGATTATTTTATAAGAAGCCTCAGCAAATTGTGTTTTTGATTATGTATTATGTGCCAAATGCAAAATAAATGTACAGAAACCCTATAATAAGCATTGGAGTTTAAACCAGTGTGTGTGGTAAAGGCATCTCTAGATGTCTGTGGAACCCCTCTTCAGAAACTCTTCCAACATTCCCTAGAGTGTTCTTTGCCCAGTCACCTTCCCTGTCCCCTGTCCATAAATGTGTGACCTCATCTGTCTCAGAGGACTTGGCTCTAAGCCTAATGCTGCTAAAGCCTACTACCTGTCAGGAGTCATGTGCGTACACTCAGAGTTGTACCAAGATTTGTGTAAAGGGTGTCTCCCTGACTCCTTAAGATGGGCACATCGCAGGTGATCTACTTGACAGTTATAATTTATCTATGTTTTTTTCACTCAAAACAACTGTTTTAATCTTGCAACTGGCATTAAGTCTTGGTTTAATTACATAATTGTGTATATAATTGAACATTCAGATTTGTTTTTTCATACTTGTGTCTGAAGTTTTGGGTACAAAAGCAAACCTAAAATATTCATTGTAAATTTTACTTGGTTGTGCCAATCTAATCAGAGACAGACTTGTGTAATGCCCACTAAGAGGATTAAAAGCAAAGCCAGCTCGGTTCCAGTCACTTTGGCTGCCGTAGGAGCATCGGCGTACGTTAATGAGCTTAGCAGACTTTCGTAGAGCCACAGCTTTGTTACTACAGATAGACCCGAGCTCCAACTATTACCAACTGTGACAATTTGGTGTACCTTTTGTAGCTTGTGTCGCTTTTATTTTGTAATTATTTCTAAGGAATAGTCTACATATCTAAAGGCTTAAATCTTTATCGTAGGTCAAGTTAACACTAATTGTTCCTATTGTCCCTATCTATTTTATATTCTGAAGTGTCTCTGGGGGCTAACTAATGCTCCATACACTCATTCAGAACCCTGGGTTGCTACTGTATTTAGAAAGACCCCTAACTGAATGAATATCTATAATCTATTGGTCCTAAAACACACTTAGCACTATGTAATGTACATAGAAATGCAACAGTCTTCAGGCTACCCCCTGATCCCTCTTCTAATTTAACCCCACTGAAATGTTTTTAGAGCAATATTCAGATTTACACTACTGTGGCAGAGACAGAAATGGCACCAACTACTGGGCAAGTCAAGCACTCAGTGTTTACCATCTTCTGCCATAACTCCATCAGTTTCATTAGGACAGAAATATATTATAAATATCACAATCAGCCAAGATAAACAATTAAACTGCAGTCGTATCAGGCAAAAGCTTAGGTAACCAATAACCACCTTAGTTCAAATACTTCATATGCCTTAGTAATATCCCATAACTTATCACAGGCCTGTCCTGATCCAACCATTGTGAAGAAATTTCAACTCATAACAGACAAGCAAAAGCACCAAATCTTCTGTAGGAAGCAGGAACCAAAACTTACATTAGACTTTGGTAAACTCACCATCTGACTGACGGTCTTTGTAGGACTGACTTCAATGGCCAGTCCCAGATCAGAGAGTCGACACTGGCCTTGGCTGTCGAGGAGGACATTTTCGGGCTTCATGTCTCGGTAAATGATATCCATTTCATGCAGATGCAGGATTCCACAGGTGATCTGTGCTGTGTAGTAGACCACACGCTTCATCTCAATGCCCTTATCCACGCCTTTGCCATCGTAGCCCAAGTTGTAAATGTGGTATCTGAGGTCTCCTCCATTCATCAGCGTCATGACTAGGCACAAGTGGGTCTTGCTGTCGTAAGCATAGGCCAGATTCACCAGAAACAGACTGTTGACCTTCTCCAAGATCTTCTTCTCAAGCAGAGCCATCTTCTCACCACCTTTCTTCTTCAGACGCTTTTTCTCCAGCTTCTTGCAGGCATACATCTGGCCTGTGTTTTTCACCTGGACAGCACATACCTAAAGGCAAACACAGTGTTTATTTAACAGTAATAGTGTCAGTGCACTTTTACTTTTAGTACTATCTTGGTATCTGTGATATACAAATGTATCTTCTTTTTTTTTATGGAGCAACTTGAATGTTTAGAAAACTTTCGGCACAAGGGGGCTTGCTTTGGGTCACCAGTGAACATGAATTTGTCATAGATTGTATATACTTATGTACGTATATATCATAACTATGAAATCAAAAATGCCATAACACTTAACAGTTTCTTTGTCTGGCTCAGGTGCTTGTGCAGAAAAAGAATCTCATCTATAAAGTAGGGCTGCAATTCATGATTATTTTGCTAATTGATTAATCTAGCAGCTATTTTTATTTTTTTTCAATTAATCATTTTATTAATTTAATCTCCTTTTCCTCTTACCTTTGGGAGCTTTCAGAATCTTACAGAATGCTGTTTGCTCCCAATGAGACTAAGTGAGTTTGATGAAGTTTTGAGCTGTTTCCATTTACATTTTAGTAAAAAGTTTTATAAATGAGAGTAACAGTGTCTGCTGTCAAAAATTTTTTTAAATTAAGTGCATGTATAAACAACTGGGGCCCAGGAGGGGAACCCACAACCCACTAAGGGGACATCAACCACATATGTGCAGCGTCTTGACTACTACACCACCGGTGAGCACCATGTGTGCCATTTTATTTCATGTGTGCCATTTCTGCAAAGTCTCCCATAGAGCTGTGCCAAAGTCAAATTGTGATCTGATCCTGTGATGAAGTGTTATTTTGATGATATCGTCATGTAGTCTTCTCTGTTTAATACAGCTCAAATACACTTTAACCAATCACAAGGAAGTGTGAACTTTCAGAAGCAGCAAACAGCTTTTTGGTGTAATGCCCACCCACTCATAGTTAACATAGTTCATGAGAACTTGGGTTAGGTTAAAGTATATATTGTTTAAATACAATATACACAATATATATTGAATATAATCAGTAACTTGTTCTCTATAAGTAATGACACTTATCCCTCTTAGCCCAGAGTATGTTTGCCCTCTCACATTTGAAAAGCCCTAAATATTACCTTAAGCTTGACACTGATATAGACCCAGTGGACCAATTTGACAAAGTAGCTTTACAAAGGCAGCCCCAGTTGACCTTTGACTTCTGTCTCTTCTTTAAGTCTGACTTCAATACTGCTACTTTGCTGCTGTCTGACACCACTGAATAATATTTAACTGTACATTTTTATAGCAGTTGTGTCCTCACAAAAATACAGACTGCAGTTTTTTTCAGGTAGTGTAACTTGTCCATTCAGTCCCAATAATAAGACATTAATTGATGCTAAAACTAGTACCAAAGCTAGATATTAATTTGAACAAGTGTTACTATAAAAGTCACATTCACAGGACAGAAATGAACCTTTCCTGAGCGGCTTTAGAATGATCTTGAGCTGTATCAGAACAAGTATAAGACACATAGACTAGTATACACCCATGGACCACTATGGAACATACCTGGGCCCCCTCTCACTCAAACGAGATAGACTTTCTTTAGGCACCCAGCTTGTATTTTGAAATCTACCAATAGTCCTTCTATTCTGTTATACTATCATGTCACTGTTACTATCACGTCACTACCCTAGGTGTGATGAGGCCTGTAATATTATGTTCAGTCTTACCTCTCCAAATCCACCTTTTCCCAGAGTCCTGAATTCGTAGAAGTATTTGTCGCTGATTGGCTGCTTCTCATATTCTTTCCACTGGAGGAACTTGTCAAAAAACGGACTGGCCTGATACTCTGTGAATGGCTTCTCTTTTAAAAACGCTCTTGTGCCTTCCTGGACTGGCCCCTTCATCACCTCTTCGAAGTTGGAATCTGTCACACCCTTACACTTCTCCAATGCATCACCGGTCAAAAAGGACAAGAAGGTCTTGGAGTCGGCTTTGGTGTACTTCTTCATAATATCTTGGCATGCTTTGGTTTTTGCAGCCCCTTCAGCCAGATCCCAGTCGTAAAGCTCGTCTAAGAAATCAGCAGCGGTCTTGAACTCGGGTTTACTGGCTAGGAAATCACGGAAGAATTTCTTGCCGATTGGTTGTCTTTCACAAATCATGACAAAGTCCTTGTCGATGCTGGTCCGCAGTGCCGTACATTGGTCAGATTTTGGCAGAGACAAACTTCGGCGGCGTCTTTTCATTTCTTTGTCATCTCCACCCTGGGCCTTTAGGTAGGCCGTGTTGGCCACCAGGTTATCGAGTCCCGCCATGTCACACATCTTGGCGGCTTTTTGGTTGGTCTCTCTCCCCTAAGAAACTGGAATGTTCAGTGGTTGTCCCACGGACGGTTGCCCCTGCCCCAGCGCTGGTGAGAGTGCAGGAGGCTCAGGGACTTCACCAGGCTACCTGCAAACCTAAGACATTGACACACCCTGTAATTACTCATTTAGAATTAAATACCAGGGAGGGATTTAGGCTTAACATCTTTGTGTAGGCTATTCAAGGATGCAGTGCACAGAAAGGGAATCGTAAACGGCTCTCTCCTAAGAGGCTTTCTAGCTTGCTATATTTATGCACAGTGCACTGCAATCACTCTCAGGCCGGGCCCTGTTGATGCAGACAGTAGGAGAATGAGAGCCACAGGGCTGCACTCATGTTTCTGAGATTTAAAGTGAACCCTGCTGAGGACATGTACCAGACCCAGTCTGAGAAATGTGTTCAAAGTTGAAAGACCTTTTGAGCTACTTATAACCTAAACATTTTATTGGTCATGTAGCACAGTAATTCCCAGAAGTACTTACTCTGAAAATATAATTCATCCAAATACTTTAAGTATCTCATCTCCTTGTTTCATTGCCCTACATACTGTACAAAAGAAGAACAGACATTTTGTGTTTGAAGTGAGTATTTACATTGTTCGTTTGCCAGTAATCAATCTTTGCTCTTCCTTCACAGAGCCTTAGGAGAAAAACATTTCACGTGCCGAGTTTCCTATAGGAATTTACGAAAGTTTAAACTATTGCAAAGCTTTTAATTTTCATTTCAGTGGAACACAACATACACCATGGTGACATGCAGGTGACGAACTCCCGACCAAAAAGATCACACAGAGTTAAAAATGAGGAATTCTGAAACAAACAAATTTGTACAGCATCAGTGCTAATTCCTCAAACTGTTGATGCTATGACCTAATCCTCAAAGGCACAAAGGCTCTGTGACAGTGGCCCTGTGACTTACTACAGACTGAACGCTCAAAGATCAACCAGCAACACTTCAGATTATATCACCCTCATTCTATTTTATTATCATTTTATTAGATTTTTTTATGTTGATATAGCTCTTTACTCAAAATAATATGGAACTGGTATTTGTCACTAAAAACAAATGATCATTCCTTATGCATTATTTACATGTATATAAAAAAATAACTTTAAAAAAAAAGTCACAAATTAAGAGTTGAATGGAGGCTAACCCCCTATGCAAGTAACTAGTGTCTTTTATCGCAGATGTTTTCAGCAAAAAATATAAAATAAAATAAATCAAGAAAGAAAACTATGGCGATATTTGAATAACTTAATGGTTTATAAAATTTCAAAAGTCTTGTGGTTATTTGTTACCACATAGCTGATTAGCTCACAGTAATTTTATTTTATTGTATTTTTCATTATTTTATTATTTATGGGAAAAATGAATGTGAAATTCTCATGGAATCTCAAAATGGGAGGTCACCGCCAAGCGCCGTAGCGTACACACTTGAGTGCTGAGTTCAGTGTTGTGCCATTCTATAAATATCAAATATGTCAAATGTCAATCATGTAAATGGATCACAGTGTCAGTAAAGCACTTAAGCTGCTGAGGGGATCAAAGGATGTTGTTGGTGTCTTCTTCAGGAGCCAAGATGGCGTTCAGGTTAGTCCAGTCACTAGGGCCCCAGTGGTTCTGTCCTACAGTCAATACCATGTACCTAGAGTTGTCAAAAGTATCAGAAATAGGACACCTACTTAAGTGAATATGTAATTTAGTTTCAGAATCCAAACTAGATACTCATTTGAGCAGGTATCAATGCAAACAAGCCACATTCACAACACAGAAATTAACCTTTCCTGAATATCTTTAGAATGATCTTTAGCTGCATCAGAACAGGTATAAGACACACAGACTAGTATAACACCCATGGACCACTATGGAACCTACTGGACCACAAAGCCACATGAGAATATAAAAGAAGTTACTGCTATTTAAGCTTGAAAATCACAGTCTGTTGTCTAAATAAAAAGTGTTTTTTTTGTTTTGTTTTGTTATCATTGTGGTATCGGAATCGATATTGAGTATTGAGTCTATTTCTTATTATCGAAACTGAGTTTGAAATTTTAGTATTGAGACAACATTACACGCAACTTTATCATCATTTTACTAAAGAAAATTTTCATTTTACTATAGAAAATGTATTTATACTTTTATGCAACATTTTAAATAAATAATGATGCTGCTTCCTCATTGTTTGTGACAAAAAATCGTATCATACACATAACTGTAAAAGACTATTAATTATTTGCATTATTCAGTTGATACATACAGTTTAAGAATAAAAAATAGTTCCAGACTCGATACTCAATACCAATACCCCGATGATAATAAAAAAAATGATTTTATTTAGTCCAGATAGGTTCCATAGTAATCCATGGTCATATACTAGTCTTATACTTGTTCTGATACAGCTCAAGATCATTCTAAAGCTTTTCAAGAAAGGTTCATTTTTGTCCTGTGGATGTGACTTTTCTAGTATTGGTACTTGCTCAAATGAGTATCTAATTTCGATACTAGTCTTAGTATGAGATTTTGACAAACCTAACTGTAACTATTATTTTGAGTATCAAACATCATTGAAGCCAGAGGCTTCAAATAACTAAATCGCAATTTCAACCATGTCAATTAGCACATCGCTAACACTGCATTTCTTTAATGTATTACCTAATGTACGAAGCCTAACCTGCTAACCGTGTAGTTTACATGTCCGACTATAGCTCTGGACTCTAAACAGACAGTTTAAAATAGCCAGGAGTGCATATAAGAGGAGTATTTATACATTGTCTCTTACACAAGTCTGAGATGGGGTGAGCACCACAGTGGCATTTACAACCTTTAATCTCATAAGTGCTCGCTCTCTCTCTTACTCTCTATACATCTATCTCTCTGTCTTCATTCACTTTCCCTCCCTTTTTCTCATTCACTCTCTCTCCCTCTCTCTTCTGTGACTGTGAGGTGACAGTGGCACAGGTATCTGTTCCAAATCCTCCGCTCCACCTGTCTCCAGATCAGGCAGCAGAGGACAGGAGCAGTGGACAGGAGCAGAGGACAGGAGCAGTGGACAGGAGCAGAGGACAGTAGTTGTGGACAGGAGCAGTGGACAGGAGCAGAGGACAGTAGTTGTGGACAGGAGCAGAGGACAGGAGCAGTGGACAGGAGCAGAGGACAGGAGCAGAGGACAGTAGTTGTGGACAGGAGCAGAGGACAGGAGCAGTGGACAGGAGCAGAGGACAGGAGCAGAGGACAGTAGTTGTGGACAGGAGCAGGGGACAGGAGCAGTGGACAGGAGCAGAGGACAGGAGCAGTGGACAGTTTGGACACCCCTGATATTGAAAGTGCAAGGTTCAAGATGTTTGAATTTCATTTATTTTAATTTCATTTTCTTTATCTGCTTTGAGTCAGTTAGAGTATTTTTTTAAATGAAACCACACCTGATATAAACATAGAACATCTTTATTAGTAACATCATTAAATATCAGTAAATGGCACCATGAGGATTAGTGCAACAACTTTTTAAGAAAACTCAAGACATAAAAATCACAAAATTTCACATTAGGCAGCAAACATTCTGTTGATCATTAGTAGATTTTAGTTTTTAGCACTGTTACGTCATAGGCAAAAAGTAGCAAACTAAATGGCCTCTAGGTCTGTAGACTCTGCGGGGCCATCTTCACTCTTTTTTATGTATGATTTATTTAAAGATTTTCCAGAATATATACAAAACAGAACAGATTACAAAGAAAGGTGCAGTATCCAAGGCTAATATCAGAGAAAAGAACAGTTTTCAATGTACACACCTTAAACATATATACACCCAGCCAACAAATGGTTAACACAGAAAAGTGCCTATCCCCTCCCCCCTCAAAACAAACCCCTTAAAAAAACAGACAGAATATGTGCTACTAAAACACTTAGCAGTTAGATCAACCATTTGATATCCATATATATATATCCATATATCCATATATTCAAATAAAAGGCAGTTCATGGGGTTATCTCCAGTGTCAAAGAAATGACATAATCCAGAAAAGGTAACCAGACTTCAGTAAATTTAGAGTCAGAGCCTTTGAGAGAGTGCCTTATTTTCTCCAGTTTCATAAAAGAAAGTGCATCTTTTATCCATTGAGAGTGGGTGGGTGGGTGAGGGTCTTTCCAGCGCATCAGGATGGACCGCCTAGCCAACAATGTAAGAAAGAGAACAAGATTAACAAAACAGGGTGACAGGGAGTGATTGGCTGGAAGAATCCCAAAAAGAGCAGTCAATGGGGACCGCCAAACTCCAGCATTGCAAATAATAGAAAGAGAGTCAAAAATAGTGTCCCAATATGTGGATAAGGCAGGGCAGATCAGAAACATGTGAGTGAGATTGGCTGGTCCTAGATTGCATTTTACACAGTTGGGGTTGGTGCCAGGGAAGATTCGGGCAAGCCTACTCTTAGACCAGTGCACTCTATGGACCACTTTACACTGAATGATACAATGCCAAGTACAAATTGAAGAGGAATGAATACGTTTGAGAACGGACCTCCACTGTTCATCATCGATCTCCACCTCGAGCTCCTCAGACCAAGCCACACGGAGATGATCAGATGTGACATCAAGAGAGGAAAATAACAAGCTATATATTTTGGCAACTGCACCTTTCAGAGACGGCTTGATTTCCATAACAGTATCGAGGACAGTAGCATCAGGAATACTAGGAGAGCAAGGAAAGTGTCTGCCAATAAAGTTTCGGGCCTGTAGAAACCTAAAGAAATGGGTATTGGGCAGATTAAAGTTTGAGGATAGTTGGGCAAAAGAGGCCAAACCCCAAGAGGGTATGTAGTGTCAGCTGGATTGACTGGGAGAAGTTCGCTTTTATTCAAGTTTAATTTATAACTTGAAATCTCCCCAAATTCCTTAAGCAAAGTCAGAACTGGGGGCATAGAGATATCTGTGTTTGAGACAAAAAGCAACAGGTCATCAGCATATAAAGCTACTTTGTGAACCAAACCACCCCTCATGATGCCATGCACAGAACTGGATCTGATGGCAGCTGCAAGCGGCTCTATAGCTATTGCGAACAAGAGAGGAGACAGGGGGCAGCCCTGACGGGTTCCGTGGCCTAAAGTGAAATATTCAGAAAAATTATTGTTAGTGCGAACACGAGCCATGGGAGAGGCATACAATAATTTGATCCAAGATACGAACTTGTTGCCAAAACCAAAGCGTTTCAAGGTGTAGAATAAATAAAGCCATTCTACCCGGTCGAAAGCCTTTTCGGCGTCCATGGAGATAACTATTTCAGGGGTGTCACATGTCGATAGGGAGTATAAAATGTCCATTAAGCGCCTGACATTGTGATATGAATGTCTGGTCTTAATGAACCCTGTCTGGTTCAGGACTAATTACTGTAGGCATTATTGACTCCATGCGTTTCGCCAACATTTTCGCTAGAACTTTAACATCCGCACATAACAATGAGATAGTTCTTCTCCCGCGGGCCTCACAGATGATCAGGTCTTTCACCTGGAATCGGTGGAGACGGAGGATCACAGGACGCAGTTTGGCTCCCAGTGCAGGTTTAGCGCCAGCGGTCCGATGAGCACGGTCAATCTCCGGTGGAGTAGGGAGCACGTTTTCATCAAAAACCTCTGCCAGACGTTGAGAGAAGAAAGCGGTTGGGCGAGGACCCTCTATGTTCTCTGGTAAGCCAACAATGCGAATGTTTTGGCGCCTACTGCGTCCCTCCAGATCCGCCACTTTCTCCCTAAGCGAGTGGTTGTCTTGTTGCAAAGTACGACACTTATCCTCCACATAAGTTAGGCATTGTTCAAACGAATCTGCATTCTCCTCCAGTGATCTGACACGGACCCCATGCTCCTTAATAGAAGCTTCAACACCGTCCAGTTTCGAGTCGAGAGATTGGAACGAGGCCTTGAACTCCAAAGAGAGAGTCTCTCTGTGTCCTTCCAAGAGCGTTGTAATGTCCTGTAGAGTTAAGCTAGCGCTAGCTGAGCTAGCCGCGCCAACCCTGTCTTTTTCAGCTTGTTTACCATTGGATTTTGTTTACCCTTGGATTTTGACTGCGCAAGGAGAGTCAGAGTGGCAACAGAAAAAAGTTAGGAATCAACAGGCCCAGAGATAAGAGGGAATTGCAAGGTTCAAAAGATGCAAATAATTAAACTAATGCGGCAGCATGCGAGCGTGTGTCTACTACTCTCGCTCCATAACCTGGAAGTCGCCATCTTCACTCTTTATTTCTGCTTTGTTGCTTTGAGCCAGTTGGACCTCTTCCAGATCCTTGAAGAAGTTCTCCAGTGAACCTTTGGGCCCGTCATCTGAGCTGAGGGAAAGGTCAGTGTAGGAACCGGAGAAGCTATTATCAGAGTCCAAGCTGAGAGTATTGCTGGACCTCTGCTCAGAAGGACTGATGCTGGACTTCTCAGGTTTGGGGCTAGAGCTCTTGTCTTCAGGGGACGTCTCAGATGTTGCAGTTTGGAGTTCCCGTTCCTCCTCTTCCAGTGCTTCTTGGAGTTTCACCCGGTGGCGGTGGATGAGCAGTTGCAGTTGGATTTTGTTGGTGAAGAAAATGCGCCTCCAGCCGATGTCTCTGGCCAGAGCCACCACCTCGTCCGGCAGAGTGCTACACCGCTGCTGCACTGCGTTCTCCCAATACTCCTCTGATTGGCACAGCTGGAAAAAATATAGTAGTTTGATACATAGGCCTGTCATAAAAATCACTATATCGTGTTATCGTTCACCGCATTGTTAAGGTGTTTTGTATAGAAGTATTTCTTCATAATTGGGAAAAAAATTATCCTTAATCAAATCAAGTATTTAGCCTCTGCTCGACATATTTATTTAATACAACTTCTTTACGGTGCAACAGCGGCCATACAGTGTGAGTACCACAGGGAGAGAAAAGCGTGCGTAACAGAAATCACATCCTGTCTACAAAATAAAACAATTCTTTTTACACAGAGAGTAAGAGCGCTGCTTTTATGAACAATACTCAACACACATGATAGATGTAACAGTAATTTGGGGGGTCAGTATTTATCATGGGTACTTTTTCTTTGTAATAGTGGGGAACTTTTGTTTTTTTTTCTTTTCTACAATGAGGGTTGAATAAATAACCTTTTTTTTTAAAATAATATACATAGTTAGATTTTTTGGGGGGATAATTCTACTTTAGGGTTATTGTGTTAGACAGAAGCATACATTAGTTTCAGTATTATTGTTTATCATCTATATTTTCTTCAGCAATATATCAAACTTCAAAATGTGTTATTGTGACCTATTGATATAGCTAAATCTCAAATTATATTCCAGACAATATAATCCCCTCAGGTTGCGTAAATTGGAGCCAGATATTCAATATTGTACTGGTGGAATTGGTTCAAAAAGGAAAAACATTTTAAAATATGGCTGTTCATTTACGCCCATGGAAACCCGTTACTTCAATTGGTTCTCAAACTTTTTACACCATTTATTTATTTATTTGATTGAGTAATTGATTGAACAGGGACAGTGGCCATACACATTAATACACATTTCTGTAAATACACCAGCTAAATTCTAACAGTAGTCCCCAGGCAAGGTGTAAAAGGATAAAAAAAAAAGTTATAAAAGTTAAGAAGCCACATAAAAGCAAGGTGAAACATATAACAGCATACACAGGATAAGCACAGACATGCACAAGCGGCAGCACAAAAGCAGCACAAAGAAATGACATGTGCCAACATAAGACCATATTTGGCTTTCCGAGTATTAGATATAAACTCCCACTAAATCAAGCATACATTGGGGTTAAACTATGTAAAGCTGGATTAATTAAATTCAATGATTAAATGAACTGTATGTAGCCTGCTTTATTTAATCACAAGTGAACCTGGGTTGCCAGTGCATAAACCTGCCTTTGAGGTTTTCCTAGTACATGGGCGAGACTTCTTAGACAGTTTTTTCACATTCATGGTTAGAACTCACCTTCCAGAATTGTCGTGAAGTGCGTAGGAGCTGTCCCACATCCTCCAGCTCCAGAAAGCCCAGGATGTGGAGGAGCAGAGCATCGGACAGATGCTCCAGGTAGTTAAAATGACCTTGGCACAGAGTCTTGGCGTGGTCCAACACATCCTGTCCAAACACTGTAGTGATTTCCCCTGGAGAAGAGAACAATTTGGCTTTGACTCATTTACATTTACTCAAGTACATAAACTTGAGTAAGTTATGAATAAAATAGTACTTCTCTGAGTAGTCTTCTTACACTATACGTTTACCCCTACTTGAGTAGTATATTTGTGAACATTTGTGTTTCTTGCACCACTTTTCAAATATATATTGTGGAACATTCCAGGCAAAAAAGACATTGTTATAGACGCATGCAGTGATGGGAATACTTGAAAATGTATTTAGTTACAGAAATACTGTACTGTACAATACTGTAAAAATACATTAAAATGTATTTTGTAACAAATTCTGATACATGGTCCACTCACAGTACTGTATTCTGAATACTTTGAATGCTTTTACACTGAGTTACATTTAAATTATAGAGTAAAAATGCAACGTAGGATTAAAAACAGCTTTATATTTGTTTCAGTGTTTGCATTTTCTTTTCACAAATTAGAGAAGGAAACATCACACATACACTCACCACAAGAGTAGTGTTTTGTTTTTGTTTTTTTTCTCTCTAATATCTTGCGGTTTGAAGCCTAAATTGTGTGATCACGTACTGCCAAATATTCCTTTGATTTTAGAAAAGTAACTGTATTCTGAATACCACCAAATGAAATGAAATAGTAGCTGTACTGGAATACAGGTACTCTAAATTTGTATTCAGAACACATATTCTCTGTACATGTACTCAGTTACTTCCCAACACTGGAGGCATGTAAACCCACCACCAGAACAAAAGCATAGTGCACCTTTAAAGTATGAAGGTATATACTGTAATAACTAATAAAATGTATTGACATTACTAGTAAAAGCTCAAATGGCTCGTGTCTCTTACCCTGTAACTGTTTGTCTTCTAACATCTCCTGGTGGGACAGCTTAACTTCTCCAGGCCCCGCGAGCCGGTCCACAGCTCTGAGAGAGATCTTCCACCATCTCCAGATTACCTGCAAGTGTCCAGCAACAAGTGGTCTTCATTTGGAGAAAAAAAAAATCTAATTGTTTTTTTTCTGACAAGCATTGTGATTACGTTTGCAATTTATATTTTAATAAAAGTATTCTGCTTTGGTATTTATTATTGCACAGGAACAAACTTAACTCGTGCAAACATTTTATAAGCTGTATAATTTTATTTGCAGTGTTGACTAAATTAAGTAGAAAAATGCTATTAATCCAAAGCTATCGTTAATGTGTGACGTCAGTAACGGCTAACTAATGCGCCAACGAACTAATTAAAAAGTATATATACATTAGCTCTAATAATTGAATATAACGTACGTGGATGTAAAGTAGGTTCAGTGATTACCGCACTTACCTCAGATTTAGTTATGGTTAAGTAACAATAAGTCCTATTTGGCGCCGGAGCCATCCCGGATGTTTCAAACAGTGGGTCTTTCAGGAGCGACGCCATGTTGAAGTTTAGTCGTTACCATGGCAACAGGGCGGATTTAACACGAAACTACTAAGATTTACAGCTTTGAGTTTGGGTCAGAAGTTATTCAACCATGTGGAGTAAACTAAAGAGTATAATTTTAGTATCAGAAGTCTTTTTTCTTCTCGTTTTTGCCCAATGTAGCACGTTGCCTTATGTTGTACTATAAATAATCACTTTGTTCAGTATTTGTGAATGTATATTTTGAATATTTCTGATGAAAATACAATGTTACCAATAGGGAATCTGGGAGTATGGCATCATCAAATTCTATAAAAAATATTAGTTTTTAGCACATTATCTTTCAGAGAGGAATAGGCCCAAATAAAAGACAACACATGACCCTCATATCAATCCTGACATGACTTTACAAACGAATCTAGCAACAATGTAAAAGATAACAAAACATAATTCACTGCAAGCAAAGGACATTAACATGACGGTAGTTAAAAATCTTTAATTTATTTATACATATATTTATATATGTACACATTTACTACTCTATTCTTGCAAAGACAAGAAACAAATTCATTGTTAGTCAGTGGTGGCACACATGAGACCCTGGCTTTCTCCCATTTTTTTTGGGCAGTTGTTCAGTTCATGTTTAGCCAAATGCCTTGAAGCAAACCAGTGGAGTAAGTCCTACTCCATAAAGCAATGCCGTATTTCAGTAAACAGTCTTTGCAGGAGTCTGCTCCTGTACCTCAGGCTTCTCCTGGACACACTGTGAAAGATGATAGGACACATCTGCTCATCTGGTTTGTGCTCGGACAGGCACCAGCTGTTCATAAAACAAGATCACATTAAGTATTCTTTAAACACCTTCTGCACATATTGGCAATGTTGTGATAGTCACTACAGCTGTTTGGCTAAGGCTCAACCTCTGGTTCAATTCAACATGATTCATATAAAAGAACTCCACTTAAGTTGCTTTGAGCAAAAGATTGGATTATACTTTTAAAAATCAGTCCTGGTCCTCCAAAGCTTTGTCACCTATAAGCCCCTCAGGTAGCTCTCATCTAAAACACTAAAAGAAAAGTCCCTTTGAATAAAATACCTGCTGCGCCATGGTTACTCCAAACCACATTCAATGATCTGAATGAACCCTGTTAAAAGTTTCTAAAAGGTTTACCCTTGTATCTTACGTACGTAGTAGTGGTTTTTGTCCACAAGGTGTTTGTATACTCACCATTGTTAACTCAGTCCTTGTTATACATAACACATAATAGTGATTACAAATGATGATATGCACAGAGCTTACAGTAATAAACAAGAAATAAAAAAGCATATATTGTATATTGTATATAATATTCCAAACGCCTCATAACAGTCCCAGTCTTTAAAGTCCCTTGAACTCCTTCATAGTGTCATAAACTTCTTTGCAGAACAAGAAGTCTTAGAAATGTACTGCCACTAGCAGTGTGACGGAACAAGTGCGGAGAATATGTGCTGCATGCTGCCCTCTGGTGGCTGGGGTTAGGAACTGTGCTACAGAAAAGGGTTTGTGGAAGAGCCTCCTGAAGGGAAAGGTCCGGCTGGGGCCCCTGCCTGTAACACAGGGACAGCAGAGACGTCAAACAGCATTCATATCCAGAGCATATATGATTAAAGAACAGTATTAGAACAGTCAGTATTCTGGTGCCCACACGCATGCTCACCATAAAGGGGTTATTGGTCATGCCGGGACCAGCCATAGGCTGCCCAAAGGGCGTCATGGAGGGCTTGTTCTGACCGTAGACAGGGAATGCAGGGCCTGAGGAGCACATAGGGGTTACACAGGGTGAGTCAAGTCTCCAGAGGCACATACATTAACATAAACAGGCAATAAAGAGACAATGGTACGAACATGTTTTACTGGAGCAGTTCTGATAGATAGTACAAATGAACTGTCACTTTTAGACATTGCATTTAGGTCTGACCACAGTCACATTCATGCAAGAGTTGTCTAAAAGTGGCTGACCTAGATGCAATTAGAAACCACTGTGCAAGAGCTGCAAGGACTTTTCAAACCTCCTAAAAACATGTACAAAAAAGCCCTTGCAGGGTCCTGCACAGGCCCTAGTGTCTACAGGGCAGGGCACTAACCATTGGACTGGGGGTGGTACCCCGCAGGCTGAGAGTAAGGGATGGGGGCCTGGCCAGGAAACTGTTGCTGGAAGTTTCCGCTGAAACTTGTCGGGAGGCAGTAGGACGAGGCATTCCCGAAGCCGGCGGGCATGCTCATAGAGCCAGTACCAAAGGAGGCTACAAGACAACAGTGTACAGTCAACACAGGGGGCGCTAGAGACACAGGCATCACAGAGAAGCTACATTTAACTTAGGGGAGTAACAGAGAGTGGAGTCTCTTGCTTGGTAAAGAACATGGTGCATACAAAGTGTGTGTATCAGCTTTGGACTGTGTTGTGTACTTAAAAATGCAATTTATGACGTGTACAGGCCCAATGAATCTTACAGTTAAATTCAAATTGAAGTGACAGCCACGTCAGCAAATGATTTGTGATGTTACACCCCTAATTAAAGTACATCTACAGGAGACTGTCTGACTGAGCCAAGGGCCAAAGGATCAGACCTGCCACAGGAGCGCGCCCGTTGGTCTGGAAAGGGTTGGTGGCCATTTCTGGAGCCACAGCAGCAGCAACAAACGGGTTTGTGGACGGGACCGCTGCAGGAGACATATTTGAGGTCAACAAAAATATGTAGGATTTTTATCTGAAGAATATAACAGTCATTACAACTATTCAATGAAACATTTGTACAACAATTATTTATGAGAAAATAAGAATAGCAAATGCACATTCAGTGTGTATGACAGCAGCTTACCTCCAAATCCAGGCTGCATTGTGGGTAAGACTGGAGCATTCTGAGCAGGAGAAGAACCCAGCACTGGCCCAAATATGTTTCTGTAAAAATATTATTAATAGTATAACAATAAATCTAAAAAGCATTGTAAACAAATATATAATTGTGAAAATATTCAAATATTACTGGTGATGATCAAATGTAAAAAGCAAAAGTATTTTCAACTGAAAAGGCTATTCTCAATGTTCAAAATGTGAACTAAATAGCAGAAAAAGCTTCAATTCCACTGGTTATTTCAGCTTACATTGCCCAAAACAAACACATAAAAAGCAATGCATTTACTTCAACACATTTGTAATCCTATTGTGAGTAGTTTGACTCTACTATTTCAGGAGTCTGCAATCCCCATTATGGCCACACGAGGTCGACACAATCTTAACATGTAAATATTTGATCCATGATGCCGTAGTTGGCTCCTAATGGTTGTCAGTAGTATTGAAAATCTGATAATAATCAATACTAAACTAGCATTGAAACTAGATACTCATTTGAGCAAGTATCGATAATAAAAAGTCACATTCACAGGACAGAAATGAACCTTTCCTCAGTAACTTTAGATGGATCTTGCTGTATCAGAACAAATATATGCCCACGGACCACGGTGGAAACCTACCTGCATGACTGAAAGATTAAAGCCACATGGTAATGTAAATGATGATTTAATGTTGAAAATCACATTCTATTGTCTAACGTAAGAGAGTTTTTTGCTGTCATCATGGTATCGGAGTCAATTAGTTTAAGATTTTAGCATTGTGACAACTTTAGCTCTCGAGTAAAATTGTAAAGGTTAGACTCTCACGCGGGCACGTTGCTGGTGGAAGAAGCCGAGGAGCTGAGTTCATTGTCCAGCTCTGCCAAAGCAGCGTAGCGGTCCTCAGAGCAGCTGCCCGCCTGTGACTGGGCTGGCACTGCGCTGGACATGGAAGGAATTGGCACGCCTCCTGCAATTCATTCAAAAGGGAGGGATGGTTTAGCTTTCCAAATATACCAGTGCAGCCTCTGCTATGTAGAACAGAAAAGAGAACATATTTATTCCCTCCCTCTCCACATCATAAAGCTTGACTCACTAAACACCTTCAGAAAACAGCTCAGAACTCACCTTTTCCTCATAGGCTTTACTGTAAAGCCTCTTTGTGTTACCGCTATTCAAAATTTATTCAGATTCTACCAACAGTACACCTTCTTACAGACCTGACCTTGTCCACATATTTTTAGTTTTAGTTTCAAAGTTTAAATTAGCATTTACAATACATGCAGCTTTGGCCCTTCCGTAGAAATGGAAAAGCTGACACAGACTTTTTGTTGTTAAACAACAGGGACTACAGATGGAAACTATCTTCAGCTATAATCTGGTGTAAAGCATCTTTAATGTTTTTGCACATAGTCCCTGTCAAATAAACTAATAAATAAAAATATATAAATATTTTTCTCCATCCTTCATATAAATGGTTTAATAAGCATACTAGTATAAGTGTTATATAATCAGGACCGGTACATTGTTTTATTTATCTAGGAAAATGAGCTTTCAAAAAACGTTTAATTAAAAGGGGGTAATGATGATTATCCCAATGATGATATTATGGAGTACTATTAAGAGGTTCAAGTATCCCTCAAAAAGTGAATGGATAATAAAAGTTACCATGATAGTGTAGACATATTACACTGAAAGTTTGTTTTTCTTTCTTTTTATTAATTAATCACTTCTTCTCTTGACTTCTTACAGACTGACTTAATATATAACTTATCCAGTGTCAAGATCGGCAGCTCCATGCAAAATAATATAACCCAAAGACAATGGCGGCATCCACAGCAACTTCCAGAATAAGGTCCAGTCTTATTATTATAACTATGTGCATCTCCAAAACAACAATTATCTATTATTTAATACAACTTCTACCTCTGTTTCTTGTATCTAAAATGGTAAAGTTGAATCACAGTCATAATTTCACCAATATATTCCCTCCTGTCAAGGTGTCATATACATCCCTGCAACAAAAGCCTTCAGCCCCACAAATACATAAACAGTATTTGAGCCTAATGAAAATGAGAGGAGAGGGGAGATGAGGGGTACCTGATGACTTTGAGGGGGGTGAGGTGCTCAGGTGAGATGGGATGGTAGTGTTTCCAAAGGCCTCAAAGTTGGCAAAGTTGCTATTGGACTGACTCTGAGGCGCTGCGGAGAATGAAATGATGGATGATGAAATGAGAACAGGAGAATGATAGAATGGGATGAAGACGTGCACAAACAATAGCAGAACATATTGTTATACAGGGTTCTCACGCTCCTCTGGGACTGAGCTGAGGTGGGAGAGTAGACAAACATTGTACTCAAGTGAGAGTAGCGTTACTTCAAAATAATATTACTCAAGTACAAAGTTATGATGCAAGAAATTACTCAACTAAGAGTGAAAAAGTATTTGAGGAAACTACTACTCAAGTAAGAGTAACTTAAAGAGGAACAATGTGGACATAATATCTGATTTATAATTTGATGCTAATTTGATTGGAAGTACAAAACATCTGAAGGAGCTCTGCAAGAAACAATGTTCAAGTCATTTCATAGCATCAACATCAAGCTTTTGTTGCATGTATTCTTACTCACGGCGGGAAGAGGAACCACAACTTTTACTCAAGTAAGAGTACTGTTACTTGAATAAAAATATATTCCCCAAGTAAAAGTCAAATTATGCTGCAAGAAAAGTACTCTGAAAAGTACAATTTCTTTAAAACGTTACTACCTGCCTCTATGACTGAATACTGTTTTACTCATGGGTTGTTCAAGAAGTGAAATACTTAATATAGATTGATAAGAAGCTAAGAAGAAGAATATACCATAGTTTTTGTCTCTTTATAAGGCCATGTTGATACTGACACTGTAATGAAATAAAACATAAAATTGCTTAAAGTTTAAAACTGAGCTGGAGATAGGGAATTCTGCCGTAGAATTCTGACCTATTTAACGGTCAGATTGAAGATCTTTTGACCTGGTTAATAGTTATTATCTCTAAATTCTGGGCCTATCCACATGGAACAAAAATTGGCACAAGGTCCAGCATCTTTTTCACAATTCAGAAGGTGGTGCCATTATTCAACACCTGAGACATTGTTGTCAGTTGAAGGAACTTTGCTTGTGGAACTGTAATATAGGCACCATTTTGAGGACGTCACAATTCCACAGAGTTGATATTTTGTTTTGAATTGAACTGAATAATTTTTGTGAGTTTCATAATTGTTAAACCTGTAAAAACACTATAATTGATGTCAATAATCACAATATCTTCCAGTTTTATATCAATTATATTTTAAATATTATGTAATCTGAGGTGTAAAATGTTGGGTTGCGTGTAAAAGTGTACAAACAAATCCTAATTTTACACATAGTTGGTCGTTTCACAAATTTACTGGTCAAACATATTACAACATTACACCTTTTGTTTTGTAAAATAAAAATTCCAGGTCATGATCATATTCCCCATGTCTGGTATATCCTTTTCCGGGAGGCGTGGGAATCCTGCATTGGCTTCAGTTAAGTAGTGGTTCATCAGGGACTTGTTCTGGGCTGAAAATAACTTACCCGATTGGCTTGGGAAATGTGCAAAGTTGGCAAAGTTGGAGGTGGCAGTCTGAGCGGGCGGAGCAGCGAAGATATCTCCTCCCAGGTCTGAGAGAAGGTCGAACTTCTTCTCCTGAGACGAGCTGTAGGCCTGCGAGCGACTCAGGCCAGGAGACTGGTGGGATAAAAGACACAAAATATATAAAGAAATAAAGAAAAAAACACAGAAATGCAATGTACACAGCATTAAAGTATATAAAGTAAAATATTCAGTTCTTAGACAGTTCTTTAGTGTTTATTCATCCTTCTGCTCGTCATATTTTTATTGTAAGAGTCACTATTTTTACTTTTAAAAGGCAGAAGCAGCACATAATTATTGGAGATACGAGAGTCACTACCACAACCTGTGTAAAGAGCAGTTGTTCTTCTGCTTTGAGTGCCTTGAAAGTAGAAAAGCGCTATAGAAAAATGTGACCATTTACCATTTTACCATTCTGTAATAAAATGTCAGTAGATCACTTATCAAAAGGCATCTGAATTTGATTAGTATGTATCATGTATTCGTGTGAAATAAATGAATGATTCAGAGCAATCTTCTAATCACACTCCAGAAACACGCAGTGTTTTTATCAGGCTTGAGCTTTCTGCCTGGTTCTTAGTATTCACTTGAAAAAACTACTTCAAAACATAAAATGTGCTCAATGACTTTAAAAGCCACCATTTAAGGATGAGAAGAGGCAGTAAAATTAGAAGAAGAAACTGAATTTTGATTATTTGACTCAAACCACTATTTCTATTGTGCTTTCAAGATTTGTTTTTATCAGATTAAGTTAAAGGAACAGTATGTAACTTTCTAGAGGTGCCACATCACCTGCGAGATTCCATGGAAATATACAGTTAAAGCCAGACTTTGGAGCTACAAGTTATATTCCATAGTGTGGAAGATTATAGCCAAAGAAACTAAATTTCCAAGGAAAGAAGCAGGAGGAGGCCCTTCACCATCTCAAATAACAGTCAGGTTTGTGGAGATGCAAGCCCACTCATGGTAAGGATGCAGGTTTTTCTTAGCCAATGCAACAAACGATAAAAAACATGCTTTTGTTTTGTCTTATTTTTTGGCTAAAAAGTTACATACTGTGGCTTTAAAATAATCTAATTGAAAACAAATACATATAATATAAACATCTGTTTGTTTTTTAAATGTTCTTGTGCTATTTTTATTCAATTCCAGTGCTGTCTTTGTGATAAAACATTCTCACCATATGGCATACGTTAGAAGCTGTGTACTCCACAAAACAATTAGTGCTTATTGAATTTGTTCCAATAATCCATTAGTCATGAATAATCCAATTACTTGTTACAGGCCTAAAAAATGACTGCACTACATAGCAGTCTTTATGTGGGCCCTGAGTGATGTCATCGTTTACATAGCTGCCTCTCCCGGTACAGTCACCGTCATGTAAACAAACCACACAGGACCTACTTGTGCAGACGCTGAACAGACACCACAGAGGTCTAGAACTTTACTTGGGGTAAGGGAGGGTCTGGGTTATTTTGTGTCATGATTAGCACGGCCAAAATAATTACACTTATAAAAGCACAATAATTATAAACAGTTAAAAAATGTTACAGATATTAAAGGCCATGCACCTGTTTTTTCCCATGTATTTGAGCAAAGTTTGTCTTGTATAAGCAGCTCTTGAGGTCAAAATAAGTCAGCTCTGTCTAAATCTAAGTGTTTTGTTGCTAGATGTTGTTATTTTTACCATTATGAAAAGCGCTTATAAATTAAGTGAATAACTAGGATGGTCGGAACTAGTTCTGTTTTCAGGGACAGCACCTTTAATAAAGAAGAATAAGTTCCATGTTTAAACAACTATTACAGAATATTACAGAATTGCATTATCACAATTAAATAAAATATGTGGCCTTGTATTTTTGTTCTACTTGCACAGTGTCTTACATTTACTTCATCTTTATTTTCAATCGAATATTTCTATTATCTTGCTGTTTTTGAATTGCAACACTGGAATTCCCCCATAAATAAGGTTCTCTTATGTGGCGTCGGATGGCATTACCTGACATGTGTAGCAGTCTTAGGGGGTCTTACCTGGCGGAGGGGGGTCTTGTTGAGCTGCAGGGACTTGAGCGGTTGAACCTCAGGTGTGCTCCCGGTGCTGCTGGCCGAAGAGCCCGACACAGAGGCCTGGACCGTGGCTACAGCCCGCGCCTGCTCCGGGGGGACGTACCTGAGCAGTCCAGAAAATACCAAACATTTTTTAATATATGCTACTTAAACAGAAAAGAGACTGAACAAGCATTGAAAATAAGTTATAAAAGTGAAATCAGCTTTTATATTCTCCTGAATACTCTGTGAATTTCTCTACATCTCATTTGAATTGTAGCACCATGACAGGGCAAAAAGATTAAACACAATCGAAAAGGCAATTTGAATGGAAGCATTTAGCAAACCACAAAGGCTGCAATTTTTAAGTACCATAATTTCCTTCACAAACACCAAAATATCCTGTCAAGTTCTGAAATGTGATTTTGGTAGTTTTAATTCTTCTGGATGTGTTTAAAATGTGAACGCTGACTCTGATCTTATCATTAAAACAAACTGTAAATCTAATCGCAAAGTTTTGTCAGAAAGCTGGTACCGTCCCATACTTTAGCTCTAATGCATTTTCAAATAGGGGAGTTAGCATTAGCCGCCATACATCACAAACTATAAAAAACACAGGGCTCTTTTGGTGATTAACAACCACGCAACCACATGTGAGTAACACCAAGGCCTCGTTAGAAAACACTATCAGGTGTAGCAGCGGTTAGCTTACTTTATTGGCGTAGCAATTACCAACCAAAATTAGCATAAATACCATGTCACTAACATTGCTTAAATTCTGGACAAATTGCTCAAAAAATATAGCGGGCCACAACAGTTTGACAATTTGGTTTTCGTTCCATTTCATAAAAACGCCACAGATCTTATTTAAATCTGTGAACTTCAGAAAATGAAGATGGTAAATGGTCACAATTTTGTATGGTGCTTTTCTCCCTTCAAGTCACTCAAAGGGCTTTACATTAAGGAACCACTCACACATTCACACACACATTCATGCACCAGACCAGTGTACACAGACACTGGGGGAGAGGTGGGTTAAGTGTCTTGCCCAAGGACACCATGCAGCATTCATCTGTGGAAGCTGGAATCGCACCGCCAACCTGTGGGTCAGTGGATGTGAACGCTCAACCAATGATGTTTATGTCGATAACAGGATTCGAAACGCCAACCTTCAGATCAGTGGACAAACACTCTACCAACTGAGCCACTGAGCTAAGATGGGGGTCTGACAATGACTCTTATTACTTGATGGTAAATATAACAAACATTTTTCTGCACTGTCTACACATGTCAAAATCCCTGTTCTTATTTTGCTCTCCAGATAAAATGTGCGGGATATCATGTTTATATCAGTACCAGGCTGTTTGCGCAGCTGTAATAAATTAGCTGAGTCAAAGGTTATTTTTCCCAAATTGTTCTCACTCAAACTATTTATGTCTTCTAGTTATGTATAAATACATATCAGAGATTTTTCAAAGGCTTTAGTAAATCTTCCACTAAGCTTGTTTACGGTCATTTTATTTTTCAAAACAGATGTGGGTGACACTCATTCACAACATGTGTAAGCGTCCGTTTATGAAGTATTGAAGAACGGTTTTAGAATCATGTTGGACAAATCATGTTTAGCCCTCAGCACTTCTTAAATAAGATTAATTACAAAGAGTAGGAGGTCTACCACAGATAATTACATAGAGTACTGGTTAAAGGCCCTGTACCCGATTTTTTCCATGTATTTGAAAAATGTGCCTTGCCCCAGTACAGATATGTTGACCTGAAGAACTGCGTATAAAATATAAGTCTGCTGTGTGCTGTTCGCATCTACTTAAAACGCATTTTATTGCTCGATAATGAAGAAATGCTCGTTAGCATGCTAGTTGTTGTTAGCTTTACTGTGACGGCAAAAACTCCGCTCTGATAACACTGGTCAACACTAAATTTATTGTCTAAGATTTTTTAGCTGATTTAGGATCATTTTGATGTGCTGAATCCAAAAATTACATTGTTTTTTCTCAATCAGGTCAACGTTCTGAACTAAGCTACATATTTGTTTTTGGACGATTTTGTTTACATGTATGAGTATTTTCACGTCATATGATGCAAAATTTCTCGCTATAAACAAATTCTGAAGATTTTGCATGTGCCAACTTATGACTAATTGTTTTTTTTTATATTACAAGTGAATGAAATGGCTTCGACTAGAAGATCTTGCAAAAATAAGCCTGACATATTCTGCTACATCTGCGGTGAATACACCAATGTTCCTAACAGGGATCAAGTCACAAGTTTCATAAAGCGTGCTTACCATGCTTATTTTGGTATTAAACTTGGTGACCAAGATGAAGCTTGGGCGCCACACATGGTATGCAAGTCATGCACCAAGTATCTGCGTCAGTGGACTAAAGGCAAGAAGAGTTGTCTGAAGTTTGGAATTCCCATGGTTTGGAGGGAGCCGACATCAATAGCTACTTCTGGGCTATTGATGTGACTGGGATCAACAGAAAGAACCGAAGCAGCCTCAAGTATCCTGACCGTGAATCAGCACGTCGTCCTGTAGCTCACTGTGATGAAATTCCAGTCTTTGGAGAAGTTCCTGACATCAGTGACAAAGATTCCTCCAGTGTGGTTTTAATGATGATCCTTTTTCCCAAAACGAGCTAAATGTTCAGGTTTCCTGAGAATCTGGGATCACTGAGTGATGAGCAGGTGGAGATATTCCATCAGGACATAAAAGAGATGGAGACCAGGTATCAGGGACGCTGGGATGCAGTCATGATGGCTGATTACTGTTGGACTCTGAAGAGAGACATCCCTGCTGCTGAGCATTCAAGGGTTCATAAAAACAGAAGTTCATGTCCTGAATTTTGCACAATGATAACGTAACGTTCCAATTTACATGTACTTACCTTTATCAATTAACATAACGTAACATTTAATTAATACATTCTGTTAGAAAACTTTTTTTTTTTCTCCTAAAACATTTTTTGGATGAGAAATATTAAAGAAAATCAACTGATAATGTCACAAAATTGTAATCAATTTAGTCAGAAGATCGGATTTTTCTAAATCAAATTAGCATCAAAACCTGACCTGACTGAGAAAAATGGATATCATTTTTGGATTCAGCGGTGCTAAATGGTCCTAATTCAGTTGAAAAAACACAGACAACATTCAAAAATGTTTTTTTTTGTAACCCAGTGTAATCGAGGTGAATAATTCGAATGCTCAGGATGTATAAGATAAGTGAGGAATAACATTGGACCACTGCAAACTGTTTAAAATGAGCTAGTTCTGTTTTTCACGTTTTTAAGACGGTAAAAATCAGGTACAACACCTTAAACTAATATTAAGCATAAGTGAAAAATGAGAGTTGGTGGTAGAGCCAGATTGTCAACTTTCTCTACTATAGGTCTCCTTAAATAGCAGTAACTGAAGCCTCTTTGTGTTTTATATGAATGCAGTGCACCTCGGGGCCTTAGGAAATGAAACATAGGCGGCGGCGAAAAAACTAGTCCACGTACCACCGCTTCTTCTCATATTTTTCCTGTAGGAACTCTTTGACTTTCTGAGGTTCTCGGAAATCTGGCACCACCGATGTCCGGTCGTCGTAAAGGCCCAACCAGATGTGTTTACAGACCTACGAGACGGGGGGGAGGGGGGTGGGAGGGGTGAGAGAAAGTGGTAGGAGGAAAAAAAGGGGGGAAGGGAAGAGCAGGGGAAAAAAAGAGGAATGCCAATAAAGCTGAGTAAGCAGTGGCCGGAGCATACCTTCTGAATGAAAGACAGACCCTCCACAAGTGAGAAAGCTGACAACATGTGTCACTGAAGTACTGGAATTTTTGACTGGAGGGAAAGCAAATGTAGTAGTATTATTAAGTACTATGTTAATTTGTTCTTGTCAGAGGTGGGTAGATGAGCCAAGATTTGTACTGTAGTAAGTTAATGTTACTTTATAATAATATTATTCAAGTAGAAGTACATAGTATTGACCCAAATAATTAGTCAAGTGCAAGTAAAAAAATATATATCTGGAGAAGCTCGTGTTGTCACAATACTGAAATTAACTAATATACTTGATACTCTGTAGACTTGAAAATTAAAAAAACACTCTTTATTTAGACAATAGCAAGTTATTTTCATTAAATCGTAGTACTTTCGTTTACAGTACTATGTGGCCTTATATTTGTGTAATCCCTCAGTGGTCCAGGTAAGTTCCATAGCTCAAGATCAGTCTAAAGCTGTTCAGGAAAGGTTTGTTTCTGTCCTGTGAATGTGACTTTTATTAGTATCAATACTTGCTCAAATTTAGTTTCAATACTAGTTTGAAAATCGATGAGTATTTGTACTAATATCTAGTATCTGCATTAGTACTGATACTTTTGATAACCCTTGTAGACACTACTACTTGAGCACTAAGTAACAGTTTGGACGTAAAATATATTTAATCTGATTTATGTTTTATGAGTTAACGTAATCAGACGACAAAACATTACATAATACAGATTCTTAATATTTAAAAGAACAGACACAAAATCTAATCATATCTGAAGGTATGGAGTAAGTCACTACAGACAGTGGGAAGTAACCAAAACTTTTAGTCAAGTAAGAGTGCTGTTACTTCAAACTAAACAGTACTTAAGCAGGAGTAAAAAGTGTCTGAAAATTACTCTTAAAAGTGTAATTTCTTCTAAAAGTTGAGCAAATGTAACAACCCACCTCTGGATAATGTGTTGTACATTTCCCATTTTATTATAACACAGTTTTGAACTTGATTGAACAGCTGTTGAAACTGACATTTTGAAATGTTTTTAGGACATTCTGACCATTTAAAATAGTATCTTGGTTGGGCTGGATAAACAAATCTGTCTGATATAACCCAAAACATGTTTATCAGGCTAATAGAGAGAAATTATGAGTGCGTACCTCATTGCTGTGCTTCTGTAGAAACTCGATTTCCTGTTGTGTGAAGGTGGTCATCGAGATAGACTTTACTCTGTGAGGGGGGTTCAGACCTCGCCTGGACAAACAGCAAAGAGCAAGTTCAAAACAGCAACATGAACTAAATAGTGCGATTGTATTAAGAAAAACTGATACCCAGATGCTAATCAACACTGAAACCACTATCGAAAGTAGATGCCAATTTAAGCATTAATAAAACACGATTAGAACAGATTTGGACCTTTATTGAATAGTTTTAGTAGGGTCTGATCTCTACTTGAACTAAAGTTTTGTTGAAAATTGCCTTGAACTGTCTGAAAAACAAGTATTGAAGAAAAAAGACTGAAATGAATATCAAGCCTTTCCCTTAGTGTGATAATCACCTGCCAAAAAGGTTCATATTACAATGTTTTAAAGCAAAGATGTAGAACTTTGACTAAACTTAGTCAACCTGGAAAGTCATCTGCATAATTCCAAGGAAATATTGCCAAAGGAACAACATTTCCATAGAAACAAACACAGGGAGGCCCTCTTCCAGGCCAAGTAAATGTCAGGTTTGTGGAGATGCAAGTCCCTTCGCAGTATGTAAGTAAAAAAAGAAACTTTAAAAACATGCTTTTATTTTAGATTTTTGGCTAAAAAGTTACATACTGTGGCTTTAAAGGAAATAATACACCCTTAAAAAAAAAAGATGATGTTGATGCTAATAACAAATTGGACGCCAGGGCTGACTTTGGCTCACCACAGATTACACAGTGCTCTGGTGTTTGAGGTCTCTGTGGAGGAGTACTAAAAGGTGAACTACAAATGAAGAGTGGGACATGCTAATGCTAATGCTAAACTGATTTACAACACCATGTCTGCGGTTTTACGTAAAACAGACACAGGTCACTAACAGATGACCCAAAGTGGACTTCAAAAGAGCTCAAACATTTGATCCATTTCCTTTGGGATTCCTGGCTTTACTGATTTTGGACTTTCCAGAAAAGGATAACAAGGAGGAAGCTCACCTGACTGGAATGACCCTAAAACTAACCGGAACATTTAAGATTTAATTTTGATACTAAGGAAAAGGTTTGATACTGAACAGCAATTTTGATTTGAAATTATAATTTTGAAATTATAATAAAAACTTTATTTTTGGGATGAAATGTTTTTTTTCATATAAACAGAGATGATACTCAAAAGGACCAGGCAGAAGACAAAACTTATAAAAGCTTACCCCCTCGTACATAATTGATCAAAAGTGATACTGACTTTTCTTTTCTATATGAAACTCAAGTCACAACTTTTCTTTTACCCTAAATTTTCAACCCAATCATATGGTCTTAGCTGGTAGTAGTAGTTCTGACATAGACCGAGACCATTCAAATCTATTTAGGACAAATGCATGTTTTGAGTTGATGACACATCCAACAATGTAACATTTGTTCACTTCCCAGAAATGCAGTGAAGTATTGTGCCATGTTCTACGTCCTGACTTCCATGTGTCTGACTCATGATCGCACACTTATAATGATTTAGATCAGCAACAAGCATTAATACATCCACAATAACAGATATATTGGCTCTATGGAGGAGCCAGTGTCGGGTTTTATATTGATTTAGTCTGGCCTGGCAGTAACCCCCATTTTTACAATTTTAGTGAAATTGTCAGAGCAGTGATAATTTTGTAACTGGGCAGAATCATGTTTGAATGCTCATTAATTTAAAATGGTTAAAAGATATAATAATGACTGGTTAATATAAGTATTTTCAGCTGAAGGTGACACGAGCTCTTACATTTGTCATTACGCAACTCCGGCATGCACCTCCAAACTCCATACTGGCAGGGACAGTGACGCAGAATTCCCATAAAAACTAACCGCATCAGCCGTAATGAGCACACTTTATCAGAGTTTCAGAGATTGTGGATTATTGTTGCGCACAGAGATGAACACATTATCAAAGGTAGAAGAAAGTATGAGCCTTTTACTGGATTTACAAAGCTCCAGATTGACGGATTTCTGCAGTTACATGGGCTAGCAGCTAATTAAGCTGTACATTAATTAAGTTACAAATGTAATTTTACATCGATATTGTGCGGGTTTATTTGGTTTTATTTGAATTATTTAACCGTTGTGTATTTATAAACTGTATGCGTGTGTATTGCCGATTAGCATTAATTCATTTGGTGAGAGCATGTCATGTTTTCACTTTTTAAACAATTTCACATCATTTAAACTGTCAATATCAGTACAAGTTTTATGTATGTACAGGGCTTTATAATGAACATCTCAAGGGACACTTTTTAAAAAGGGGAAAAGTAAACCAGATGTCCAGATATTACAGAGTTAAGGCAAAATCTACACAATTTATACTCTTTAAAGTAACAGCCATGTCAGGAAAGGATCACTCATGTTTAATCTGATTAGTTTTAAGATAAATCATGTCTACGATTTCATTTAAAGAAAAAAAACCCTCCAAACACAAACTTGGTGCCATTCATTGCCACTAATTCTCCCTCATCAATATGGCGTCTCGATCATATTTAGTCACATGGTGCAGGGGCTCTGTAGGAGGGGAGCCACATCTCGTGCTTAATTTCACATGAGGAAATAAATGGATTGTTACTGTATCTTGTTACACACTAGGACTGTCAAAGGTATCGAAAATCAGATACTAATCGATACCAAAACTAGTATCGGAATTAGATAGTAGTTAGAAGTATTGATTGACTAAAAATATTACTCAAACAGGACAACCAGTTTTATACTAGCTTTATCAAAACAAGACCACACGACCATGTATAAGACCACATGATAATTATTATTTTGTGTTGAAAACTATATTTTATTGTCTAAAAACAAGCCATTTTATTATCATTGAGGTGTTGAGTATCGAGCCAATTCTTAAGTATCGAAATCGTGTTTGAGAGTTTAGTAGCGTCACAACACTGCTACATACAACTCTATTCACTCACTTGTTGCGTATATGACCCGAGTTGACCCATACTATAAATACTTCTCATACATTCCAAATATTAGACTCTTACTGACGCAATCGCAGCTGTATTGAGAAATTTCCTTGCAGTTCTTGATAATTTCATGACTAAGCCTCTATAAAACTGCCCTTATAAGACGTATGCTGACACTAATATATTACAACTGTATCTCACCAAAGTCATGGGGGAAGTTACATAAATCAGCTAATTCCTCAAAGTTAAGCTAGCACAATCCGTTACATGAAGTCCAAGGTACTGTGGGGCAGAGGTGCTTTGGTCATATGAAGGAAAGGTGACCCACTGGCCCACTTTAAACAGCCTGCACATGTCTCCCATGGGTGCAGAGGCGCGCCCGCTCTTATCTGAGGAGGTGTGTGCGCAGTAGCCTGTCATGCCAAAGGTTTAACTAATGGAGGATGACGTGCACTTTTCAAAATGGCACCTCAAATATTTATCTGGATGGGTCGGCAGATTGTTTCTGTTTTGACTGTGAATAAGGAATATATGGATCCCCTTAGAGCAAATCTATGAGAGATTCTAGTAGCATTGTTACGATACAAAAATGTCAAACTCGATTTCTGTACGAAGGATTAGACTTGATACTTAATACCAATTCCAATACCACAATGATAATAAAAAAAATGCTCTTTCTTTAAACAATAGAATATAATTTGCCACATTAAATCATAATACTCATACTCATACTTTCTTTTATATTCCCATGTGGCCTTATATCTGTGTAATCCCTCAGTCGTCCAGTAGGTTCCATAGTGGTTTGTGGGTGTACACTAGTCTATGTGTCTTATACTCGTTCTTATACAGCTCAAGATCATTCTAAAGCTGTTCAGGAAAGGTTCGTTTCTGTGCCGTGAATGTAACTTTTTTTAGTATGAATACCTGTTCAAATGAGTATCTACCTTCAATACTACTTTTATTATGAATTAGTAGAGCAAGTCTATGAGAGACTCCAGTGTAGCTCATTTGTGCTAGAAATACCAGTGTTGTATAGGAACCGAAAGAAAATACAGCAATATGAGCAGATCTGAATTTAACCAAATTAGTATAGACTGAAAAGGACCATGCTTACTTTTTTGCTGTGCCTGTAGTGTTAGGATTCTACAAATATGCTCTGAACTGCATGGAACTATTAGCAGTTTCCTGGAGTTGTTTACTAAGTGCACTCTGAACATAATTCTACTTTTTAAACAGCTGCCATATTTGCAAATGAGATGTTTGAACGAAACATGAATGAATGGACAATTTGGAGCCACTATGACTTGGCTACAAACTGAAATAGCACATTTACTTTGGGAAACATATCCTTCTATTGACCATTAGCCTAACCACTTAATTGTTCAGTGTTTAGTCTATATATGGCCAATTACAACTACTCTAGCACATTTGTCAAAGTAATAGCGACTTTATACTTGGATTTACTTTTTATATCCTGTACCAGAACAAATATCTAGCGCACAATACAATTCAAATGCATTAGATCAGTCTCCCAAGACGTAGACTAAAAGTTATGAATAGCCTGAGCTATTCATAACTTTTATCAACAATATAACTGCGTAAAACTAGATATGTCCCATGCATCATCTGCCCTCATCCCACCTCCAGGAGCGCTAAGGGCGTGCTGCTGCTTGACAATGTGTTATAACCTATTACAAAACTAAACATCGACCCGACCAAGCCCAGTCTCCCCGGGCTTGTCTGTGTCTTATCTACCTGAAAGCTGGCTGCTCTGTCCCGCCGGCTAACCAGGGCTAACCCGGTCAGCTGTAGCCTTACCTCCTTCAGTCCTGCCTCAAATGACCCACCGCGGAGCCTTGTCGAGCCGCGGTTCGCCCTACAAAAGCATCCAAAAAATCGATAAACACCGCACAAACTTACAAAATGCCGGAGCAGGTGGTGCAGACGAATGAGCCCACTGTCATGTTGACATAGGTCGGGCCGCGCTGGTCGCAGTCGAAGCATTTCCGATTCGCTGGGAGGCTAGTCATCTCCCGCAGCATCTTCAAATGTGTCTCCTCCTGCTTTCGCTTCGCGCTGGTCGCCATGGTGGTCAGCTCCGGAGCGGCGCTGCGGAGCGGTGATGTGCGCCCGAGGAGGGGGGACAGGCGGCGGCACACGGACCCGGGGCGCGGGGAGGGCGGTAGGCAGGCTGAGGTGAGGTGGGGCTCCCCGCGGAGGACGTCGGAGGTGGCCACGGGCGGAGGCAGACAGACGCGCCGCGGATGAGCTCTGTGAGCCGGGGAGACTGGAGACGGGCGGAGCGGCGGACCGCTGCGCTTCGACGGAGGGGGAAGTGTGGTGAGGGAGAGTGGAGCGGAGAGAGAAGCGCCCCCTGAGGGATTGGAATGGAATTACATTTAGGATGACAACACAGTGTAAACACAAGTGAATAATAATTTACCCTACCAGACAAAAGCCCAGACACAGTTTTTCTACGTTTCTTCTTTATTTCGATGGTTATTCACATTGTAGATTCTCAACTTGTTTTAGATTTGAATAGGCACCCTTGGCTTTGGACCCTGGTTTGCACTTCTGGCATTTCTTGACCCTGACATAGCATAGTTGTGAAGAGAAAACTATTTCAGGAGACTTCATCAAGAAGATCATTGAGAGAAGGTCAAAAGTTTGCAATGCTGTTAACAAAGCAAAAGGTGGATACTTCGAGGATATGACTATAACATATAAATTAAAAATATCTAGTTGAATTATAATCTTTTTTTCTTTGCTACATAATGTTTTTTTTGTTTGTTTTTTTTACAACTTACATACATATGGAAGACCTCAAATATATGAAGTAAGATATATGGAAATATGTAGCAAAAGAATTTAAATAACTCGAAAATAAGTTAAATAACTAAATATTTTTCGACAAAGAAAATTGTGGCTACTTTGAGGATTTAAATGTAAAAAAATATAATTTGTCTTTGCTGTCATTCATTTCAAATCCAATATTAAAGTATTTTCAAATTTAATAATAATGTTATAGTTACTGAAGTTATTTTTTCCACAGACAGACCTATCCTTAAAACATGGGCATAGAGCAGAATTCAGGCTGGCATAAATAAATGTCACTTTTGTTGTTGTTTTTAAAAAGGAAATTATTCAAAACATCTAACTTCATAACAGTCCAGTTATTTATAAGTTAATTAGTATGCAGTTCTTCAACATTTAAAAATATCAAGACAGTGCTCCCTTTTTGCTCCATGATTTATTCAAACATAACAAAACATAACATTATTTTTATACATTAAAAAGTCAGACTAAAACAATTAAAACGTTATTATAAAATGTATAAAAGTAACATAATTGTGGATTTCAACATCTCATCATCTTCTTTTTTATACATTCAGCTTTCTGGCCTCGAGTTTGGCACCGCCACACAACAGGTGCTTGTTGAATCTGTGATAAGAAGACTTCCTTTCTCCAGCACTACACTGGGGGCTTTCATAGTGCTTCAGCTACGCACTCTGTCACAAGATGCTCAAATAATGAACATAACCTAATATCATAATTACCAGGAGTGATGTTTATGTTTAAAATGTCCATGTCTTGATTAGATGAGGATTCTGTTACGTTTCAAAGGCATTCGGTCGGGATGATCATTTACAGACGGGACGCTGAGCAGGACAAGGGCCCTCTTCTCCTCAGAAATTTGCGAGCACACAGACAGATCCATCCTTATTTAGTCTTCGGTCTTTTTCCTTTTCCGCTTGAGGACTCTGCAGCATCCACAGTCTGAAAAAAACACACAGATGCACAATTTAAAATCTACACAGAATTAACATTGTAAGTTTTTTGTGTAAATCTGAATTACATAACAGGGATGTAAAAATGCAGCATGAGAAAAGATGTTAGGCACGGTATATAGTGGAGGAGGGGCTGTGTCTAGACAGTGCGGCAATTTCTCTGCAGTCATATCACACTGGAGTGTTCTACATGTATGTCTATGGCGGAATGTTCAGTAGTTACCATGGTGACATAACGCACACATTAGCAAACACTGATAAAAAGTTTTAAGATTGTCTCAAATTTGAATAAATAACACAAAATGGATTTAAACAGCACATTTTCAGGAGCCTGTGATCAATAAGAGTCTTCATGGTCCAGTTTAGGAGGTTGATTTTCAACAAAAAGCTGAATGAATGCCTAACTGAAAACTGTTGCAAGCTTGTAACTAATATTATCTTAAAGGGTCTTGTTCAACAGCACAAATCAGCTCACCTGTTGTAGTTTAGTTCTTTATTAATCATATTGTGTCAAAACAGATCAGATGAAAGTCTAACTTGAGTAACCGAGCTTCAGTCAGAGCAGTGCCTACAGTTAGCATCACATCTCTAGAGAATGTTGATGACATCATTATGTCTACAGCTGTTCAAGGTTTTGCATTTACGTTTCTACTTTAAAACTCCTCACATTTGTTTATATTTCATTTTATGTTATGACATTTTTAGTATGTATTGTAAAAAATAAAATTACACACACACTATATATATATATATATATATATATATATATAAATAAATAATTATAATTATTATTAATTATTATAATAAATAATCATAATAATGGGTAGGTGATTCCACCTATTCATTTTTTGGTAGTCCATTCAAATCATTATGTATTTGGAACACATTTGTGCTGTAGTGGGAATGTATTGTTATTATTTCTGTATTATTAACATTTGGTTCTGGTTTACAAAGTAATTTAGAGTTTTGATACATGAAATGTAAAGAAATGTAAAATCTATATTAAAACAAACAAACAACAGCGTTGTGTTATTGACTGCTTGCCTGGCAGTGCTGTCCCTCCAGTTCTGTGTATATTACATGTACAGGAATGTGCAATGGCAGGATGACAGTGTTAAGTAAATTAACTGTTGTAACCTTAAATAACCAGCAGATGTCGCTAAGTTTTCACAGTTTTTAATGCATCACAACTAGACATCTAATTCCTTCTTTTACTTACTGCTCCTCTTTTCCTGGTCTTTTTGAAGAAGTCGTCCATCCGTGTCTGCTTAAATCCTTTACTTGTCTCTCTTTCTTCTCTGAGCTTTTTGCGCTTTTGATGAAATGTTGTCAGTCGATTTCGTACCTTCTCCTCCCTTCAAAAGGTGAATCAAAATTTTATCAGAATGTATCAGTAATACAAAAAGGAAAATATATGTTATGCTTTAAAGGGTCTATATTACCCTATTTTCTGATCTATCTTATAATGTTGTTTCCTCATCAAAAGCATACCAAGAGTTGTGTTTTGTTTCGATCACACGTTTAACAAACCCTGCATATTTAGTCTGAGTTCTCTCAAATGGAACCATGATGTCATCTGATAATTCAGGAAGTGCTCCAACAAGTTTGGACACCTTCACTAGAATCATTTGGATGATTTCAACACTTGAATTTCCAATCTCAACTGAACTAAAGGTAAAAATTAGATGTTATTGAAACGTACCACCACATGACAGTGCTTTGTTCCACAGGGTGGAAGCATTTTGACAAAACACAACTCCAGGTATGTTTTTGAGGAGGCAACACCATTGTTACATGACTTAAAGCTCACAAGAATCCATTTTGTGTAAGACAGGACCTAAGTACTCACTTGATATGTTTTTCATGGCTCAAAAACCTAACCAGGGCTTCTTCATCAGGCTCTGACCAAAAAAACGTGGGGATGTCTGTATTTGGTTGGTCTAGAAATAATTTTCTTGCTGCTTTATATTTCCAAAAATGTGGAATTGGATGTGTCTGAAGTAGAAGAAAGTTGAAATTGAATCAGTGAATTGAATCATAACCATATATTGTTAGTTTAATATTTACCTTTTTCTTGACATGCAAAACCACTTCTTCAATTGTCCGATGCTTCCTTATTAAATCTAGGGCTCTTTTGGGGCCCAGTCCAGCAATCTTGTCACAGTAGTCACAGCCCAGTAGAATACAAAGATCTACAAACTACATAACATAATCAAATAAATACTTTTCATAATGACTGAGATAACGTAAAATGTGCATCTCCCTTACCTCCTTTTGAGTGAGTTCAAGTTTTTGCAGTAGTTTCTCGAGGGAGTACTCTATGACTTCACTGTGAACATAAAGTCAGTGAGTAATAACAATATCTGTATCAGGTCTGATATTGGGTTCAATAGGGTCTTTGTCCCCAAGATGCCACAAAAAAACATGCATTATAAGAAGCCTACCATTTAGTATACTGGTTTCACAATGATGTTATCGTTAACACATAACATATTTAGATCACCATGTTACTTGTTATTATTTTGAAAATGCTATATTTGCCAAAAATAATGTATTATCATGTTTAATGTGTCCTCCCTCCTGTTGTTCTCTGTGGTTTTAAGTCATTTCCCCTTCAAAGCACTATCACGAACAATCATTGTGCATTCTGTTGATGAAATTACTGTACATCTCATCAGGTTTGTGAAGTTGTAGTGTAGAGTTTTGTATCACATTCTTGTATATTTATGGAAAATTGCCGCGTGGGTGCATGGGTGACGTAAGCTTATGGGCTGAGTCTTGGGTAGAATCGCACAGCTAACCATAAGGAGGGTTTAGATAGGGCATATTTTTGATGAGGGAACAATGTTATAACATGGTAGAAAGCTAATATACCCTATAAAACCCCTTCTTTAAATATAATTAGGCAATATTATGCCAATAGAATAATGTCATAATGTCATCTGAAACACAAAAATTCTAATAGTGTGTTATATATTGCAACAACTAAAATTATGCCAGAAGCCATCAATCACTTTTTCTGTATTGATTTTTAGCATGTGTATCTTGTACCTGTCCTTGCTGGCGTTGAGTTGTCGTATCAAAATGGTGGCCCCGAATGGCAGTGTGTCCATGTCTTCAGAGGCCACAGCATCCACGGCCCCTGCCTTCACCAGCTGTGCACAGAGGGCCTCTGCGTCGCCATTGGCCTGGGCAGAAAACAACATCACACTTTTATAATATAAAGCAGTGTTTCTCAAACTGTGGTACAATGGTATGCAAACTCCTTTAGGTGCTACTTGGACAGTAAAGAAATTGTTCTATCCTCATACTTTTACTCCTACTTGAATAATAATATAGATTGAAGCAGCAGGTTTTTAATTTTGGTTCCTCTCCCCACTGTGAGTAAGTCTACAAATGACAAAAGCTTTATGTTGACAATGTGAAATGACTTGAACATTTGCGTTTCTTACACCACTCCTTCAGATATGATTTAGTTTGTCTCATGTTTGTGCCTATTCTTTTTGAAAATACAACCCCAATTCCAATTAAGTTGGGACACTGTAAAACTGTAAAAAAAAAATACAGAATACAATGATTTGCAAACTAATAAACTTTATTGTTTTTAAGCAAATATTCACTCATTTTCAATTTGATGTCTGCAACATTTTGCAATAAAGCTGGGACAGGGGCATGTTTACCACTGTGTTACATCACCTTTCCTTTTAACAACAATCAATAAGCGTTTGGGAACAGAGGACACAAATTGTTGAAGCTTTGCAGGAGGAATCCTTTCCCATTCCTGCTAAATGTACAACTTCAGTTGCTCAGCAGTCCGAGGTCTCCGCTGTCATATTTTACACTCTTTTACTACGAAGCCACGCTGCTGTAACACATGCAGAATGTGGCTTGGCATTGTCTTGCTGAAATAAGCAGGGACGTCCATGAAAAAGATGCTGCTTGGACGGCAGCATATGTTGCTCGAAAACCTGTACCTTTCAGCATAAATGGAGCCTTCACAGATGTGCAGGTTACCCATGGGTACTAACACACCCCCAGACCATCACAGAGGCTGGCTTTCGAACTTTGCGCTGATAACAATTCGGACGGTCCTTTTCACACTTTTCTACTTTGCCCCAGTTTCTGGATGTTGTTGATATAAAGTTTTCGCTTTCCATGGCACAGTTTTAACTTGCACTTGGAGATGTAGTGACGAACAGTGTTAACTGACAATGGTTTCCCGAAGTGTTCCTGAGCCCACGTGGTAATATCCTTTACACATTCATGTCTGTTTTTAATACAGTACTGCCTGAGGGATCGAAGGTCACGGGTATTCAATGTTGGTTTTCCGAATTACCGCTTACGTGCAGATTTCTCCAGATTCTCTCTTCTCTTTTGATGATATTATGGACCGTAGATGATTGCTATTGTACGTTGAGAAATGTTGTTCTTAGACTGTTGGATTATTTACTCACGCAGTTGTTCACAAAGTGGTGAACCTCACCCCATCCTTGCTTGTGAATGACTGAGCCGTTCGGGAATGCTCCTTTTTTACCCAATCATGACACTCATCTGTTTCCAGTTAACCTGTTCACCTGTGGAATGTTCCAAACAGGTTGATTTTAAGCATTCCTCAACTTTCCCATTCTTTTGTTGCCCCTGTCCCAGCTTTATTGAAACTTGTTGCAGGCATCAAATTGAAAATGAGTGAATATTTGCATAAAAACAATAAAGTTAATCAGTTTGAACATTAAATATCATGTATTTGTAGTTTATTCAGTTGAATATAGGTTGAAAAGGATTTGCAAATCATTGTACTCTGTATTTTTTTCAAGTTTTACAGAGCATCCCAACTTCATTGGAATTGGGGTTGTACCAGATTTTGTGGTTATGGTGATTATTTTTCACTTCAAATTATAAATTAGATATTAAGTCTCCGACAGGTACTCTTTAGGTTGGTCTAACTTGAGTAGTATTTTTCCCAAATATTTTTCTACTCTTACTTGAGTAATTTCATGAAACACTCCTTTGTACTTCTACTTAAGTAATATTATTTGAAGTAACATTGCTCTTACTTGAGTAAGACATGAGATATTCAAAAAGCCAAATCTTTCCTTTGGTGGTACTTGGTGTGAGCCACTAATATACATTATTGTAAAGTATGAGAGGAACCCGGGTTTGTACCTGAACAACCGGAACTCCCAACAGCTCCAGCAGTTGGATGCAATTTTTGGTTTGGGTTGATGCTGTGAAAAAGATGACATTATTAACCAATGTAGATATTAGATCATGTTTTATTGATGTGTTTCTTCTGTGCATCATACCAAAGCCTAAGTAGTTGGTGAACTTCCTTCCATCTGCCTCTGCTCTTTTCTCAAGCTGCAGTGAGAAAACATTTACGTAATTCAATCACAATGATTTCAGATAGGGGCAGCTAAAATAAATATTGTTAAATCCAGATTTTTATTGTAATATTGTGAACTCTAGCGTCTAGTCATCAATATACACAACCAGGTTCAACATCTGTGAATTTGTCCTTCAGATAGTTCTTATGAAAAACAGTGTATATTTTGAATTGTACAGAATGCAGTACTCAAAAGGACTGTAGATTTGATGAGCAAGTAGCTTGTCGTCATTGGGGAGGCAAATTCAATATGAAAACATTGCTGAACTGTGAAAAACTTTTTTTGACATTCCGCACAGTCCTTGGATGGGTTTTCATAATAGTCATGACTCATGGGTCAACAGAAACCCTCTACAAGAAAGTATATAAAGGGTTAAGATTAAATGTTTTAAAAGTTGCTAACAGGAAAGACATGAAGACTTGGCCCTGTTGTGTCTGATGAATATAGAGTCAAACTTTATATTAAATAGTGCTGTAAACAGTTACTCACAGTGGATAATTTTTCAACTGGAGGCTTCCCATCAAACACAAACACAGGCTTTATATCATGTTCCAGTAACGTCAATGTGCGGTAGAAGAGACCAGAGAGAGCCAGAGTCAGGCTGCCACTGCAGAGCATAAGATATATTAATATTATTTATCATTCTACATTATTGTCACTGTTAGTAGTCAAGACCATAACATGGTAACTACTGAATTAGGGTAATTAGTTAGAATAAAAATGTGTGTATAGAGTTGAAGAAAAGAAAATCTTACTTCAGTGAATTGAGAGCAGCTCGAAACTGGTGCATAATGATCGATGTATCCAATGCAATAGTTTTTCCTAAAGCAATACAAAGAGAACTGTAAGAAAAACAACTATTTCACAATGACTACACTAGACCTTAGCCATTGGATTACTCTATTGCAATGTTTTCATCAATGTTTGGGTAATTTTCTCACTTTGAATCATTGCTCCTTACAAATAATGATAAAAAACAATAGTAAACCGTGTCCATGCAGTCCCAGTCATCTCCATACACACATATATACAAATACAGAACCATGTAGATGCATACAGACATGATCTAAAAGGCAATCATGAAGATAATTAGACAAAATATAACATTATACAAATCAATAAATCTGTGAATGAATGAAACGTGTCTAATTACCATGTCAAAAGAATGAGTTATAAAACGCTTTTAGACTGTTTAGCTTAGAAAAGATTTGTTACAGCAGAGGTTTGTTGTGCCACATGATCCTGCTAGCTATAGCATACAAAGATGCTAAGTTTAGCTTTAACAAAAAAAAAACAGGCTGTGTGTACAGATTAATGTGTACAATTATGATGAGTCAGGGCAGTGAAGCATTGAATAAACACTGTACTTTAACACGTACCTGAGTAGTCTCTGATGTCTTTGTGAGAGATGGCATTTGGAGCTTCAAAACGAACTAAATCTGCCAGTTTTGTTATGCCCATTGTTAAAGCCGCACAAAAGTGGGTCTTTATACGATTAAAAAATAATAAATAAAGGCGTGTAGGGAATAAAGAGTAAAACGCTATAACTTCTCCATCGAAAGAGTTTGGCAGAGCCTGATTTTCCTGATTGCTTGGAAAAGGCTGTAGTTGTGGGACATTTAACAAAGTCACGTGATCTGCAGTGGATGGAGGAGTGTCACGTGTCATGTGTTTAGACTCCTGCAGGGGGCGCCACGAGAACTTTCACTCGGGAGAAGCCTGATCACACTGCTGCACACTAGCTATAAATACTGATCAATTAAGTTATAGTTAGTGGTTTACATTCACTCTAAAAATCAAAAACCTGATCAGTTGGACTTCTGGAGGCTTCAGAATTTGGTTGCATACATCTGATTAATTTTGGAGTTTTGGGGTTTTAAGGCTATTAAAATGACAAAATCCCCTGATTCCTTTTTGATCTCTCCTTTTCCTCTTGGTCTCTGTGATTAATCACATCAGATTTTACAGATTACATGCCATTTAAATCATCTCAGAGGTCCAGAAATCTGATAATAATAATTTAAAAAAAATTCTGATTCTGATTCTTAACAGTTGCATGCATTGTTTTTTGTTTTTTTTTCCTGATGGTTTACACCTGTGCAGGTTTAACTTTTGACAAGAAAAATTATGCAAAAAATTACAACGTAATGTAGCAAAGACAAAAATGAAAGATAAATACAACAGTTACTCTGTCTCTACATGTTTCTAAATGTGTCTAGATTTCTTTTGTGCATGTGAACAAATCAAAAATCAAAGCAAATTACTGAGTTATCTGATTATTCTTAAAAAGTGTAACAAGGCATAGACACAATAATCAATAATTAACAAGCACTAAGAGTCATGGCAGAATCAACACTGATTTATTAGACTTTTCATACAAACATGTCATAACATATGACAGACAATATGGTACAACTCCCATGCAGATGAAATAATAATAACTTATTTAAAAGTAAATACATTTCATTATTAAAAAATAATGGTATCTAAAACATGATCATACAAAATATGTGTGTACCACTTTGTTAATAAAAAGTAACCGCTCAGAGCAGGTAACACAGATGGAAAACTGTGCTCACTGCATTGAAATAAATAACTCTGTATAAACTTAACAGCAGTTTTGTAAGTACAAGGTCAAAATAATTTAGTGGACAAAACTATATTTTAGGAAACCTTATTATTATACATCTATGGGAAACAGAATTTGAACAGCATTCAGGAAACTTATGGCATCGACAGCTTATTTTTGACACTTTGTTATTGGGATTGGTCCTTTCACAAATGGCAGCACCCCCAAAATGTGTGCGATATGTGACATGTGTTGTTCTAAGCTCTATTACTCTTAAATATTCACTCAAAGGAACTGTATGTAGCCTGGTCTTACACAATGAAACTGGTTGCCCAAATGAGAGACTCATGTGAGGCTCTTTCTACTTTCTGATTGGATAGTTAACTTGGCCAACAACTTGTCCATTATGTCCAATGTTTGTGTAATTAAGAATAATTCAGTATTACAATAGTTATCAGCAAAAGCTATATTTGATTTGAAAAGGTTTACCTCATACCTCGGGACACATTTGTTTTTTTTTATGCAATTTCAAATGTAAATCTTGCATACAGTTCCTTTAATGATGTCAATAAATATGCAGTTTTAAATTACCAAAATAGTTCTGCATCTGTAGTAGAGCATTACATGATACACTCAGTAGACTTGATTCTACATAGCCAAAACAAAAAAGCAAAACCCGCATATTAAGTGTGCTCTATGCGTTTTCCAGTCT